>NC_134811.1:27775972-27845972 GCF_046742065.1 Oratosquilla oratoria | reverse complement strand
CACACACACACACACACACACACACACACACACACACACACACACTCTCCGCCCACAAGAGTTGGATTAACGACTCGCAGCGCAGCGATACTGAAATTATTTCAGCCCTGTGTGTGTGTGTGTGTGTGTGTGTGTGTGTGTGTGTGTGTGTGTGTGTGTGTGTGTGTGTGTGTGTGTGTGTGTGTGTGTGTGTGTGTGTGTGTGTGTATGTGTGTGTGTGAGAAGATTTTCTTCTTTAATGTTGACATATTGTTGGTTCGGCATTCTCAAGTTTCTTTGTATTTGGGCCTTATCATCACTCTGTTTTTTTATATTATTATTTACATTTGATCATTTTCTTTCTTCATCTGCTAATGTAATTTCTGTTATTTTGTGGAATCTGCGCCAAGTTAGACATGGACCGATTCTAGAGCGCTAAATGCCAAGGTAGCGGCACACTAGGCCTTTCTGGCTAGCATGCTACTTGCTTTTGCTACTGCGTTTGAGCAGAAACGACTTTGGTAACGATCTTTTGTTTTTCAAATTTCCAAATGTCAAATTACTTTTGCGTCATAGAGTGAGAAGCTGAATGACGAACTAAGAGAAGTTAAACCTAAAATACGAATGTTTGACACATTGTTGAGATGTTCTTAAGGAAGTTTAGAATACTGAAACCGAAGTCGTTTCTACTCAAACGAAGTAGCAAACCAAGCAGCATGCTAGCCTAGTATGCCGCCCCATCTTTAATCTACCATGACTCTAAATTTTGTTTTCAATATTAATAATAATAATAATAATAATAATAATAATAATAATAATAATAATAATAATAATAATAATAATAACAACAACAATAATTATTATCATTACTATTATTATTATTACTATTATCATCATTATTACTATTATTTTATTATTATTATTATTTTATTATTATTATTATTATTATTATTATTATCATTATTATTATTATTATTATTATTATTATTATTATTATTATTATTATTATTATTATTATTATTATTATTTACTTGATGTTTTTTAGTTATGTATCCTGATCATGCAGGCTATCCTTGTCTGTGGCAACCATTCCCCCTACTTTTTACAAGTTTTATTACCTTACCTAACCTGAAAAAACAAAACATATTTCTTTTGCGTCCCTCTATAAAGCGCTGACAAAAAACACTAGAGCAAGTACCTTCTTGTAATGAAAATCCTATGCAGTCCTCTACAAACGTTACGTTGGGAGGACGATCTGGCGAAGACAAAGTTCATGACACTGAACTTCAGTTACAAAAACAAATACTTGAGCCGTTCCAGGATCCACTAGAGTCTAGACATCTCGCCACGTTCGCAAAAAAAAAAAAAAAAAGAAAAAAAAAAAGAAAAAAAAAAAGTGGAATCATTGTTCCATAATTGGAATAGAATAAGATTAGAAATAAAATTAAAATAAAATAAGACGGAATTAAACGAGAATGTAATAAAACAAATAAAATAAACACAATAAAAATTAAATAAGATAAACACAAAATACAATAAAATAAAATAAAAAGAATATAAATGAAAAAAAAAACTGTTAAAGAATAAAGAGAGGGAGAAAGAAAAAAAAAAAAGAAGACAAAAAATGCAAATAAGATTGAGCCGCCGTACATAAAACCCCAACCAGGTATCAGCGCGTCGTCCAAATTACCTCGTCCAGATTAGGGTTTAACCCCCCAACCCCCATAACCACCAGACCCTCCCCCATACCCCTAAACCCCAGACAAAAAATAAATGAATAAATAAACAAAAACAAAAATGATAAAAAAAAAAAAAAAAAAAAAAGGTGGGGTCGTTTAGACCAGTGAGCTGGTTTGTTTACAAACACCGTAATGATGGTCGCATACCAGCCAGTTGATAGACAAAACTGATACATAATAACATAAGAATGAAGGAGAGTGCATGAGACCATAAGGCCTACACTAGGCAGTTCTATGTCCATTACCACCTACCATCCCCATCTATGAAGTTATCTAACCTTTTCTTGAAACAACCAACAGTTTCAGCGGTCACTACAAGGTTACATACGTTAATCACTCTTGATTAACCAGCTCTTGTCTATTTCCTTCTCAAATCTGAATTTGTCTAATTCAAATCCATTACTACGAGTCCTGCCCTCTTTTCTTAATATGGTAACCTTGTCTGCATCACCCTTGTTTAAGCCCTTGTCCCATTTGAATACCTCCATTTGATCATCCCAATGTTTTGATAATATTCCATGATATTATGTGTTATCTACTTATGATAAAAGTCGGACTTATCGTAATAGAGACTATTCTTTATATATATATATATATATATATATATATATATATATATATATATATATATATATATATATATATATATATATATATCATTTAGCCATTCAGTATGATAATAATAATTTATATAAAGATCATCCTGCGTGATTAATGAATTGCGTGTTATTGCCACCTTAAACGACATATGTACAAGTTGCAAATAGTTCTGTCAGAAATCTAAGATTCGAACGTTCCAATATTCCCAACGAAACGCGTTATACTTGTGTGTGTGTATATATATATATATATATATATATCATATAATATATATATATATATATATATATATATATATACATACATACATACACAATCCGTATTCCAGAGGTTCAGTGCAGTATCGTTCCAGATATTGGAGAATTCCGAATTGCAAGAGATTCCCAATAATAGGAATACAAAATGAATGAAAAAAGTGCATAGAGAAAAATGGATTCCGTTTTCATTTCTAACCCTTCAGTATATTATGTATGTGTATATATATTTGTGTGTATACATATATACTATTCTCGATTTACACGTTGTTACTAAAAGACTAGAAAAGCGTAAGAACATGTTGTTGACACTAGATTCTAGAAGTGGTGTTTATTACGAAGCAACTAGGTGCTGAGATGTTATCAAAGTCACTGTGGCAAGGTGGATTGACGCAAACGTGTTTTGTGGCCCACAATACGTTTAATCTTTAATCTTCTCCTTCGCAATGCTTAAGGGCCCAGTCACATCAAGCTTACGACCTGTTTCCGACCACCGGCGACCGGACAGTTGCAGGTAGCCTTTGGAAGTTGCTGGTAGTCGGTTAATAAAATAGATAAATAGATAGATCGATAGACAGACAGATTACAATAAACACTGAATAGTCCCCAGTACATAGGTTTTCATCTTATCAACCACATTAACTTTTTCCATTTCAATTGCTTGCACAGGTTTTGTGTCGCCGACCGATCGCTTGATTTTCGGTCGAAGGTGGTCGGAAACAGGTCGTGAACTTGTTTATTCATCTAATCTATTTTATTCATATTCTCATGGAAAGGAAAATCTAACACACTTCACCGCTTATCTATATCTTTAAATGTCGATAAAATAAACGAATAAATCAATTAAAAAGAGCGTGTTATTATAAACTTGAATATATATGGTCTCAAAAACATAACTAGATATGTAGTTCAGTACGATTCTATAAACCTAGTCTCGCACCTCTAGTTTAGACACATTTTTCTACCCCTCCGCACATGCTGTGTGGTACCTTTACTCTCATTCTGAACGCCGTCTGGCAATATCATTCACGTCCGTAACATTTAACGATGATATTCATTTAGACAACTTTGAGTTTAATAATCTATCTGGAAAAAAGGAAAAATAGGATTTGATATTTTACCTTAAAAAGAAGAATAAAAGTATATTAAAGCTTGTAACTGCAAGATCACATTGGTGAGATACTGAAGATGTATCGTTTCCCACTGGATAGATCGGTAGTCCGTTAGTGGACCACCAAAGCTGCATGTATATATACATATACATATATATCATGTACACACACATACATATACCAATGGCTTTTTCCCCCTTACGAGAGGGGTGGCCAAAAAACAAAGGCATAAAATCCACTCCCCCCCCATTTCATTCCCACATACTCCACTTTCATTCGTCACCCCTCCCTCCCTCTTATCTTGGCTCCTCCTGGATGATGGGTCATCCCTGCATCTCGCCCACTGCCCTGGGTCATAGGCAATGTGGAAAGACACAGCACATCCACAGCAAGGCCGCTTCATTTAATCGGCGACCACACTTCTCCATTCCCTCATGCAGAAAAAGGGAAGACGGGGAGAAATCCCTTAGCGCTGCGTCAAAAATACCATTCATACTTCCCCACACCCTCATACCCCACCCACTCCCTTCCATGCATCACAGCATCATCCATATACAACCATTCTCCACTCACCCCTATCCTCTGTCTTCTCCTTTCCTTCTTCAACAGACATTTTCCCTCTTTCCCAGTGCCCCTTTTACCCTCATCCATCCATCTCATCCTTGGTCGCCCCCTCATGTTCACTCCTTCCACCTCTATCTTCCATACTTCTTTTACTAATCTTTCTCCACTCATTCTTTCCATGTGTCCAAACCATCCCGATACTCTTTCATCAACCCCATCTCCCAACTCCCCTTCCATCCCCGCTCTCATATTCAACTTGTTTCTTATTGCATCCAGCCTAGTAGCCCCTACCATACTTCTCAGGCATTTCATCTTAAACACATTCAAACTCCCCTTTTCTTTCTCTCTTATCTTCCATGTTTCTGCTCCATGTAGTGCTGTCAGCACAATCACTCCTTCATATGATCTCCTCTTAGCATCCATTCCCAAATGTCTATTTCTCATTACGCTTTTTAATCCCCCATGGCATTTACTTGCTTCTCTCAATCTACATTCTACCTCCACCTCAACTCCTCTCTTTCCCGCCACATTCGCACCCAAGTATCTAAAACCATCCATTTCCAATAGTCTCTTTCCCTTAACACTCACTATCAATTTCCTGCCATATTCTCCCCCATGTAGATCTTATCACCTTACTTTTACCCACATTTATCTTCAACATTCTTCTTTCGCACACCTTTCCAAAAATCTGTTTTGGAAGGAAATTAAGAGAGGAAGAGGAGGCGAATCAAGTAGAGAAGAAAAGGTAAAAGGTGCAGATGGAGATGTACATTATATTTATATATATATATATATATATATATATATATATATGTACTTATATATTATATATATATATATATATACAGTATATATATATATATATATATACATATATATATATATATGTATATATATATATATATATACTTCTGCTCTTTCCTGGACTTTACCTACTGTATACCACTCTTGCCATACATACACACACACACACATATATATATATATATATATATATATATATGTGTGTGTGTGTGTGTGTGTGTGTGTGTGTGTGTGTGTGTGTGTGTGTGTGTGTGTACACATACAGTTCATGGGCATATCTCACATGAGCATATTTTTATGTATTTATTTATATTATTCATATATGTACCTATTCAATTTTTTACTAATTAATCTATTAATTCACATATTAATTTTTCGAAGAATTAGTTACATGTGGTGGGATACTAGGTTCACCTTCAACTCGCAAACCGAAAGACCTCGGTAATCCCCAAAAGACACTGGTGGCAGCCCACTTGCCCAGGCTTTCCAAGCACATAGTGCAAAGCTGACAGCTACGCACATCACAAGTATAATAAGCTTTGCAACTCGAACATATATAGTTTTATTCTTTTGCTGTTATGTTTTTCTTGTTGTTTTGTCGAAGGTAATATCTTTATCTCTATGTTTACCATGGCTGCTTGTATATATATATATATATATATATATATATGTATATATATATATATATATATATATATATATATATATATATATATATACACACTGAATGGTTCCCAGTGATCAATTAATATCTTTTTCAACCACATATCACTTTTAATTCCATACCATCGCAAACGAGACTGAGAATCGCTCGAAGGAGGTATCCGTTGGAAATTGAAACGTGGACGAGCCGAGGATTCGAACCCAGCTAACCCGTAACAAAGTTACATTGACGTAACCCAATACGCTATCTCGTTTGCGATTGTATGAAATTAAAAGTGATATGTGGTTAAAAAAGATATATATACATATATATGTATATATATACATATATATATATATATACATATATGTAATACACACACACACACACACACACACACACACACACATATATATATATATATATATATATATATATATATATATATATATATATATATATATAAATATATATTATATAAAGAGTGATTTGATATGCAGGGAGCAAGTCTTGGTCGTCATGCATTTAGATACAAAATTAAAATATAAAGTGCACCTCCTTTGGAATGTTGTTATTTGCCAAAAGACGTCCAGCAACTTCGCAGATAGATCAGGCTTGGGTGGAGGGGTGGGAGTTGGAGGAGTGGGTGAGGGCTGAGGAGTGCTGAGGTATTGGGAGTTACACTCTTGGTAGTGATGCAGCGTCCTACAATATCCTCATTGTATCAGTGGAGGGACGTAAATCAAATGTATTTGAATACTAAATACATTTCTTTGTTGCCCAACATAAATATATATATATATATATATATATATATATATATATATATATATATATATATATATATCAAATACATCACATGTAAACGGAATGTTTTGATACTACCGTGTATATGCTTGTATTACTAATAAATACTTAACTTCTTTCGTCCAACTTCCTTCATGAACTGTGTTACTTCTTCTCTCGTGCATACCGTACTTATGAATTACTGTTTTTTAACCTCCGAGAAACCCCTTACACATTTAGTCGAACCGCTTTGTACTAACTCCCACTAATTTTTGGTCTGGGGTCCCATTTGGCAACCCTCTCCATGAACTGTGCTACATCCTTTCTCATGCATCCCCACACTTATGTGATGCTGTTCTTTAACCTCCTGGAAACCCCTTGCTCATTCAATATACCACCACTAAAATGACCACTAGGTAGAGAACCACTCTCCTTGTATGAGGACTACATAAATATCATACATTCAATACTTTTCAAAACTTAGTGACAGTCCTTTATGTGTGGATATAAATCTGCAATCAGAAAATGAATACTGATCTCTTGTAATTTATATTATCCTTTCGTTCTGCCGCTGCCCTCCTGAAATATTTCTTTTACAACCTCAACGATTCCATCTCTTCGGTACGATGTTGAATGGAGAAGCACCGATTAATTATTTCTGACAAACTATTAATACTCATGTCACGCTAGGATTTGTGGCTACCCGTGTTGTCCCTATGTTTGTTCCAAAATGGGTAATCACACTGGGCTTTCACGACAGTAAAGAGTTCGTTCGAGTGAAAACGACTTCGACGACAATATCTCGTCTTTCAAATCTCCAAGTATCGAATTATATTTCCGTTATATATAGCGAAGCTGAATAATGAACTTGGATTGTATACCTATACGATTATTAGACATAATGATGAAATGTTTTTATAGAAATCTAGATTTCTGTAAGCGATATCCTACTCTAGTTATTCAAATGGAGGTTGGAAGTAGGATGTGAGAGGGAAAAATAGCTCTTTACCCAATTTAAGAAAGCCCAACTCAAAACACAAAGAAACTGTTTTAGTCCAATATTTACCTCTTATTAATATTTGGACCGAGAACAAGAAGAGACAACGTTACTAAAGTCCAATCTAAGGACAAACGCGTTTGAAAAATTGCTCCGTGCATTAGAATTCAGCAAATGATAATACATGAAATATATTCTTTATATGATCAATCAACCTGTTGGATGAATTTGCGTTTTATAAGACACCTTTCTCCTATATTACATGACAAAAAAAAAATATGTTGAATAAACTTATAATTTCAACCCAAAATTACTATCTACTATTACTATTCATTTATCCTACACTATATATTAGGACCAACAGTACATTAAGCTCCTAGGTGTCTTGAATGCCGTTGAATTTGAATGTCTAGAAGTTTCAGTGATAGAGAGTAGAGTACCTTGGAAGTCCCGAGAACACAGTGACTGGACCAGATATGCGGCAACGGAGTGGAAAGGGGAGGTCAGGTATGCTGCTATGCTGCGTGATGAACCTGATCTACTTTTTCCCTCTTAATCTTTTGACCTTGGTCTTCTTCCGAGAGAATACCACTGACGAGGCAAAAAAAACACACACACACACACGACACAGCGGCGCGGTTGGTAGAGTCCCCGACTTTCACTACCGCGGTCCGGGTTCGAATCCTGCCCAGGGCTGAAATAATTTCAGTATCGCTGCGCTTCAAGTCGTTACTCTAACTCTCGTGGGCGGGGAGTTGGTTGTGTGTGTGCGTATAAGGTCACAGCATTACCCATAGATCGGTCATACGAGCTCTGAGCTCTCTTCCGGGAGGGTAGTAGCTGTCAATCACGAGCCCAGCACGTGATCCAAAGACCAAGGTGAATACACACACACACATCACTAATAAGACCAAAACTCGAGTACGCAGCAACGCTATGGACACCCAATACCAAAAAAGAATATAAAAAAATTAGAATGAATACAAAGAGCAACAACAAAACTGACACCAACTCTTTCCAAAATGACATATGAACAAAAACTGTCCAAATTAGAATTACCACCTCTGGAACAAAGAAGGGAAAGAGGAGACCTACTAACTATCTATAGAATTATGAAAGGAATGGAAATCTTAGATAAGAATGATTTATTGAAATGGGACAATGGAAAAACAAGAGGACAAGAAAAGAAACTCAAAAAAGATAATTACAGAAGATATTTGAAAAAAATAGCTTCCCACACAGAGTGATAGATACCTGGAACAAATTAGACAAAGAAACAGTGTGTGCAAACACTATTCAAGATTTTAAGAAAAAACTTGATGCTGAAAGATACAAAGACGGGTCACCACGAGCATAGCTCCCTTCTCCTATCATACAACTAGGTAAATACATATATTATACGCGTTCGTAAACTTCACTGACAAACTTTTCCATTGGAAAACAAACCCATACTATTCTACAATGAAATGCTAAATTCTTTTGTTTTGTAAACAATTCTGGGCACCGATGTTCGGTTGACTGCAAATGTGTGTGTGTGTGTGTCTATATATATATATATATATATATATATATATATTCATATATATATATATTTATATACACAATTTTTGGGCATAGCCTTTCTCGTGAGCAATTTCTATCGATGTCACTGCACATTTGGCGTCAATGATCTTAAGTGTATATATAGATATATATATATATATATATATATATATATATATGTATGTATGTATACGTACAACACTGAATGGATCCCAGTGATTAGAGATACATTTTAACAACCACAATGCACTTTAATTCTAAACCATCAAAGGCCAGCACCTGGGCAGTACCACATTTCAATTTCTGCATGCTGGCCTTTGATGGCTTAGAATTAAAGTGCATTGTGGTTGTTGATATATATATATATATATATATATATATAAATAGATATATATATATATATATATATATATATATATATATATATATATAAATAGATATAGTGTATGTGTGTGTAATTCTAATGACAAGTTCCTATCTCATCGTTTAGCTGCAGTGCGGTCTCTAGAGGGTTCGACCAAGGCTAAAACTTATTACGTATGTACGCAGCACTATTTCCTTTTTTATATGTCTCCAAAAATTTCAACCATTAAGTTAACGAACACTGTTTGACTTACAAGGGGTTACGTTAACTATTTATATGCACTGGAGACCTGAGCACCAACAGGAATAGCAAGAAGTCTTAGACGATTTGCATTCGAGTCATAACGAAGTAAGTCGGCATTGAATATGTATCCTGACGCGATTAAATTTCAGAACACGATTCGGATTCGGACAAATACACAAATAAATAATAACTAAATAAGAAAATAAACAAATAAATAAACGAAATTATTATAAATAGATATACAAGTACGTAAGTAAATAAATAGATAAAATAATCCTGTGGAGTGTATGACTGCAATACACTACCTATCTACTGTATATTCCAAGGGCCTCTTCACCCTTCTATGGGAGGTATCCAGCCAAAGTATGCATTTATCTTTCACCCATTCCACTCCCCTTGTTTCCCTCTCGTCTCAGCTCCTCGTGGATGAAGGGCCATCCCCGTCTCCTGCCCACTGCCCGGGTCAGAGGCAATGCTGCAAGACACAGTACATCCACACCAAGGTCGCTTCGTTTACCCGGCGACCCTCCCTTCCTTCGGGCTGCGCCAAAATATCATCAAAACGCAACCGTTCCCCACTCTCACCTCTCCCCTCCCTTCCATGCTCAACAAGCATTCTCCTATTGCTCAATCCCTTCACCCCCATCTCTTCCTCAGTCCTCCTCTCATATTTACTCCTAGCACCTCTGCTTTCCACACTTTTTTTTGCTAATTTTTCTTCTCTCATTCTTTCCATGTGCCCAAACCATTCCAATAATCTTTCATCAAGCTATCTGCCAGTTCCCTTTCCACCCTCTTCTCCTATTCACTTCCTCACTTGTGTTGCCTGAAAAAAAAAATCATAACGACACAACTTTGCAACGAAAATCAGTAAAATCGTGACTACATCAGTTCGAATCTTGAATGTAGTGAGATTTTTGAAAGTCAACCAAAACACTTTCGGAATAATCCTAAAGGTTGCGGCACACTAAGCATTTCTCACCAGCATGCTATTTGCCTTTGCAACTTCGTCTGAGTAAAACCGACTTCGGTTACGATCTTTTGTTTTTCAAAATTCCAGATGTCAAATTAATCTTCCGTCATAGTGAGAAGCTAAATGGCCAACTAAGAGAAGTTCAACCTAAAATACGAATGTTAGACACATTGTTCAGATGTTCTTGCGAAAGTCTAGAACAGTGTTTCCCAACCTTTTTTGGCTGTGACCCTAAATCCACTCTTAGCCTGGAGTCGCGACCCTAATTGTAATAATAAATTCAACCATTTCATGTTATATTTCTATGTACTTGCATAATGTTTATAAACTTTCGTTTTATAGTTCAGTTTATATTTACAAGCACAATGAATTTAAATACATTTGAAACTTGAATGAAAAAAAAAGTTAAAAAATACCCTCTGGCGACCCTCAAAAACACCCTCGCGACCCTGGGGTTGAGAACCACTGGTCTAGAATATTGTAACCGAAGTTGTTTCTACTCAAACAAGGTAGCAAAATCAAGTAGCATGCTAGCCTAATGTGCCGCCACCTTAAGATACTAACCTTTTCATGTTTATAAATATTTCCCCCAGCTGTAAGGTACGGTCCCTCAAAAGGTAAAAATCAACACATTGACATACTTTAGATATTATATTTTGTTTATTGCCAGACGATTTTATCCAGCTGGGTAGGTCTTCCACCAGCTGATTCCCACGGCCTAGTCAATCTGTAGAGTAGTCATCATATTTACACATCTTTCTGGATGTCGTAAGGTGATACTTACTCAAGATAACGGGTCTTCCCCCTCCACAACGTTTAAGAGGGGGGGGGGGGCTAACCTGAATTTTGTAAACATAGATGACGCTTAAACAAATGTACTCCGTAGTATGACTGCGGTGATTCTGAATATAAATTGAAGTATTTGTTCTCATTTGATTTAGTTTCTTTCAAAATACCGGGAAATGCTTAATCTTACATTCTTAGATATTTACCCCCCAAGAATGTGTTGAATATCCTTGTTATACTCACCGACTTGTTTTGTTAAATGCTGGGGAAAAAATTCTGCCACTGTATTACTGCTTTCTGCCACATATTGTACAGTGTACGCGAGGCAGGTTTCTTGACATCTCCAATGAAGTAATGAAAGAACAAGTTTCGTGGGGGTGGGGGTGGGGGGCTTCAGTCCCCTCAGCCCCACCCACCCCTGGATCCGCCACTGACTCACAGGCATTAACCAGCGCTTCTATCTTTGGAATAAATATCCTGCCGAAGGACCTGAAGTCATACTGGACGAAAAGGAAAGGTTTGATTGGTATTCTTAGTATGTAGATCAACCTCAATCACAAAAGGATGTCGAATGGCTCTGGTCCATAGGGGTGTCACCAGAGGTCATGAGCCTGAGAGTTCTCTTTCGGTTTAATAAAATCTTTTGGCGTCACTTCGAATAAAATCCCACAAGTGTAATACGTACCTCCATCCCGTTACTGCGTGCGCGCGCGTTGGGGAATGGGGTGTGTGGTATGCATAGACTAGCAGCTGCAATAATGAAAAAAAAATAAAATAAAAATAAAAAAAATAAATGAATATACAACCGGTACGGCTTTAAGTACTAGTTGTTTTTATTCCAGTAATCTGTTTATTAACCCATTTATTAACCTATATTCCATTTATTGATCTACTTGTCTGCATATCTATAAATTCATTCACTTGTTATTCATTTTTCAGATAGTGGGAAGGAGGGGATTCTCCGAGGACCGCGACGGTTATTTCGGTTGTGTACTTTCGCACTGGTTGTCCCCGTTGTGCTCGTGACTATCCCTATGTATGCCAGACTGGTTTTATACCCGCCACACGAGTTCTCAATGGCCCCAACGGATCAAAGACACGTCTCTGGATCAAGCCTATGGTGCCAGGTGGGTCTCTCTTTTGTTCATATCCTTGTTTCTCTCTCTCTCTCTATCTCTTCTTTGTCAAGGGATTCCTATACAGTGAATACTGTTGACATTTCAAACATTTTATATATATATATATATATATATATATATATATATATATATATATATATATATATATATATATAATATATATATATATATATATATATATATATATATATATATATATATATATATCTTTTTAACCAGGATCAGAATCACAATGAAAATGGAGGGATATTGTTCTACTTTTTCCTCTAAAGGCTTGAATGTGTACATAGGAAAATAAACTTAAATAACATTATATTTTGACAATAACAAAACCATCACTTGATAACAAACTATAAAAAACACCTAACATTGAGTTGCTCTAACCTAAATGGGAAATGCTGTACTATTCGCTTAAGGGATAGAGCGGTCCATCATTGATGATGAATTTTCAGGTCAACAATTCACTATAAAAGATTATTATAAAAAATAAAGAAAGTTTTATTTTCTTATACTTGAAGATAGGTATAAGAAAACAGTGGTCTTGGTGATAACAAATCATTGTAATCTTGAGTCTTATAAATATGATAAAAGTTTATCTTAACATTAAGACTGGCCGACATGTTAACCTAGACTTTCAAGATGTTTATGAACTTCAGATTACTTTTTTTTTTTTTTCTGATATCCAACTATTCTATTTGGATGAGGGCTGGACTATGGACAAAATGGGATCCCATGCATTTTATTTTCTTGCTGTTTAGGAAATCATCCAATACTCTTCTATGTCTACATCCTCTGGTGCCCCACAGGGTTCAACTCCATTTCCTCTTACCCATATATAACTCACTTACCCACACATCGATACTCTTAGGCAAATAATACAGCAATTCTAAGTCATTAAATTGAGCCCCATTTTTCAAGAAAGATTGCCACAGAACACCTATTTTCTGACCTTTCTATCACATCCATCTGGGCAGAGATAACCTAATATTGTTCAACGCCACCCTCACTTGTCCATTTGACATAATCTTTTACAGAACTATCTCATTTTTCTGGTAGTAAATACATTCATTCTTCTGCCAACCTAAACATTCTTTGGCAATCCCTCACTAGTCAACTCAACTGGAAAACTCGTATCCCAACTACCACTAAAACAGCTTTGGTGTAATTAGGCATTCTATACCACCTGAAAAATTTCCATGCAATTGATCAGTTGACCATACAAAAGAGACTTGTTTGCCTCTGTATGGACTGTATTTCTCACATCTGGGGTGACTTGCTGCACTCAGTACAGTACTTAACACTCACTGAGACGAGAGGGAAACAGGGGGAGTGGAATAGGTAAAGGGTAGATGCATACTTTGGGACAGAAGCTATGCAGCAAGACATAGCACATCCACAGTAGGGCCCAGTAGCCTAACCTGGCTTATCCCTACTGCTTCATTTACATGGCAATTCTTCCTCTATATCACCTCTTGAGCAAATAGAGAAGACAACATTCATCTTTTACCCGAGGTCCTTTTATTCCCATTTATCCCATTTTCATCTCTCCCTCAAGTTCACCCCATCTAACTCTACCTTCCACACTCTTTTTACCCAGATCACCCCATTATTCTTTGATCAGCCCTATCTGCCAGCTACCTTTCTATCCCTGCTCTCTGCCTCACCTTATTTCTCACCTTATCCCTAATTGTTATCCCCATCATACTTCTGAAACACTTAGTCATTTGAATTTCCCCTTTCTGCTCCCCTTACTTTTCTAGTTTCTGTCAACTACAATGTTGTAGGCACAACCACCACTTCACACATGGTGATTGTGTAGTGCTATTGTTCTCGTCTGCTAATTCAGTAATCAGAGTGCGAGTCCCACCCAAGGCTGAAAAAATATCAGCATTGCTGTACTGTGAGCCAGCACTCCAACTCTGGTGAGTAAGGAATTGTGCCATACATAAGCTCTGAGCTCTCATCCGGAAGGGTGATAGTTATCGATCAAGAGTCCAAGACATGATGAAAGTCCTTGGTGAATCACATGCACACACAGAAAACTGGTTTTGTGTAATCAAGCACCAGGTCAATGTCTTCTTATCTTTAAATGGAATTCGTTTGCGAGAGATGCATCTTCATACAAACACTTACTTAGATCATTGATTCATTCTATCCTTTATGCATCTATTTATTTCTTGACGAGATAAACACCATATGAGGACGGAGCCTTTATTTGTACGACGTTTCGCTTATTACAGCTTTTTCAAGTACAAGTTGAAATACAAATGCTTGAGATTAAATAAGGGGAAAGGAGGGAACGGGGAGAGAAAAGGGGGGGGAAGGAAGAGGAAGAGGAGGAGGAGGAGGAGGAGGAGGAGAAGGGGGGGGGATTGGACACTGGGAAAGGATGAGAATGCTGGCCCAAACGTCCGTGGGCGAAATGTCCACAAAGGATTGTCGGCAAACTGCCACTTTTAAGGAGATTCATTTCTTGTACATCATTATTTAGCTAGAAGGTTATTCATCTTTTTTCATGTGTTAAGCCTCACCTCTGACACACGAATTTCTGTAGTGATGGGTGAGCCGAAGAATGAAATCTTATATCAACTTATCAAGTTACATTTCATTAATAGGTTCCCTTGTGTCTGCCTATGGAGGACCTCAGTCAAAAATGCAAAGATACAGAATCTGTTATTCCCTACATCTTATCTCAATATTCACTATAAATTATCTTGACAGATGGTTGTGGCAATCAAATCTCATCAGCCTAGAATGGTTCAGTGTTCTACTTAAAGATATTGTTCAGGCTAACAGCTAAGATATTGTGATTTCTTCTTTTGCAATGCAAACACTCACTGGTATTGGACTTCATGCATGCCATGCTTCTTGTTTCTTCTTCTTTTTCTCCTATTAAAGAATGTTACTTGCATGCTTGTCCCAGTGACTGGTACTTCAATTTCCTCCTGCTACATAATGCCTTTGCTTCCTCTTCCTCCACAGAGCCAAACCTTCCATATGAATGGCAGCTTCAACGCCTACATGCTCCCAGACATTCCAACTGTGAAGCTGGAACGAAAGAGGTACACAATGCTACAGCGTCTTCGGCTGTCTGATGATGTCAAGGAGTACTGGGGCTTCAACCTCCTGCAGGGCTCCAAAGTTACTCTCTCGTCCTGCTCCAGGTAAGAACTGAAGTAACAGTGACAAGGGTGCCTACAGGGGCCCACAACTTAAGGGTGGTGGTTGGTGAATGAAGTGAGCTTTGTCAGTTGAGGATGGTTCTTGTAATAGGAGTGAAGTATAGAGCCCCAGTATGGGTCTGTAGATCCACGATGAATGCCCATGATCAGTGATGGGTATAAGTCTTTGGGAGTCAGGCAGACACTATGGCTGCATCTAAGATTTCTACACTAAATATGAAATATATTTATAAAGGAGAAAACTGAGAAACAAATGGATGACACAGACCCTAATTCCATCAGTTGTGGTATCTAAGTATCAGGTATCAAGGTCTACCACTGGTTGGGGATACAGGACTGGCAGGACTGCAACAACAACTAACTATGGTATGACACTGCTTTGTATGTTGGGCAAGGTGTTTGCCTATCTGTTGCTGAGTTCACTTCTATTTGGGCCCTTTCAGAGGCATAGGCAGCCTGGGTTCAAATGCTCGGATTAAAAAACTGATAGGATCCTTGTGCTTCATGTTCTTGTGCAGTGCCAACATGAGTTTCAATAATGGTTGTTTCCAGCTGTGTTGATTTCATAAAGATGTTTGACTTAGTGCATTGTGGAGTGCTCTGGTGTTTTCTACAGATTATTGGGATTCATGCAAGGATTACTGACTTGACGTCTAGCTTATGCTCTGGAACAGAGAATGCTATGAAGTGTGAAGGTGTGTCCAGCTTCTTTCCTCTAATTCAGAAGTGAGAAAGGGTTATGTTCTCTTCCCAACACTTTTCAACATTAGCATGGTCTGTGTATTGGAGATATTTGCTGGTCAATGTCATTACAGAGCATGCATTGGCAACATTAAGGTCACTGATCTTGGCTTTGCTGATGATACTATACTTCTTGCAGTCAAGAACCCTGACACTACAGATCTTATTGTCCAAGACTATAGTCCAGGCACCTGGGGGTTTATTGGCTGATGTAGTTTTGTCTGTCCATGAACTTGGCAATTACATTAAGGTCTTGGAAATCTTATTATACTTTAATAGAGTATTGCATAAGTCATGGGTCATGTCAGGAAGTCTTTTGAAGTGGCATGGTCTTGGTGTTATGGGTGTTCAGACAGAATATATGACGTCAATATTTATGAAAGATGACTATGATATAGACCTACAGGATCCAAGATCTCAAGATCTCTGGTACCAATTGCCTTCAGAGAAATACGGGATATCGCTGGTATGACTTGTGCCGAACCAGCTATTGATCCATGAGGCTCAGTCAAGACCTGTATTTACCTAGTTGTATTTTCCTAGTTGTATTATACAGGAAGGGAGCTATGCTCATGGTGACCCGTCTTAGTATCTTTCAGCATCAAGTTTTTTCTTAAAATCTTGAATAGTGTAACCAGCATTATTTGTGAATGCCAGTCTCAGTTGTATGGGCATAAAACACACTTTCTTGATGCTGATCCCACTTACAAGGCTATCTCTACAAACGACATCCCTCAGTGGGGGAGACAAAGGGGATGCTCAAAGAAAACCATGGTTAGAGTATATCAACCAATCCTATCAAGAGCTGCTCAGAAATGGATGGGTTTGTATAGAGGCTTGCTCGCAGAGACCATGGGGAATGGCATCAACATGTGACTAAAGCTACACGCCCCCCCCAATGTATGTTCCCAAATGATGATGACAATAACTATCAAAGGCCACATGGCATTAAGGAAAACTGATAATGAATTATCAGAGGAATGGTATACAAGGTGAGACAGAAGAAAGGTGACAAAAAGAAACAATAATGAGAATGTAGAGACATTGGGACAAATTACGGGAAAGGTGGAGGGGGAAACACGAGTCTGTATCTGAATATCGAGTTTATTCCTGACACTCCTTTGAAGAAGCGATTGTAAGCAAAACCGGTCAGGAACAAACTCAGTATTCAGATAAAGACCCATGTTTCCCCCTCCACTCTTCCGATAATGAGAATATTCATCAACATTCCTTTGCGGTACTCCCCCAGGTAGGCGTAGCTCCTCCTTGGGGATCGGTGCCATCTGCGTAGAGCTGATGGCCAGGGGTGGTTGCTGCTGATTGGCCCCCAACTTTTGGGGTTGGGGGGTGGTCCCACGACGTAGACGTTGCAGCTCCAGGACCTTATGCCAACATGCATAATCATACACATATCCCACACCAAGCCCTCTACACTCCCTCCTCTCCTGATATCACCTTTTGCTCCCCCTGCCTAACCCCAACAACATCATGGAGAGTGGTCGGAGCCCTTGGCTCTGACCACCTTCCAATCATCATCACCACCAAAACAAGATGCACCCCAGCTGGCCACAGACACACTTACACCAATTACAAGAGAGCTAACTGGGAAGCTTTTACTGAAGAGACAGAACAACATTTTGAAACACTTAACAGTACACCAATCACAAACATAAACAATGCTGTGCACGCTTTTAATACAATCATACAAAATGCAGACAAGAGATACATCCCTAGAGGCAACAGAAAATCACACAACCCCAACATCACACCAGAAATCCAAGGCCTTATCAGACAACGTGACACACTTAAACACGATACCCCCACACCTATCCCTCAAAACATAGCAGACCAAATACAAACACTAAACACTGTGATTGCCAATAAAATACATGAACAAAAAACACAAAATTGGCAAAACTTTATCAATACACTTGATCACAAAACAAACACCAGCAAATTGTACAAAACACTCAACAGCATCACACTATCCAACACTAACACTACACGCTCTCACGCAGCAATAATCACAACAACAGATAATCTACCCTCAAACAGACAACAAGCAAACGCACTCATACGTCATTTTGCACAGACGAGCCATCTTACTTCTCACCGTGACGACCGACGCACCATTCGACATAAGAAAGACTTCCCCACAGACTCAGACTATACACCCTTCATAGACAGTCAGACAAAACTCATAATGCATAATCTCAAGCACTCATCTGCCTGTGGCCCTGATAACATAAGCAACATCCACCTAAAACACATTGGACCACAAGGTATACACGCACTCACAAACATTGCAAACTACAGCTATTCACACAACACTATACCCGACATCTGGAAGCATGGTAAAATAATCACCATTCCAAAACCGAACAAAGACCCAACAATCCCAACATCGCACCGCCCAATCACACTTCTCTGCACCCCCTCTAAAGTCATTGAACGCCTAATACTTAAACTTGTCACACACCATATATTCCCCTTGCTGACTCACAACACGGTTTTAGGCCACTACACTCCACAAACACTCTTCTGACAAACCTCACACAAAGAATTTTAGATGGCATCAATTCAGATAGGCCCCACCACAGAACACTTCTTATAACATTGGACATTAGTAAAGCTTTTGATGCTATCCCCCGCCACAACCTAACAAATAAAATATATAACACAGACATGCACAATAACACCAAAAGATGGCTGGCCAATTATCTGGCAGGCAGGAATGCTCATGTGTCATATAATGGCCAATCATCGCACATCAGAAACATTAAGAACGGAGTACCACAGGGCTCAGTTCTATCCCCCACATTATTTAATCTATACATGCATGACTTACCCACACCAGACACCTCAGAAATACAAATCTCTTCCTACGCAGATGACATAACAATCACATGCACACATCGTAACACAGACAAAGCTGCAGAAATAATCCAGCCTTACCTTGACACACTCAACACATGGTTCATCACAAACAGACTCAAAATAGCTCCAACCAAATCTACAGCATCACTTCTCACCAACTGGACAAAAGAACACAAATACATACCTCATCTCTACATCAACAACACTCTAATACCACACACAAACACACCGAAAATTCTTGGTGTAACATACGATACATCCATGTCTTTCAAACAACACCTCACAAACATAAAAAACAAATGCACACCTAGACTTAACGCACTTAAGTCAATCACTGGAACAACATTTGGACAAAACAAAGAAACTAATATAACAATATACAAACAATGCATACGCTCAGTGATGAATTATGCGAGTCCTGCATGGGCTCCTAATCTCAGTGAGACACACCACAACACCCTTCAAATCATACAAAACAAAGCCCTAAAAACAATTACAGGCTGCACAAATACAACACCTACAGACCATTTACACCATGAAACAAAAGTCCTCAAAGTCAAGGACCACCTCGACATGAGAGGCACACAAACACTTGCTGCAGCCACCACAAACACATCACACCCGCTACACTACATAGCAGAACACCCACACACACCAAGAAACATTAAAACTACACCCAAAGACCTTTATTACACACAGATACTCTCTTCTCTTCCTCCACAACCACCAAATACCAGCCTCCGGAAACATATTCATAATCATATCACTCACCATTCCATTAACACACTGAAAGACAACACACTGCTGCATGCCAGACCCCCTGATATCCACCCTTCTGAATCCTCTCTCCCACGAAAGGACAGGGTCCACTTGGCCAGACTGCGATGCGGTCACCACCCAGCACTTCTAAGCTACCAGAAGAGGCTGGACGACCGTGTTGTGAACAGCTGCCCAGGATGTAACACTTCACCCTATACCATACAACACATAATGGAAGACTGCATTATACACAATCATGCACGCAAACAACACAACATACACTCTATAAAGGATTTGTGGGAAAACCCAGTTTCGGCTGTGGCCTTCCTTGGGGAGACGGGACTGCTCGGACAGACAGTCTAGGGAACGACAACAACAACAACAACATTCCTTTGCAAGTTGGATTTGTCTCTAATATTGAAAATGTGTGACTCTATGACAAAGAGACTAAAGTCCCTATATTACAGGCTACATTAAATATAGTTTATATTCTGATACTGGGGTGTTCCAGTTCACTCCTTGCATACCTGGTGGCACATTTCCTTTCATTCTTGCTACTCCCAAGCTGTCTCATTCACTCCTGAAAAAACTTATCTGCTAAAATTAACAAGTACAAAATACGTTGAGGTCCACCTGACAGTAGAATACAACTTTTAACCCATTAAACTCCGATGACAAGATCCTTGTCATTTGGTCAAATAAAACAAAAAATCCTAAAACACCAAAATGTTTGATCAAACACCAGAAAAATATGACGTCAGTCCTCGCTTCGTGCGAGGAGTGACGTCATATTTTTCTGGTGTTTGATCAAACATTTTGGTGTTTTATGATTTTTTGTTTTATTTGACCAAATGACAAGAATCTTGTCATCGGAGTTTAATGGGTTTAACCATTGATTTTACTTACCTATTCATTCTTTTTTTATCTTACTTTTTTCATTTTACACATTCATTGTCTTGCTGCATTATTTCTAACCTGGGCAGTGGATAGGGGACAGGATGGCCTTTCACCCATGATAAGCTTAGATATAAGGGAAAACAAATGGGTTTTGGAAAAGTGTGGAATCAGTGAATGGTGGATACATGCTGTGGCTGTCAACCTTCCTTACATGCAGGAAGAGGGCTTTTGGTGTGTATTTACCTGGTTGTATTATACGGGACGGGAGCTATGCTCGTTGTGATCCATTTTCATATCTTTCCACATCTAGTTTGTTCTTGAAATCGTGTATAGTTCTGGCATTCACTGTTTCACTATTCAATTTGTTCCAGACATCGATCACTCTGTGCGGGAAACTATTCTTTTACAGGTCTCTTCTGTAACTGTCTTTCTTTAGTTTCTTTGCGTGTCCTCTTGTTTCTCTCTTGTCACATTTTAATAGGTCATTTCTATCGAGAACTTCCATCCCTTTCATAATTCTGTAAATGGTCAACAAATTGCCTCTTTCCCTTCTCTGCTCCAATGTTGACAACTGTAATTTTTCCAATCTTTGTTCATATGTCAAATTTGATGTGTATGTGTGTGTATGTGTGTATATTTACCTAGTTGTATTTTACGGGAAGGGGAGCTATGCTTGTGGTGTCCCGTTTTTGTATCTCACAAGATCAAGTTTGTTCTTAAATTCTTGTATTGTTTCCACACATTATTTTTTCATCCAATTTGTTCCAGATATTTGTCACTCTGTATGGGAAGCTGTTCTTTTTCAGGTCTCTTTTGTAGCTGTCCTTTATATATATATATCTGTTTATCAATTCATTTATGTATTCATTTATTTTATTACAGATGGGAGGGTGCTCAAGTGCTGATCCTTAGAGGCGTGAACAACCTCCACCACTGTGCCTGGATCGGGGAAGAGGATTCATCAGAAGAACCAGCTGAATTAGACTTCATGTTCACCCCACAGAGAGGGGTCCCTCAAGGAGTGCCAGACTCCAGCAACTCAACCCAGCAACAGCCGATCCCACGGATATCAACACAGGCCAAACATCAGTCTCACGAAAGGAGAACGAACATGGCAAATCTCATTCAAGAGGTGGTCAAGATGAGCAAAAATAAACAGGAGATCCTTGGAATGTTGTACAAGCAGAGTCGACACTACAGCCAGGAGGGAAGCCTTTCGGTTGAGCTTGATCCTGATGAGCCCCTTCCTGCCTACTACGATTCTGAAGATGATCCTGTCAAAGCTGATCTTGTTGAGACAAGCCCTGTAGACCTCAATAATGCACCGCAGAGCCAACCATCATTCTTGAGTGATGCTCCTGTTCCAGTCAAGGAAGCCTTAACTCAACATAAACTGAAGAAGGGCAGAAGGAAGGGGAACAAGGGCAAGAAAAAAGGGAACCAAAAGAAAGCAAAAGGAGATCTAAAGTTCTTGGAGAATGTCAGAGAGCGAAGGGATCTCATGCAGATGGAGGCAGAGGCAATCAATGAAGAAGACGGGGCTTTTGAGGTTGATGAATATGAGAAGCGATTACCTTTTCATTATGTTGATGGAGATTCACTCCCTGAAGGTCTCCATGTTGAGCAGCATCAGCCCTGGGTCGGAAGAAGGCTCCAACCTTCAGGTATTGCAGATGACCGGGGAACCATCGACCAAAGGACAGCAAATGATCGCTCTATGGAGGAGCATCGTTCTTCATTCTCAAGTAGTGAGGAAGCCCTGGCAAGCTGCAGCGGTGTTCTCTTGGCACTGCCCTTGGTCCCTGACCGCCGGTGCAACAGCTTCCGCCGAAATGTCTTCAACACCATTACGTATGACATCCCCGTCACTGGTACCTACTACTTTGTCTTCTCAAGTGACAATGAGATCACTGACAATAAGGTGCTCTTCAATCTGACAATGGACAAGGTGGTCTACGATGTAGCCCCCTTCCATGACCTGTGCCTCAACAAGACAGAATGTTCTCTACCTGTTGGCTTCTGGTCTAAGGATCAGGCAGTAGTCGAAGTTGATGGACCACCTCACTGGCAGGAGGCTTACCAACTGAACACTTCTTGTGACCCAAGGGTCGCTGTTTATCTTACTTTCGTCCTCCTTGTCCCATTGCTCATTCTCTTCTGCGCTCTGAGGTGATTGTCCCCCTCTGAACACCTTAAAAAGTCTTTACCTGTCGAGTATACTCAATACCTGTTTGTGATTAGTACCATTGGCAAACACTGAATTCCTATCAATAGTAAAACAAAGGCATTTTCCATTTTCCTAAAACAATCTAATCTCCTCATTTCAAGATAAGAAAAAGAATACCACTGAAATTGTGGTGTTAGACTATTGAGCCTATGATCTCTTTGAAAATTGGTGCTCAACCTCTCTTACTTATACAGCTGGTATCCAGCCTCTACTTTTTTTCAACCAGCAGCTACCCCCTCAATCAATGAATGACTTGTGTTTTCTGATTCTTTTGAGCTCAGTGCCATTTTGAAACCCTACTAAGGAGCTCCATCTGTATGGGAACTGTCAATCAAGAGTTCAGATTGCGATCCAAGACCATGGAGAACCATGCACACTGAAACAGACAGTTTTTTTAGGCGCAATGCTTCTCCCTGTGCATGGGAATTGCCCCCATCCATGAAGACCGGGTTTCCTAGATTTTAATAAAAAACAAAAGAAGAAGAAACATGTCAATGCTCACACTAAAACTCCTAAACAGATATAAGACAATAAAAAATTCCTTTACTACAACCATCCACATTCTTCATTTCCCATCTACTCTGGAAATATTTTAAAATATCCACCACTCAGCCAATATTTTCTTTTAACTTAAGAAAATACCATAGCATCTGTTGCATCAGTCTCAAACTTGTCTGTCTCTTCTTCCTGAGACCCTTTTCTGTTACTCTCCTTAAACTTCTCCTTCACAAGTTCTACAATTCCACTTCTTTGGTGTGATATAGTTCCCAAGGATAGAAGCCCTGGTTATCATTGACAAAATACAAATACTCTTCCGCTACTCTACCCTGTCCTGAAGGAACAGGGTTCATTTCCTTCAGCTTATCTCATATTAGTATATATTTCATAGGATGTAGGACTCCTCATAAGCCGACTAAAATCACCTAGATTGATCAAGTACAAAATTACCAAAGTTGTCTGTTTGGGTAACTGTGGTACGTTATCTTGACAACTCATTTCCAGTCCTCCTCAAGATCATTGTCTTCCTTAACACTTTCCTAAGAGTTCCTTTTAGGAATCCTGTCCTATTTGGTTTCCTTTTGTTGATTTGTTGTATATTGAGTGATTCCTTGCCACTTCAGAATCACCATGTCCCAATAGATGGGACATTGATCACATAGTATCTCTACATGTTAAGGAAATTAGTTTCTATCATCCATTCCCTAAGCTGTCTTACCAATATACATACATACACACACACACATATATATATATATATATATATATATATATATATATATATATGTATGTGTGTGTGTGCGTGTGTATTTACCTAGTTGTATTTTATTTTATGCACATCCAAATATATCTTTGCATGTTCACTCACATGGATTTGAAGCACTTTAGTTTACTTGTGCTATGTATATACTAAATTTTTCTTTTCCCTAACAGCCACCCTCCACCCATCTGTTTTCCTTTTAAAAATATCTTAGCTCTTTGTGGATGGAGGGCCATCCCTACCCCTTACCCACTGCCTGGTTCAGAAGTGATGCAACAAAACACAACACCTCCACAACAGGGCCTGACAGTTGAAACGGGTTTACCTCCAAATATACACAAAGGAAATATACATATGTATATATATATAGACACTGGAATATTTCCAAGTGCAAAAACAAAATATACATTCTTTTTCTTAATTCATAAACTAATACCAGTAGCCTTGTGAAGTCATATGTGATTATATATTCCATCTTAAAATGTTATTGATAAAGTAACAAAAGAAAACTGTGACTGAAAATTATTCCATAGGCGAAGAATCCCTTTGGCTCCAAGATTACTTTAAAGTTAAATAAGTTCCCTTTGACAAAAACACAAACAAAACCAACTTTATCGCTGGGTTTAGGTTAACAAAATAAATTCTGACAGTGTCCAGAATAAAATCTTTGTGGTACATGGATTATCTGAAGGGAATGAAACAGTTTATTAATTTTATATTATTCAACTATAGTTGCTGTGATGTTTAATATAACAATGACTCCTTTCTTTCTAAGAATGAATGTTCCCTTACAAAAGCAAGGACTGCAGTGCACAGTATTGCTATTTTATCTGCATATGCTTCATATATGAAACATTTATATAACATAACCTTGCAGAAAGCAAAATCATATCAGTGTGGCTTAAGTGGGAAGATTGCAGATGATGCCCCACAAAGTTACAAACTTGTCTACCCTGGTGATCAACAATTGTGTCCTTAAAACAAACATCCACTATGCTTATTTTTTTCCAGTCAGTGGTACAATGAAGCAAGTAATCTTACTGCTCAATTGAGGTTGCGACTAGGCTAAGATTTATGATAGATTTTGTTCCATGTAACTTTTAGGAACTGCTGTGAGATAAAGTACACACTGGTTTAAATGTACAGTAATCCCTCCCATATCTGAACTGCCATTGTCCTAATATGACTTATAAGTATTGTAGACCAATTTTATTCCTTCAGAACTAAACAATTAGTACCAGTAAAGTGGCAGAGTGGTGACTCAGAGGGAGGAGGGGGTAATGCTAGCATGTGTATCCGAACACTCCCAAAATTAAAAAAAACTTTGGCCCAATTAGTCTGCATATAGGAGGGATCACCATATTCTAAAGTTAAGGAGCTTTCATAAGAGGGCACTTAACCCATTCAACTCCGATGACAAGATTCTTGTCATTTGGTCAAATAAAACAAAAAATCATAAAACACCAAAATGTTTGATCAAACACCAGAAAAATATGACGTCAGTCCTCGCTTCACTCGCGAGCGAAGCGAGGACTGACGTCATATTTTTCTGGTGTTTGATCAAACATTTTGGTGTTTTATGATTTTTTGTTTTATTTGACCAAATGACAAGAATCTTGTCATCGGAGTTGAATGGGTTAACTGTGGCTGGTGTTGTCTACCCCATATACAAGAAACAAATTCCTACTGACAGAATGAAATTATATACAAACAGGTTTACCAAATTTGCCTAATTTATAAGTGATAAATACATGAATATGTGTATATGTATTTAACTTTATCATGTATGCTGTCACACAAGGTGATAGTTCAACAGAAAAAAGTGATCAAAGCTAAGGAGTCATTTAATACTCCATGTATGAAAAGTGAACTTTAAAGCCTGAGTTATACAGTACATCAATATAGACCATCCTCTGCTATGGGAAATATCAACACAGATATTTTCTACTGAGACATGAGTACACATATATGCATTTCTTCCAATCTGTTTGGTGTTTCTTATACTTTTGTATTGATTCTTGAAATTGTCTAGTCCTCACTGGCAGTATGTAATATTGCAAAGCAAAATCTACTGTAAACATTTTCTTATGAACGAGAGTGAAGTTTGAAATAAATGCTATGCAATTATTACATTTAATCAATATTTGCTCACTATTTACTAATCATGTGAAATATACCTGAATATAATAAATGTAGGTAAAAAAATTACTTATATTCTAAGGACAAAACTATATGTAATATATGCTTTTGTTTATAGTGTTGTTTCTTTTATTCCTATATCAAGTGATAAATCCTTGAATAATAATTACCAGCACCAACTATATATATATATATATATATATATATATATATATATATATATATATATATATATATGTGTATGTATATATATATACATACATACATATACTAAAGGCTTTTTCCCCCTTACACGGGGGGGTAGCCAAAAAGAAAAAGGCATAGAAATCACTCCCACCCATTTCATTTCACATAAATTCCACTCCCCTCCACCCTCCTCCCTATCTTGGCACCTCCTGGATGACGAGTCATCCCTGCATCCTGTCCACTGCCCTGGGTCAGAAGCAGTGTCGCAAGACACAGCACATCCACAGCAAGGCCGCTTCATAAATTTGGCAACCCCCCCCTCTCCGTCCCCTCATGCAGGAAAGGAGAAGACGGGGAGAAATCCCTTCGGGCTGCGTCAAATTTTTTCTCATACATACAGTACTTCCTCATCCCCCATCCACTCCCCTCATGCATCAGTCTCATCTATACACAAACCTTCTCCATTCACCCCTATCTTCTGTCCTCTCCTGTCCTTCCTCTACAGACATTCCTCTCTTTTGTAAAGCCTCTTTCACCCCATCCATCCATCTCATCCTAGGATGCCCCCTCATATTCACTCCTTCCACACTTCTTTTACTAATATTTCTTCAATCATTCTTTCCATGTGTCCAAACCATCCTAATACTCTATGCTGCCCAGTAGTGCCACTCTTTGGTACCTCAAAATAGTTAATATTTCTGCTGTTATTGTACAAAAAAAATTATGGTACACATAAGCACTTTGGTGCAATGATGCCTATGTAGGCATCACGAGACGTGAGTACATGAGGCTGCCGGCATCAACATCTTGATTATAGATATATATATATTTTTTTGTAGTTGTACATGAGTTACCCCCGGATTCGGTGAACAGGTTTGATCACGTTTTCTGTGTTTACTATTACTCAGAGTAGAAGAGAACGAGTAATACAGTAGTGACTTTATATTCCATAATGAAAATAGTGTGATGAATTGGGTGCCAGTATAGTATGTGGCCTACCTTTCTAATTAGGTTAGGTTAAGTTACATTAGGTTGGTTAGGTTAGGTACCTAACCTAACTTTATTTCAAAGTTTTCCTGAGGTAGGACACATTCAAATAGGGTAGTCCACATACTATTCCAGTTTTGAAGAGGTAGGCCACATACTATACTGGCACCATGAATTGTACACATGGCAGCCAATACTGCACATGAGAATTTAACTTGTACTTAAGTGGTTAAGGGTGCTGCACTAACTACAATTGACTATGTTATCATAGATTAGAAGTGAGTGAAGGTATACTGACATTTGTCAGGAAAGCTGAATGTTCTACTTCAGTAGTTCTGCAGAAGAATACCATACATGTACCAACAGCTTTTTCTCCCTTACAAGAAAGGTAGCCAAAGTCAAATGCTTAATCTTGAACCAAAACCCTACTATAGGAAGGACTATAAAGCTAAAGAAAATTTTATTATTATTTATTTTTATTTTTTTTTTCTTAAATATTCCTAGCCAAAATATCTTCTATATACCATGGGCCTCTTCCTTCCCTTATAAGGCAGGTACCCAGCCAAGCCACCCACTCACTCACATCCACCACCAACCACTGTTTCCCTTTCCCTGTGAGTTATATGGTGGTAAATATGATGCTTTCAAATCATGTGGGAGATTCATACTAACCCTGGAAAATGAATTATTTATTGATATAAAAACATTTATCACATTGTAACGAAGAATTACCTTGATTTTTCCTTATACATTAGATCTGCAAATCAAAGATCAAAGTCTACAAAAAATTTTCATAAATAATTACAACTACTTCAAGTTATAAAGCTTGATGCCTGTGACCTGTGGATTTTAAATGTGTAATATTTGAAAACTGAATTGGTAAGCTATGCAGATGGGTGTTTGCAAGTATGAGCTTTTCAGAGATACATAGTATCAATATGGTACAATACCATAACTAAATGCTTGGGTTGGACTATATATAGAATCTCAATTATGAAGTCTCATTTGGGTGGACATGCAAGACAAATGTCAAAGAAAGTTTTCTTCCTGCTACCATCTCCAAAACCCATGAATGGTCTTACTTCCATCTCAAGGAAGTGAAACTTCAATTGTATTTTCTCCAACATTTTACATATATAGAGTTGAAAACCTGTGACGGCTTCCCTCCTCCCAATCCTATAAATTAGTCCCACACTTATACAATACAAACAGCTCTCTAAATGTTTTATACATTCATTTATCTGTTCTATTTCTTTTATAAATTTCTTTTCCTGCAGAAATCCATGGGAAAGAGCGAAGACCATTTTCAGAGCTTGTATGGTTGTGGATTTCCAGTCAATGGAACTTGAGGAAATTATTACCACAACTTATTCTGGTTAGATTAAATCTAAACAGCTTTATTCAACATAAAATTAAGAACAATTTTGGAGGCATGTACCAGACCAAAGTTTAGAACATGGCTCTACACTACAATTTGCATTTTTTTTTCCAAAAAGACAACACAAGGTCACCTACTCAAGTAAATATCAATACAATACAATACAGGATCTGAGTTTTAAAAAACTACGAAAATTGGAAAGAGATGGCATATTACAAGACTGATTTAATCCTCTATACCACAACTACTGTAGGTATACATGCCTGTGGAACAAGCTGGTTTGAATAGCCATTAGAACTGAATAGCATATAATATATTAGCTGCAGAAGCTTGTGAAGCAGCTATACATCAGCAAATCCTCAGTGCTCATTAATACAGCCAACTGTACCACTATGATGCAAGCTTATGGGATTGGGCTAAGGAGACCTGAGCTACAAACTCACAACTTAATTGATTTATACTCTACACAGTGACAACTGTATAGGAAATAACCCAAGTATTGAACACAATGAACTCAAACTCATAGAAAATGTGTCCTTACTTTGTTACAATACGACCCACTTAAGATTAAGAACGCTTTTCAATGATATATACAAATAAATAAAAACTACCATAAACTGCTTAAACCTAAGGTCAAGAACAGCTGTAATGCACTATCAAACTTAATTTGATGGTTTAATGAAGGGAAAAAGTAAAAGATATATACTTTTACTATGGGCACAAGGAAGGCAGAAGACAGGGGTGAGCGAAGAACGGTTGTGTGTAGTTGATACTGTGATGCAAGGAAGGGAGTGGATAAGGGATAGGGGGAAGGGTTAGGGAGTGGTTATGTGTGAATGATATTTTGATGCAGCCCAAAAGGATTTCTCCTCATCTTTTTTTATGCAAGAGGGAATGGAGGGGCAGTGGCGATTCTAGGACTATGAAAGTGGGAGGGCCAGCTGAAAAACTGAGGGGCCCATGACCCCCCCCTAGAATCACTACAGCGTGTGACGCCATAACGCAGTCGGTACCACAGTAATATTGACCAAGGTGTGTGTGTATATATATATATATATATATACATATAATCTAAAAATAGGATATGAAAAAAAAAATTGGGGGGGGGGGCAACCTGGGGGCCAGCTGAAAAATGGGGGGGGGCATGGCCCTCTCAGGCCCCTCCCTAGAATCGGCACTGTGGAGAGGGGGGGGGGGGTTGCAGATTAAGTGAAGTGGCTTTGCTGTGTCCTGCTGCACTACTTCTGACCCAGGGCAGTAGGTGGGATACAGGGATGACCTGTCATCCATGAGGAGCTAAGATAAGAGAGAGGGAAGTGTGATGGATGGGAGAGGAGTGAATGAGAATGAAATGGGTGGGAGTGGGTATATGCTTTTTGATTTGACTATCTCCCTGGTAAGACAGAAAAAGCCCTTGGTATATAGATATAGACATAGAAAGACTATGAAAGACATCATATGGAAGGATTCTATGCTAAGATCAATGTCAACAATAGCTGTAGGCTATCTCAGCAAGAAACTACTACCTGTACTTGAAATTTAATTATATTACTGAAAATCCAATCCTAATCCAGATGTCAGCAAAAATCCTTGGGATCACCCACTGATCTCTCTGTCTCAAAAATAAATTAATTAAATTAAATAAAAATAACAATACATATATACATATACCAAGGCTTTTTCCCCCTTACATGGGAGGTAGCCAAAAAGGAAAAGACATAAAATCATTCCTACCCATTCCATCCCTGAATACACTCCACATCCCTCCACCCTCCCTCTTATCTTAGCACCTCCTGGATGACGGGTCATCCCTGCACCTTGTCCACTGCCCTGGGTCAGAAGCAGTGTCGCAATAATAATATAATAAAATAAAATAATTCAATAACATAATTAAGTAAATAGATAATCTGTTGTACAAATGTAAGTCAGTTTCTGTCACAAGCTGGTAGGAGAAAAATGAGGGTAGTAATTGTGAGTTGTCAGATTTTCTTAATTAAAATGAAGGAAAGATAGCTGAAGAATAAAGAGAGATCATGGGCCCAGTCCAAAGACTTGAATGTCAACTCTGAACTGGACCTCCTATTTACAGCGCTTCTCAGCCTTTTCATTCCAATCCAACTTTTAGGAATCTAGAATATCATTATGCCCCCTGAAACCCTTTTTCCCTCCTAACAACTCTTCCTCCAAATAAATGATGAAAATCAAAATGCAGGGAGAAATTACCCTTCTTGTACTTAATGGTTGACTGGGTATGGATCACCTTAAATTGTTGTCATGACCCTTTGGTTAAGAACAACTGTCCTAGAGTATTGATGTGATTTGAAGACAAGCAGCGAAGAGTTGACTCTCTCTAATATCTATTTTTCAGGACCACCGCATGCTCAATCGTTGGTTCTACAAAAGTATAATGACTCTGTTTAATGTCATGACTTCCCCCCTTTCTGAGGGCTAGGAAGGGGCCTCCTAATGGAAATCTTCTTGAAGCAGGGAATTTAATGTAGTAATCCCTTACTATAATCTTGCTGCCTGACCTCCACCTTAAGTAGTGGTGGTCTAACCCACATGGCTAGCAAACATCCCAAAAACCTTAGCATAATACTGCCGTACCTGGACTTATCAAGTGTTTTTGTGATTCATCTAAAGTAGTATGAAATTTTGACTGTCCATACCAAAATGTAAATTATTCTATGGCATTCAACTTGTGGTTCAATACAAAATAATTCAACTTTAATCACCATAATGAGGAATATTTCTATCTCAGGAGGAGACCCACCTAAATTGGTAAATCTGTTTCTAATAACCCTGTTTTCATTATCTCCTATTTCTGTATGCAATTCTTCCCTCCCAAGTACTTTCTCTTATTTGTAAGAAGTTTGTAAGCCTACTCATAATATCAAATCAGTCCAATCACCAATGTGACAAAATGCTTTCTGAATGAGTAATGTAAAATTACCGAGACCCAAAATTTTGTTAGACTGCAAAATCTTATCATTAACATAAGGACATAAGGACCAATCATGAGGTGAACAAAGCCATGCTTTGGATGTCAAACAAACAAAAATTTACACAATTGAGGAATGCATGGGAAAAGAACTGGCAGTAATATTTGGCTATACCCGTTGCATTGAGAAATGGCCGTTAGGGCGGAGCACTGGGAGTCCCCCTGTGGTGCCACATATATTTATTTCATAATTTCATTTTATTTTATAATTCTATTTTATAATGTTGCCACTTATAATTATATTATAATTTTTTGTCACACACCACCACTGAAGTAAAAATCAAAGCAATGTTTTCTATACAAAGGTTTCGTTTCCTCGAGTCTAGACATGGCATATGAGGAAGGGAGAGCGACGTTGCCGCTACATCTAATCTCTGGCCCCGCCCCCCTCACACTGCATTCAGAAAACATTACATCCACACGCACGTTCTCGCCATGGATGCCCATGTGTGGCAACACCGGGAAATCTCCTAGCCACGCCTTAGCGGTCATTTCTCGTTGCGCTGACTATAGTGATGAGGTGCAACCTTTGGATGGCTGAAGCAAGATAAAGTGAAAGGAATGTGGATGCTGAAATTGAAAATATGTGAGAATATTTCTACCCATCTTGCTTTGTGGGTAATGACCAAATGAAAGGGTGGATCACAGGCCAAGATAGTATGACGTTCATGAATATTCTTGATACTAATATTGATTGTAATAACGAACTTGTAACAAAAGAATTGCTCACTTACAATTACCTATGACAAAGACTGTCTTAAATCTAATAAAGCTCTTCTGCACATGGCAATTTATCATCTATAACTTGCTATAACCATTTAACTAAATTATTTTCATCTCAAGTTCTGCATTCTTAGGCACACAATACTGAAAGACACATCTCTATTTAATATCAAGTGTTATGATTGAATTTTTTTTTTCTAAACTACTTGCCAAGTCATTTCAGTCAAGAAGAAAATCTTCCATTATTTAAAATGAAATTCATATACAGTAGTAAATATCATGAAGGGGCAAACTGAAAAACATGACCTTATATGGTATGTGATTGAGGCAAAGCATGCACCCACATTAAATGTGCATAAAATACAGGTCCAAAAATCTGAACAGAAGACAACAAAAAGTAAACCGAATCACAATTTTTTCCAGATATTTTGGTGGAGTCCCTGGAAGGGTGAATACTATTCACATCCTGTGTAATCGGGTGTTTTATTTCTCACCAGTAATGCATAAAAGTGTTGAGCAGTGGTTGTAGGCAGAGTTAAAAAAGGCACAAAAATACAAAGCAAGTAGTCTGAGTATTGTACACCTTGGTGCACTGCACACTATCTTCACTTAAACTATTCACTGTTCAGCCAATATGGAATACTGACTACACAAGTTTTATGCTGTCAATGATTTGGGGACTTTAGTAATACCACTATAGACCAGTCAAGCATCATTCTTTTATATTTGAAGACTAATCTCCACTCAAAACAGTGTTCATCAATTTTACCTTCGACTATTCCTTCTTTCTGCTCCCATCCTTAAACTGCTCCATTACCAACTCTATGACTTTGCCTTTTCATCGCAATTGGGATAGAAATACTGGTTATCAGTGATAAAATACAGTGCAGTACTATTTACTGCTTGGTGCTGCACTTCATGATTCACTTTTCATTCACAATAACTATTGATATTTATTACTTATTACACAATTGTTTTTACTTTGTATGTAATACAGTGCAAAATTCCTTAACCCTACTGTACAGTACTGTTCTAGTCATTAAAGGGAATAGATAAAACTGATGGAGAATATCTCTTGGTCTGAGACAGGAGTGAGACATGATGTCATGGAAACAAATCAAGGGGGGGGTTGGGTTTATCTGTTAGCCATGATCCTGCAAGAGGAATGGCAGAGAGGTATTCATCTCTCTGCTCTCCATTTTCAAATCCCATCAACCCTCTCACCTCCACCTGGAGGTATAGCTCCAAACTATTCACTCTATCTCCAAACTGGACCCAAGTTCTCTATCAATCTCAACTTTATCTTATTCACCCATAAGGAGAAGTGGCAAGTGGCAAATGCTCCCCTCTGATGTCTTTCAGCCAGTGACTAAGAAACAGAATTAGAACAATGCAGACAACAGTCCAATATTTCTTTCTACAAAGATCTATGGAGAAGGGGGCACTGTGAGGCTGCAAGTTTCTAGTCAATGAAACTTGAGACAACAGTTATATACTGTAATTTTAACATGGGTTGACTGAAGATTCAGTACGAGAACAAGATGAACAATGTCTAGTGTAATTTAAACATAGGTTGACTGAAGATTCAGTACAAGAATAAGAGAAATGAACAGTGCAATTTAAACATAGACTGACTGAAGGTTCGGTGTGAGAACAAGAGAAATGAACAATGTCTATAGTATAATTTAAACATAGGTTGACTGAAGACTCAGTTCAAGAACAAGACAAATGAACAATATCTAGTGTAATCTAATAGGTTGACTGAAGATTCAGTACAAGAATGAGACAAACAAACAATATCTACAGTGTAATTAAAACACAGGTTGACTAAAGATTCAGTACAAGAATGAGACAAATGAACAATGTCTACAGCAGCATTTCTCAACCAGGGTTCTGCGGAACCCTAAGGTTCTGTAAAGGGTTATCGTAATAATGTAATAGACATCATCCTATCTAATCTATTATTACAATAAAAATGAAATGAAAAAATGGTATATGTGTTGTTGTTTTTTTTGCGCAGGGGTTCTTTGAGACATACAATTTATTTTAAAGGTTACGCAAGGGTAAAAGGTTGAGAAACGCTGGTCTACAGTGTAATTTAAACATAGGTTGACTTTAGATTCAGTACAAGAACAAGACAAATGAACAATTTCAATAGTGGGAAACTTATTTCCATTATTTAATTTTCCAACAGCTTTTGCAATCATAAAACTGATTTCTCTGCTTCAAGTTGCCCAAGTCACCTTCAGTAAAATGCAAACCTGGACACACTTATTTTACACTTCAATGCACATTTCATCACATTGTTATCCATAATTCCAACATTATAAACTGAATAAATGTCCATAAATAATAAAACTCCTATTAGGAACAGGAGTTATATATCAATCTTATTTGCTGTTGTTGTTGTTGTTGTCATTCCCTAGACTGTCTGTCCGAGCAGTCCCGTCTCCCCAAGGAATGCTACAGCCGAAACTGGGTTTTCCCACAAATCCTTTATAGAGTGTATGTTGTGTTGTTTGCGTGCATGATTGTGTATAATGCAGTCTTCCATTATGTGTTGTATGGTATGGGGTGAAGTGTTACATCCTGGGCAGCTGTTCACAATGCGGTCATCCAGCCTCTTCTGGTAGATTAGAAGTGCTGGGTGGTGGCCGCACCGCAATCTGGCCAAGTGGACTCTGTCCTTTCGTGGGAGAGAGGATTCAGAAGGGTGGATATCGGGGCTCTGGCATGCAGCAGTGTGTTGTCTTTCAGTGTGTTAATGGAGCGGTGAGTGATATGATTATGAATATGTTTCCGGAGGCTGGTATTTGGTGGTTGTGGAGGAAGAGAAGAGAGTATTTGTGTGTAATAAAGGTCTTTGGGTGTTGTTTTAATGTTTTAATTGTTTTAATCTTATTTGCTGTTGATAATTACAGCTACCTGTTGTCATGAATCTAACCAAAGTCCTTACAAACTTCTTTGTGTAGTCTGCATTTCATATTCTTAAGCTTTATATGATACTACCCCATAGCCTTAAAAGATAAATACATACATACATACATATACCAAAACCTCCTTTACCCCTTATAAAGGGGTATGCGTGTGGCTGAATAAATAACTAAATAGAAAAAGAAAATAGAATGAAAAATGGGCTGATTACTGAGCACAGTCTGAGTGCCATGGTCATTTGTCTCCTCATTATGATAATGTTCCTTAAAGATTTTGTTGTGGCTGAAGCCCAACAATTTCATTCAATTTTGGACAAGAGCTTGCGTAGAAATAATTAAGAATCAACTAACCCTTCACTATAATGATACACTTAACAGATTTTGTTTTGGCTAATGTCAAATAATTCTATTCAGCTATAACTTGTGCTAATGAGGTGTTAGAGTGAATACCACTCTATAACATATATATAAACCATCTTAAATGCCTGCACATCTTCATATTGTAGTGTCATTCATATTCTCACATTATGCTTGAGACACTCATAAATTAAGAACTAGCACCTGAACTACAAATCTACTGCTACAATGTACTTTATTTCCTGTTAGGTCACCAAACCAAATGCAACATATAAAGCCCAAACATTTTCTTGTATGGAACTGCAACAATATTCATTAGTGATAGAGTGATTATTCTTCACAACTCTAGAAAACTTTTCAATTACAAATGCAATTCCTTCACACTAACATTGGAGAAGTGTTATCCTACCCCAAGGAAGCTCACTGGCCAAGCGGGTGAGGGCGTTGTTACTGGGATGGTGGTTTGAACCCTGCCACCAGCAAAATTGAATTAAAGGCATAGTTCATTGAATTCCATGCTACAAAGTCCTCTGTAAGGGGCACCATCCTAGCCTCCCAATAGGAATTTGTGACATCAAACTGTATCATTGTCATCACCCAAAACCTGTGCATTTATATATCTTGAGGAAACCTCTGAAAACATTTATAATGTTTGTTTTCCAACTGATTAGCTGTTACTCACAAAGAAAGGCAGCCAGACATAGGAGAGGAACATCTAAACTTCCTTTGATTCACTCTCATTATATGCATCCCTTTCGCTCCTTCCTGCTCAAATCATGTAAAAATTGCAAATAATTTCTTCCCTAAGAAAGCAAGATGCTCAAGGCGAATGTTGGCTTGAAGCAAAAGTGCAAAGTGTTAGTGTGGCTGTTTATTTCATATATGGAAAGTGATGATAGATGTGAGCCTAGGTTGAGGCTTATCAGTAATCTGTGATACTGGGATACCACCTCTACTTTAATCTCCTTTACTAATGACCACTTATTTTCCTGATCTTATAACTGAGTTAACATTGTCTTTCTCTTAACTAAGCTAGATTGCACTCTTATTTTTACTCCCATTGCAGTGAATGAAGGAATGGATACCAAGGTTTCACAGAGTTGTTGATGAATAACTTCCAGGGCACAAATGAAAAAAACCATGTCCTGCAGAGTACTGCTCAGACTTCAAGGTCATAACCCTCACCCCTACCACTATCGAAATTGGGGAGCCATTGGTATGGGGCCTGCCTAGACCTTCCACTGTGTAACCACTACTTGGAACAGTCACAGACTCACTCCAAAACCATCCTCATATGAAGTATTAACTGCTGAACTTCCATGCAGTCAATATTTGGGGGGAGAAAGAAAAGAAAAGAAAAAAAAAAGACAAGAAAAAAAGAAAAGACTGTTGACTTCGTACTTCTCATCCAGAAATCCTTTCCACACACCTGTTGCATTTGCTTTAGGCATTTCTACAATAACAATTCCAGTTATGCTACTTTTATCAGCCTGGTGGCAGCTAACCAAATATTGCCTCAACTCTAACCTCCTCAGTCATCACTGTCTGAAATTTCTTTGTCCTCATAACAACCCATTAACTCTTTCAGGTCTTCCAGAGTTGTCTTCCAGTTGTCACTATCTATTCCTTCCTGAAGAAGTTTGGGAACTCTGGCTACAACAAGCCGTGAACCATCTTCATGAAGAGGGCGCAACACCGGCAGAATGCCATTAGTCTGACGAAGGCTGGCTAGAGCTGGAAGGCTACGTACAGCTATAAAAGAATAATTACAAATAAAGAACTTAGCAGATGATTCAACAAGATGACAACTACAAAATATTAAACAAAACTGGAGATGTAAAGTATGCATTCCACATAAATTCTTAGTTTAGAGAAGTAAATTCTTCAAATGAATTGTAATCACTCTTTTCATATTGTGCAAATTAAAAATTATCTACACCTAATCCATTTTGATAGAGATAGTTTTCAGTGAAATGACATGAGTGAGAGTCGATGGTGAAAGTGAGTATGTACTTACCAGGAACCTTCTCTTTAGCTTCCAAGTCAATCAAGCCTCCTATGGTGACCTCCTTGGTAAAGATATGTGGGAAGGGTGGGCTCGTTTTTAAGAGATCTGTAGCTCCTCCCACTATATTCATTATAGAACTTGTACTCTTCTCGTCAACATAATCTCTGTACAGCTGCACTGCTGAAGAATACTTCAGACCTTTTAGATGTCTACTTCCTGACCTAAAAAACCAAATATATATATATATATATATATATATATATATATATATATATATATATATATATATATATATATATATATATATATATATATATATATATATTAATCACAAAGAACCCATAGTCGGAATAAAAGGAAAGTTAGAAGAAAGTATAACTTCTATATTTTGGTTAATAGCTATAGCCCTCTTCAGGAAAGTACTTCCCTGAAGAGGGGGAGATGGGAGGGAGGACATGCCTTTTGAGTTGGCTACGTCCATTATAAGGGGGAAAAAACCCTTGGAATATAGAGAGAAACAAAGGATAGAAATACATACATACATATACCAAAAGCTTTTTCACCCTTACAAGGGAGGTAGCCAAAAAAACAAAGGCATAATGACCATTCACACCCATTCCATCCCCAATATGCTCCACCCTCTAATCTTGGCACCTCCTGGATGGTCATCCCTGCATCTTGTCCACTGCCCTGGGTCAGAAGCAGTGTCGCAAGACACAGCATATCCACAGCAAGGCTGCTTCATAAAATTGGCAACCCTCCTCTCCGTCCTCCCATCCACAAAAGGAGAAGACAGGGAGATATCCTTTCAGGCTGTGTCAAATTTTTCTCACACATACAACCTCCCCACCATCCCCCCACCCATTCCACCTCATCCATATACAACCATTTTCCATTCACCCCTGTCTTTTGTCCTCTCCCATCCTTCCTCTACAGACATTCCCCTCTTCCCCAAAGCCCCTTTTACCCCATCCATCAATCTCACCCTAGGTCACCCCCTCATGTTCACTCCCTCCACATCTGCCTTCCACACCTCTTTTACTAGTCTTTCTTCACTCATTCTTTCCATGTGTCCAAACAATCCCAACACTCTTTCATCCACCCTATCTCCCAACTCCCTTACCACTCCTGTTCTCCTCCTCACCTCCTCATTTCTCACTCTATCCAGTCTAGTAACCCCTATCATACTTCTCAGACATCTCATCTCAAACACATTCAAACTCCTTCTCTCTTCCTCTCTTATGTTCCATGTTTCTGCCCCATATAGTGCTGTTGTCACAATCACTCCTTCATACAGTCTCCTCTTAGCATCCATTCCCAGATTCCTATTCCTCATTACACTTTTTAATCCACCATGGCACTTAGTCACTTCTCTCAATCTACATTCTACCTCTACCTCCACTCCTCCCTTTCCTGCCACATTCGCACCCAAGTATCTAAAACTATCCACTTCCTCCAGTCTCTCTCCCTTAATGCTCACTTCCAGTCTGCTGCCACTTTCACCCCTTGTACATCTCATCACCTTAGTTTTACCCACATTTATCTTCAACCTCCTTCTTTCACACACTCTCCCAAACTCTGTCACTAACTTCCTCAATCCCTCTTCCGATCCTGCTACAAGCGCAGTGTTGTCAGCAAACAACAACTGGCTCACCTCCCACTTTTCTCCATTTTCTTTAACCACTTCCATACGGTGACGCCTACGTAGGCGTCATGAGGAGCAAGTGGGTACACGATGATGCCGACGTCGGCGTCTTGATTATATTTATTGTAGTCGTACCTACGTAACTTCCATTCTCTCTAAACTGGCTTCATCATATTTTCTATGGTTATCAAAATTCACGGGTGAAAGAGAACGAACGATTGAGCACTGACTTTATCTTTTATAATGCGATTATCATGATGCAACATCGCACGTCGGGCAGCTAATGTTCCCAGACGTGTAATGTGCCCCGGAGTGAAGAGATTAACCATCTCCAATCCCTGACCCACCACCCTTGCATTTCCCTCTTGCACCATCCCATCCATGTATAAGGTGAACAGCCAAGGCGACATAACATCCCTGATGAAGTCCCACATTTCCCTCGAACCACTCACTCTCTCCATTTCTAATCCTGACACATGCTCTACTACTCTCATAAAAACTCTTGACTGCATACATACATACCAAAGGCTTTTTCCACCCTACATGGGAGGTAGCCAAAAAACAAAGGCATAAAATCCACTCCCACCTATTCTATCCCCACACACTACACTCCCATTCACCCTACTCCCTCCCTCTTATCTTGGCTCCTCCTGGATGATGGGTAATCCCTGCATCTTGCCCACTGCCCTGGGTCAGAAGCAGTGTCGCAAGACATGGAACATCCACAGCAAAGCCACTTCATTAAAATGATGACCCTCCTCTCTGTCCCCTCACGCAGAAAAATAGAAGACAAGGAGAAATCTCATCGGGCTGCACCAAATTATTTTTTCACACATACTCTCTCACCTCGCATCCCCCATCCACTCCTTTTCATGCATCACAGCATCATCCATGCACAACCATTCTCCATTCACCCCTATTTTCTGTCTTTTCCCATCCTTCCTCAACAGACATTACCCTCTTTCCCAATGCCCCTTTTACCCCATCTATCCATCTCATCCTTGGTCGCCCCTTTATGTTCACTACTTCTACCTCTGCCTTCCACGTCTCTTTTACTAATCTTTGTTCACTCATTCTTTCCATGTGTCCAAACCATCCCAATACTCTTTCATCAACCCTATCCCCCAACTCCCATGAGAGGCAAACCCATTTTTGGAGCATAAGGTTTTACAAGGAACAGTATTAGAAAAAAGATGTTTCTGTAATTTTCAGATTTTTTATCAAAAAATTACAAAAATATCTTACTTCTTATACTGTTCCTAGTAACACTTTATGTTCCAAAAATGGGTTCGCCTCTCATCAGTGTCACATGAGTCCTTTACCTTCTTCTTGATGAGTGACTGCACATCCTTATAATAATCACTATTACTCGGAGTTTCATGAATTGGAAACTCAGCCCCACAGTGACTGGCAACAGTCATGACCCTCAGACCCTACCAAAGATCTCTCTAGAAGAAACTTTCAAATGTTGTCTCTGTTGTATTTGTGTGAGTGTTTTTTTGTCACTACCTTTGAGTAGCGGCCTTGCTGTGGATGTGCTGTGACTTGCAACACTGCCTCTGACCCAGGGCAGTGGACAAGGTGCAGGGATGACTCGTCATCCAGGAGGTGCTAAGATAAGAGGGAGGGTGGAGGGGAGTGGAGTGTATTTAGGAATGGAATGGGTGGGAATGATTTTACGCCTTTTTCTTTTTGGCTACCTCCCTTGAAAGGGGGATAAGCCTTGGTATATGTATGCATGTATGTACCTTAGAGTAGTAGGTGGAGAGGTACAATCCTCAATAGTATGCTTTCCTTAAGTGAAAAAGTGGAGGAAATACAGTTGAAGCTGATAGAGAGATCTTGGGCCCAGTTCTGAGACCAAGTGTCAGCCCCCTGTGGCTGCAACTTCATGGTATGGTACCATCCTTTGCAGGTGCTCATCACTGATCCATATGCAATTATTCCCTCCCATCTATGAACTTGACAATGCCTACCTCATCAATTGGTTGTTGCTTACACCTCTGAGAGCCATAAACTCCGCTACCACTGACATGTCTTCATCTGCTGAAACTCCCAGTACAGGGGTCAATCTTGGGCCTTTATTTTCTATTAACCAATCAAAAAGATACTGGTCTTCTCCCAAGCCAAGTGGAGCTGCAATGTGACTGCTTACCACCTGTAATGCAATACATCATGTAAATAATCATCCTCACTATAAGCCTTGTCATTATTGTTACCTGTTCACCAGCACCTTGTCCTTTAAAACAACTAGTACCTTTGGTGGAGTCTTACCTTGCGCCCAAGTGGAGTAAGGAGTCCCGCAATGTGGGCAAGTGGGAGTGCCGTCCTTTTGGTGCGATAACCGGTAGATATGGTCTCAAGTAGGGATGCAAGAATGCCGCTACTGTGATATGCAGAGTCTAGCTGCAAATCAAAGTAAGTTCTATATTAAAAAACTTACCAAATATCAAAAGTAATTAAGATAAAACAAAGATTTTATAACTACATAAGAGCACAATGGAGATTCAAAACTAAAAATTAAACAGACCATTGAGTAAAGAGAAATACAGATTCATAAGCTGAAACAATAAGTAACAAAGATGTTTTTGCCCATTAAATGGAAGGTGCATGAACAAATCAACTAAATACATTCAATCACTTCTCCCTATCTCCTGCCACTACTTGGGTAAAAAACAGACACTTACACTCGGCTAACCACCATTATCTTTCCAAGCATATTCCATAATCTTAATCCAACCTTTCAAATAAACTGTGACAACAGACTATAACTGCCCCACATGAAACCACTATACAGAAGATAGAGCTCCTAATGCTACACTGTCCTACACTCACCCTTTCCAGACAGCACAAGAGGTGCCAAGATGTGAGGGAGGGAAGAGGGTGGAGGGGAGTGGAATACATAGGGAATGGAATGGGTGGGAGTGGTTTCTATGCCTTTTTCTTTTTGGCTACCCCCTGTGTAAGGGGAAAAAGCCTTGGTATATTTACGTATGTAACACTGAGTGACTTTTGGGCTGACCCAGTGGCTGTGACTGGCCTCCTAAGGGCTGTAAGTCTCCTGCAAGAGAGAACTAGGGCAAGGGAGTGGTTGACTGATTCATGTAGTAGTGTCCAAAAGGAAAACTGGAAGAGTTTTGGATTGGAATGTTTTTAGAGGACAGGATGGCAAAATGTTTTATAATCATCTCTCATTTACCACTCCTACGACTCCATCTCTTATTTCATGACTAAAGACTAATTTCCAGCCAAAAAAGAATACTGATAACTTTTAACTTCTATTATCATTCCTTTCTCCTATTTTTCTTAAGTCTTTCCTATACCACCTTTTAAAACTCCAATTCTTCAGCATGATATTGTCTTCAGGAAAAGAAACATTACTACAGATAACTAAAAAAAAAAAAAAAATCAACCTCTTCTTGTCTCATGCTCCTGAGGTAGGGAAATGAGAATGGTGCCACTACATCCTATGCATGTGACTAACTGGTGAAGAACAAGAGACTGGGGATTTCCCGTTCTGCATTTTTCTCCTATGAGGACCTGAAGCATGTTTCAACTCAGCCACCCTGTTACATGGGGGTGGAAGGCCACTGGCATATACATTACCAAGAACAAAATAACAGCTGCCCAGGATGTAACACTTCACCCCATACCATACAACACATAATGGAAGACTGCACTATACACAATCATGTACGTAAACAACACAACATATGCTCTATAAAGGATTTGTGGGAAAACCCAGTTTCGGCTATGGCATTCCTTGGGGAGACGGGACTGCTCGGACAGACAGTCTAGGGAACGACAACAACAACAACAACAACAAAATCTACAAAGAATAATCCCATAATGAGAACAGTAACATACCTGGAAATCTAAAAAGGGAAAGGAGATGGGATCCGCTGATGTTTTCCATGGGTGGTGCCTCAAATGAAGGGGCAAAAACATGCTGGAAAACTTGGATAATTCTGCATAGGCCTGAAAAAATATTGGAAGCATGTCATAATAATGAAACATACAGAAAGCATTAGTAGTCTAAAACAGAGTGCCTGAATGTACATGATAACCAAAATTAAATAAACAAGTGATTTGATACATTCATTAATGGAAAAATACTCTTATATACCTAACATACATAATTCATACATATACCAAAGGATTTTTCCCCCTTACAAGGGAGGTAGCCAAAAAGGAAAAGGCATAAAAACACTCCCACCCATTTCATCCCTAAATACACTCCACACCCCTCCCACCCTTCCTCTCATCTGAGCACCTCCTGGATGACGGGTCATCCCTGAACCCTGCCCACCGCCCTGGGTCAGAAGCAGTGTCGCAAGACACAGTACATCCACAGCAAGGCCGCTTCATTTAATCGGCGACCCCCCCTCTCCGTCCCCCTTTGCATATAAGGAGAGGACGGGGAGAAATCCCTTCGGGCTGCGTCAAAATTTACTCACACATACTACCCCACCCCCCACCCCCCCGCCCATTCCTCCTCATGCAGTCACAACATCATCCATATACAACCATTCTCCACTCACCTCTGTCTTCCGTCCTCTCCCTTCCTTCCTCAACAGACATTCCCCTCTTCCCCAAAGCCCCCTTCACCCCATCCATCCACCTCATCTTATATACCTAACATACATAATTCATACATATACCAAAGGATTTTTCCCCCTTACAAGGTGCCAAGATGTGAGGGAGGGAAGAGGGTGGAGGGGAGTGGAATACAGGGGTGAATAATTCTACATTACAGGGGTGAATGGAGAATGGTTGTATATGGATGATGTTGTGATGCATGAGGTGGAATGGGCAGGGGGATGGGGGGGTGAGGTAGTATGTGTGAGCAAAACTTGACGCAGCCCGAAGGGATTTCTCCCCGTCTTCTCCTTTATGCATGGGGGGACGGGGGGTCGCCGATTTAATGAAGCGGCCTTGCTGTGGATGTGCTGTGTCTTGCGACACTGCTTCTGACCCAGGGCAGTGGACAAGGTGCAGGGATGACCCGTCATCCAGGAGGTGCTAAGATAAGAGGGAGGGTGGAGGGGTGTGGAGTGTATTCAGGGATGGAATGGGTGGGAATGATTTCATGCCTTTTCCTTTTTGGCTACCTCCCTTGTAAGGGGGAAAAAGCCTTGGTATATGTATGTATGTACAAGGCATAAAAACCATTCCCACACATTCCATCCCTACTACACTCCACTCCCCTCCACCCTCTACCCTTCCTCTTATCTTGGCACTTCCAAATATGCATTATTTTCAAGACCAATAAATTCCGTATCAAATCAAATACTCTCAGACATGAACCCAAGAGGAAATTCCCCCCATGACACAGAACACAAAGATGCAAACATGGAAACATGGAGAATTCACATAACCTGTTTTTATTCTATACCATTCCATTCCTTTATACATTGCCCCATATCAGATGTGAAAGTTTTATGCTGTCAATGTTTAAGTATTTCAGTAACACTTATACAGACCACAGTAATGTAGAATCATTTCATAATTGGAGACTAAAATAAGAATACTGCTCCCTTTTCATTTCTAGTACCCCTACTTTCCCCTCCTTTACAACCTTCACGACTCCACCTCTTTAGAACAATACTGTTCCCATGGACACAAGCAATGGTTATCAGCAGCAGAATACTATATATTCCTCTACACATACATATGAGCTTCCTTTGCATACACCTTTGATAATCAGAAGAATTTCCTCTCCCGTTTTACATCATCAGCATCTTCCAAAAAGACTTCCTGTCAACCCAAAGAAATGATTTCTTCAAATCCTTTAACAAGTCATTTTCATAATACCTTTCACTAATTAGTTTTAGGAAAAAGATCTGGTCTAAACAAACACTTTCCAAAAACCCTCTTCATTCCTTCATATTTCATGGAGTTTTACTGCTACTCTCTGTCAAGGACGTGTACCATGGGGGCTGGCACTTTCCTCATTTTCTAATAATTACCCAGTTAACAGACTTATTGCCTTATAATCTAAACATACATACCACTTCCTTTCAAGTACAACCACAACACAATATTTCATAAGTCTTGCTGCACTGCTCAACTCGGGCAATGGGTTGGGGGTAGGAATGTTCCTTACCATCCTTAAATATCTCCTTCACCATTTCCATCATTCACTCTTCAGTGCAATAATGTCCCCAAAAATACAAGTGTATATTATTGGTGATGAAATACAAATTCCTCTGTTATCTTTCTATCACATATCAGCCTCCCTCATGCAATATATGACCTGTTATGCCATAAATCTATTGAATCTAGGGGGTTCCCTTTCATTTACAGTTATGGGCTCTGGACTACGTTATTGCCTTAGCTCCTCATGTACAACACAACAAGCCAGACACCTGCCTCTAGAAGCATATCCATAACTATATCACTTACTGCGCCAGACCCCTTGATATCCTTCACTCTGAATCCTCTCTCCCCTGAAAGGACAGAGTCCACCTGGCCAGACTGCAATACAACTACCATCTAGCCCCTCTAAGAACAAAACATAAGAACATAAGAATGAAGGAGACTGCAAGAGACCATAAGGCCTACACTAGGCAGCTCTGTATCCATCACCACCTGTTATCCCCATCCATAAAGTTGTCTAATCGTTTCTTAAAACAACTGATAGTTTCAGCGCTTACTACATGGTTACTAAGTTTATTCCATTTGTCAACCACCCTAATAGTAAACCAATTCTGGCCTATTTCCTTTTTAAATCTAAATTTGTCCAGTTTATAACCATTACTGGGAGTCCTGCCCTGTTGTTTTAATATGATGACCTTGTTTGCATCACCCTTGTTAAAGCCTTTGATCCACTCGAACACAGGAGAGGCTGGATGACTGTATTGCAGACAATTGCCCAAGATGTAACACTTCACCCCATACAACACATTATGGAAGATTGCATTGTACACAGTCATGCACACCAACAATACAATATACACTCTTCAAAGGATTTGTGGGAAAACACCATTCCAGCTGTGGTGTTCCTCAGGGAAGGACTGCTCAGCCAGACAGTCTACGGAACAACAACACAAGCCATACCCATAACACTTACCTGTAGAGTTGATGCTAGGAGAAGACTGTTATCTTGTACATCTGTAATCTTTAGATGTGGAGGTGACAAGGCTATAGTAAACACAGTCTTGTGTTCATACTCATCATACAAATGCTGCAGAGTATTCCATGTAACACCACCCATACCATTGTGAATATCTGCCAGCACCTGAAAACCCTGGAAAGAAGTCAAAATGATTATTTATCAAAAGTCATTCTAATCAGTACTTTCAAGAAAAACTTAACACTACATCACCACCAAGCAGAAATACATTAGAATATCAAAAAAGTTTCAGCAAATTTCAACAAAATCATATTGGAACTCAAAACAGGTATGTTGCCAAGCCATTCAGGTACACCAGGAACCTAAAAAAAAAAGTAGCTGCAAGTGACGGTCCTAGATGATGGATGGCAGGGAGAATCATCTCATTACCACCCTCATTCAAACCTTATCGACACCATCACCTTCTGGAGGTACAGTTCCAAGAAACTGGTTCTCAGTCTCTGATCTGGACTAAACATCTCTGTTAGTTGTAACTATATTCCATTCAACTTTTCACATAAGGAGAATTGATGACAGTAACTACTCCCTTCCATGTTGGTGGTATAGAAATAGTCCCATACTAGTACAAATCAAATACTACTTTCATGGGGACATGGGTTTCAAATCAGTGAACCTCAAGGCAACAATTATCATATCATTACTATGGTAAGATTCATTTTCAATTTATGAATGGTCACAATCCCCCCTCATTTGGCATATACATGTCTGTTTAATAGAGTTTATGATGTGGTAATATTGATCACCCAACGCTTTATGTACATGCCATTCTACAGAGTATATTTACACACATGCACACACAGCTACACATCATTTTGTCTATATTAGAGAAAACCTCTAGTCCTAGAGGAATGACACTATTTTTTGTATTGCAACTATCCCTCTGTTATACATGTTCCCCATAAGATTGTTCTGTACCACTTGAGTATATATTTTCTTTTTTGCCTCTGTCCCTTGTGGTAGGGGGAGGAAAGAATTCTACCAAGTTTCCCATGCGGGTTGTAAAAGATGGTTAACCCATTCAACTCCGATGACAAGATGTCTTGTCATTTGGTCAAATAAAACAAAAAATCATAAAACACCAAAATGTTTGATCAAACACCAGAAAAATATGACGTCAGTCCTCGCTTCGCTGCGAGCGAAGCGAGGACTGACGTCATATTTTTCTGGTGTTTGATCAAACATTTTGGTGTTTTATGATTTTTTGTTTTATTTGACCAAATGACAAGACATCTTGTCATCGGAGTTGAATGGGTTAAAGTGAGACAGAGTGCCGTGACTCTGTAAAGTTATCCTATGAGAACTCAAGACATAAGAGGGTCTGGGAGGAGATTTCCAAACAGAACCCTATAATTTAGGTCATTAAATGTGTGTGGTTGTGGTACAGATGAGAGTAAAAGGGAAGAGATAGCCAGTATGGTTGTGAGAAGGATGATGGATAAGTTGGCATTAAGTGAAACTAAGTTGAAAGGGAAGGATGTCTTAAGTTTGGGAGTGTTGTGGGGAGGGTGTCAGACATGGTGGAGGGGTTGACTGCTGGTAAGTGATGAGATAAGAGTGTGGTGGAACAGAAGAAATTATCTTCAAGGTTAGGATGTAGAAGTGAGAAGAGTGTAGAGGAAAGAAAGGCTTTTAGGATAGAATTAAATGAGTGCTTAGAGAGTTTTGGGAAGAATGTCAATGTAGTAGTTTTGGGAGATCTCAATACTAGAGTAGGAGATGAACCAATAGATGGAGTGGTTGGGAAGTATGGAGTGCCAGGTAAAAATCATAATGGTGAGATGATGGTGATGTGTTTAGATAGTTGATGATATCTTACACATTTCTTAAGAAAAAAGTCAAGCATAAGTACACATGGGAGAGGGTGGTGGATGGAAGGGTGGTTGAGAAGGCATTAATGGACAATGTAGTGGTAACTAATATGATAGAGTACTGGATGTCCATGTTCTTAAGGGAGAGAGTGGGGGAATGTCAGATAACTTTTTGGTGGAAAGTAAATTGAAATTGGAGGCTAGGTGGAGAAAAAGGAAAATGGTGAAAGTAGACATGTGCTTAGAGTGAACCTTTAAAATGAGAGGGAAAAGGAGCAGGAGGTGGGACTGGAAGAGGAATGGGGGTGTTTCAATGAGGAAGTGACAAGGTGTGCAAAGATGGTTTGTGAAATGAAGAAGATAGGAGGGAATAGAAAGAAGGGTAGTGAGGGGTGGGAAGACGAAGTGAAGATGGTAATAGAAGAGAATAAGTGAGCATTTTGGGATTGGTTGCAAAGTAGGAGTCGGGAAGCATATGAGAGGAGACGAATCAAGTAGAGAAGAAAAGGTAAAATGTGCTGATGAAGAGATGATAATAGAAGAGATGGCAGTAAGAGGAAGACGGGCAGAGTATTTTAGGGAGTTGTTCAATGTGAAGGAGGAAAGGGTGGGAAGGTAGTTGCAGTGGGAAGCACTAAGAAAATAGCAGTGATGAGGGAAATGGAGGTGAAATAAGAAAAGATGAGAGAAAGTAAGGCACCTGGGTTAAATGGGTGTCATGCGGAGTGTCTAAAAAAGGAAGTACAGCGATGGTGGACTAGCTAATGAGGTTGTTTAAACTCTTAAATTTGAGTCAAATTCTCACATGCATTGGATGCCTGAGGCATGATGATTGATGCATCACAATACTCGCATTACAAGATATAAAGCCACTGTTGTATTACTCATTCTCTTTCACAGAAAATGGTATCAAGCCAGTTCACAGAATTCAGTGGTCAGGAAGTTAATGACAGAGTTTGGGAAGGTGTGCAAAAGAAAAAAGTTGAAGATAAATGTGGGTAAAAGTAGGATGATGAGATATACAAAGAGAGAGGATGGCAACAAAATGGAAGTGAATAAGGGATTAAAGGGATCAAGGGATTAACCACTTCCATACAGTGACGCCTACGTAGGCGGCATGAGGAGCAAGTGGGTACTCGATGATGCCGATGTCGCCATCTTGATTATATTTATTATAGTCGTACCTACGTAACTTTCATTCTCTCTAAACTGGCTTCATCATATTTTCTATGGTTATCAAAATACATGGGTGAAAGAGAATGGACGATTGAGCACCGACTTTATTTTTTATAATGCAATTACTATGACGTAACATCGCATGTCGGGCAGCTGCTGCTGCCAGACGTGTGATGTGCCCCGGAGTGAAGAGGTTAAGGGATTAAGTGAATAAAGGGAAAGAGACTGGAGGAGTGAACATGAGGGGGCGACCAAGGATGAGATGGATGGATGGGATGAAAAGGGCATTGGGAAAGAAGGGGATGTCTGTTGAGGAAGGGAAAAGATAGGGGTGAATGGAAAATGGTTGTGTATGGATGATGCTGTGATGGATGGGAGTTGATGAGGGAGTATGTGTGAATGATATTTTTGATACTGCCCATAGGGATTTTTCCCCATCTTCTCTTTTTCTGCATGAAGGGACAGAGGTATTGGGTTGCTGGTTAAATAAAGCAGCCTTGGTATGGATGTGCTGTGTCTTGCTGCCCTGTTTCTGACCCAGGGCACTGGGCAAGATTCAGGGATGACCCGTCATTCAGGAGAAGCCAAGAAAAGAGGGAGGGAGTGATGGTGAATGGGAGTGGAGTATGTGAGGATGAAATGGGTGGAAGTGGATTTATGCCTTTGACTTTGGCTACCTCCCTTGTAAGGGTTATACATATGTATGTAACAAAAGGGAGACTGTTTTATCGTAATGTAATGCTTCAAACTCATTCATTTTCGAAAGACTGGTCTGTCTCCAAGGATTTTCTGAGCCAAAAATACAACAATTTCAGCCTCTGTGACAGGTCACAATAAATCATGGTGTCCAATTTGATTAGCAAAATGATTAGTTTCTTCCACTACATACATACATATACCAAGGCTTTTTCCCCCTTACAAGGGGGGTAGCCAAAAAGAAAAAGGCATAAAATCATTCCCACCCATTCCATCCCTGAATACACTCCACACCCCTCTTATCTTAGCACCTCTTGAATGACAGGTCATCCCTGCACCTTGTCCACTGCCCTGGGTCAGAAGCAGTGTCGCAAGACACAGCACATCCACAGCAAGGCCGCTTCATTAAAACGGCGACCCCCCCTCTCCGTCCCCCCATTGCATAAAATGAGAGGAAAGAAATTAAGAGAGGAAGAGGAGGCAAATCAAGTAGAGACGAAAAGGTAAAAGGTGCAGATGGAGAGATGATAATGGAGGAGAAGGCAGTAAGGGGAAGATGGGCAGAATATTTTAGGGAGTTGCTAAATGTGAAGGAGGATAGGGAAGGAAAGATAGCTGCAGTGGGAAGTGCAAAGAAAATGAGAGTGAGGAGTGAGGAGAATGGAGGAGAAATAAGGAAGGATGAGGTGAAGGCAGTTGTTAAGATGATGAAAGCAGGTAAGGCACCTGGTCTGGATGGATGCCATGCGGAATGTCTGAAAAAGGGAGGTACAGTGGTGGTGGACTGGTTGGTGAGGTTATTTAATGTTTGCTGGAGAGAGGGTAGAGTGCCAGAGGACTGGAGGAGTGCCTGTATAGTTCCTCTTTACAAGGGAAAAGGGGACAAGTGTGAATGTAATAGTTTCAGAGGGATTAGCTTGTTAAGTGTAGTTGGGAAGGCTTATGGGAGGATCTTGATTGAGAGGATTAGGAGAGGAACAGAAGGAGTAATTAGTGAGGAACAGTGTGGATTTAGGACAGGTAGAGGTTGTGTAGATCAGATCTTTGTGGTAAGACAGATATGTGAGAAAGCTATAGGAAAGGGGAAGGATGTTTTTTGGGCTTTTATGGATCTGGAAAAGGCTTATGATAGGGTAGACAGGAAGGCACTGTGAGAGGTTATGCAGATATATGGGATGGGAGGAAAGCTTCTGGGAGCTGTCAAGAGTCTTCCACTACACCATCAATAGTTCTCTTGTCAACAGACTGAAAAACTCAAAAAAAGTCGTTTATGTTGAGTCACCATCATGAGGAATCCCTAGATTTCCCATGAATAGGAGATGTGGAGGGGGTGGAGGCATGTGTACGACAACATATGGTGACACCAAGATCTTGCTTCCTCCTCCTCTTCCTCTTCTCTATCCTCACTTGAAGAATAATTATCAGACGAACTTTCATCAGACATATCGAAGCTCTTCTCTAGAGCTAGACATCTTGGGTGTAATTAACAGAAAAAAAAAAAAAAAAAAAAAAAAAATTCCAGCAGGAATAGGTCAAACAAAACAACTGTGTACGTCCTATTTGACAACTATCAGATGACTAGTTACCATGGAAATGCTGTGGTAGACATCACTGTCAGAGGTACGAGTCATTGAGTATATTTGTCTGATGTTCATAGAGGCACGCAATGGCTCAGAAGCAACAAATAAACTTATTTGCAGCTAGTTTTTGAAGGTTACCTTTTTGCCAAGCTAACTTGTCAGAGACTGTAATTAACAATTTGGGTAAAAACAAGTTATCTATGTCCTCCATCATATTCAAAAACTAATTGGGTGAGCTTTACTATCAAATTCAACCTCTGATATTATATCTAAGTCATCTAGCCTTAGCAAGTTACCTGCAAGTTTCCACAACCTTCTGCCAGTATCCTTATCCTGTCTGCAATATCTTCAGCAACATCATCTTTCTTTGAGTCTTCGACTCCAGCCTGAAACCCCCAGCGCACCTGGGACCCCTCAGATGCAATGCTGTCATGCCATATCCCTTCTAGCTCATATATGGCTTTTGTATGAAGATGTGGGCGCAAAAAGTCGGACCAGACATTAATCTTTTTAGTGAGATCATAAACCTTTTGGAAAGAAGCTGGTACACATGGAGATGGGTTGCCACTTTGAGATGAATCATCTGGAAAGAAAACTTTGACTAAATACAGTTTTCATGCTATATAGTGCAGCAGTAGGCGTGAACCAACTCTGCCTGTAAAGCACTGTTCTGATTGGCACAAAACCATTGTGTTTGGGGAAGGGCACTCATACTGAAAGTTTTCTTTAATTTTTATTTATTGATTTTTTTGCTACTATTAATTAGCAATGCTGTGCATTTTCTTCAGGTTCTGGAGCTGTTAATAAATTGGGTACTACACTGCTGGGCCAATTCAAATACAGTTTAACCCTTACATACATAAAAAGTCAAGCAACTATCTTCAGCAAAATCCTTGTCATATCTATGTGAATACTACCTATTTACCACAGACCTCTTCCCTCTTATAGCAGAGGTAGCCGGCCAAGACATGAGCACATCCTCACCCATCCCATTCCCATCCATCACCCACTTGTTTCTCTTCTATCTTAGCTCCTTGTGGATGAAGGGTCTTCCTTGTCTCCTGCCCACTACCTTATATCTACCAATGCCAGCTATTCACTTTGTGAAGGAGAATATTTATATCAATCAATCCAGTGCCCTTGGTCTCTTTTGCAAGAAACCTACAGCCTTCAGGTAACTAGGAACAGTTATATAATACCTCCAAACATACTTCTAAACTTACCAGTGCATATGTCCTTGTCTTCATCTCTGGCCTCATAATACCCAAAGTCTTCCTCCTCTAGGTCCTTCAAGTATTCATTCTTTTCTGCTGCTGGATCCTGTTTGATCAATTCCACATTACCTTCCCAAAGAGCATCACTCGTGCTGATGTCAGGCTTGTGAGGGTTGTACAAGATGCTATTCTTGGACAGTGTGTTAAGACAATCCTTAGCATCGATGCAAAGAAGTCTTGGTGTATATGTCTCTTGCCTCTGCAGATGAGAATACGAATGAAATAAAATCACATAAAGAAGTATGTGTACACTGAATATAATATCCTACATTTCTTTTATGGATATGGTTTTAATGACAAAATATTCTACAAAAGTGGAATACAAAACTGAAAATTCTAACTGAAATCCAGATATCCCTAAACCCCATTTTGTTTTCTAGTTGTTTGTTCTCACTCTCATTGACCTAATTGTGGTACGGTACAAAAGAAAAGAGCTTCATTTGTGTAGGTCCTATCTCTTATTCTTCATATATGATGCATAGCCTTTATTCTAGTTATGGTTTCAGCTTAGAAAATATTGACATTATTCCAGTAGTTTATGCATCTATACAGAAAACTGTATTTCTGTATATTCTTCACAAATATGGTCTTTTACAAATTGTTTTCATGATACCCTAAACAAGATTTTTCTTTGTCAATTTTGTCTTTTGAAATAATAATAATAATAAAATAAATACAGGGATTTCTCAATCTATGCAAGGGATATGTTCCTGAAGTGATTGCATAATGTAAAAATCACATACAATGAACAGTGAAGTTTTACTACTGCTTACTTGACTTTTTACATCATGTTATTCTAAATAATCCATGTAATATGGAAAAATGACTAGGTTTTTTACCTCATGTTATACCAAAATCGCATAATCTAAACACACATAAATCGAGAAATCCCTGTAATAGAAATAAGCATATGGCATGTACTTACATATTGTGTGAGGCCATCCTTAAAAAGATAGTCATGATTGAGTTCTGTGGTTTCACATGGACTATACACAAAGCTTGCTTCCTAGAAAAACAAAAATAAATAATGAGTAAGATGTATAGATTCAATCAATGTTTACGACAATTACAATAGGCTCTTAGACATAGATACTACAAAAAGAGTCACTTGGCTGGTGAAACTCCTTCACTGTTATTTTCCCACAATCTTTTCACAGAAGGTGAGGTAACCACAAATAATTTCTCTCTCTTCCAACTTGCCAACAACAGAAAAGGAATTACAGTCACACAATACAGACAGCTGTTCAACAATTCTTCATGAAAGTTTTTATGGGAGGGACTATGGACCTGGTAGCTCCCATGGTAAAATTTTTAAGCAAAGATTGACCGATACTATATAAACATTATAACATTGGTAACACAAAAAACTAAGATAAAATTCAATACCAACACATACAAAAGCACGTGTTGTTCCTTTCCTGTATACTACAATAAGATAAATACAATTAAGTAAATACACATACAGATCACAACACAAACACTCCATAGCAAAGTGCTACACTTTATATTCTGTTCAACTCCAGCAGACATCAAACCAATTGAGAAATCACTATGAAGACTGACAAAAACTGCACTGGGACACCTACGTTCAGGTCATCATCCTACACTAAAAGAGTACCAACACAGAATCAGCCTGGTAATAGTCACCAAATGCTGAAGATGTAGCCACCACATAGAAGACAAAGTACCTAATATGATGCTACACTGTCCTTTACTCATTTACAGAAGAAAAAGAGGAAGAAGAAGAAGAAGAAAAAGAAGAAGAGGAAGAAGATGAAGACGAGGACAAAGAAGAAGAAGAAGAAGAAGATGGTAATGGCTAGTTATCTGGGGGCCACACTTATGAGAACACCAGAGCAACATATTGAATGATTGACATTCTTCATCTACTTCTAATTCTCCTTTATGTTTCGCTACACCCAATAATTACACAGATGTAAACATCAACACACCTATTGATCCTTATGGGGCTGCTTGTGAATTGAAAGATGGTGTCAACTGTGGAAATGGTTAAGAACCAGATTTAAACAAGGCTTAGAACAGCAAACTGGAACATACTCTCTAAATGGTACATACATATACTAAAGGCTTTTTCCCCTACACAGGGGGTAGCCAAAAAGAAAAAGGCATGGAGACCACTCCCACCCATTCCTTTTCCTATATATTCCACTCCCTTCCACCCTCCTCCCTCCCTCTTATCTTGGCACCTAAAATATGTTCTTCCCATATGGACCTTGGAGTGATAGTAGATTGTAAGCCGAGGTTCCAAGTTCATGTGGTTGACACTGCCCATAAAGCTAGAGATGTTGCAACAAATTTACTTAGACCGACAATATGCCATTCACCATCTTTCATGTTCTCAATTTTCACAACTGACATAAAACCAATTCTTAATTTTGCCTCTTCTGTTTGAAATACAGACTTCATTGGGGACCAGGCATTACTAGCATCAGTTCAACTGCATTGGACAAAGCCAATTATATATGTGTCATATCTCCCATACCCTGCCAGACTACCACAGTTGGATCTTTTCTCAAAGGCAGGATGCTAAGAACAGACCTTATCCAGTACTACAAAATATTTCATCTCTTCCGTGAAACCACATGACCTATTCACCTTGGCGACAACCCAAGATACCATGGGACGGGACACAAATATATAATATTTGTGTCCCACACTTATACAGAACCTCGCAGGAGGTTCTTCTTCTGCCGAGTCATCTTTACTTAGAACTCTTTACCTCCTCACTTCATTGAAGCCCCTTCTTTTGCAAAATTCTAGACACTACTTATAAATATCCTCTATGACACATTTATTATTCCCTGAGCCAAACTCACAAAAAAAAAAAAAAATAAATAAATAAAAAATAACAGAACCATGATACAACATGGAGTCAAGATTTTATATCTGACACACACTTCCTTGGTTTACTTGGAGAAGTTCCGAGGTCAGTCCTCACAGCCATAGTGATCTACTACCAGCCCCAAGACCAAGTCAAACTGCCAAAATTCTATCCCTAATATTTGGCTGGTATGTCAATATTATTCCAGTATCACAGATGCACATTATTCACTTCTTTCATTTTATATTTCACAGACCTATTTGTTGTATGGATTTGTTACATTAGTTAGGTTAGGTTAGGATATATTAGCTTTGGATACACTGGACAATGTTGAATGTAAATTTCACTTCAAATATCCATGTTTGCATGATTCTTGAATTTTACCAGCATGTCAAATTCTTAAGCTGGAATAATAATCCAGTACCAAATGTGTCAATGATCGGTGGCTGTACCAGGTGAGTTTATGAAATCGTGAGTACAACTTATTCCCTAACATTGATCTCATACATTCATATTTAGTCTGTGGTTCTGTTTACACTCTTAACACCCCTTTCATTCTGCAAGCAGCCCCATGAGGACCATTAGGTCTGTTGCTGTTTGCATTTCCTTTGTAAAGTCAAAATCAAATATAAAATCACTTTTAATCTGCAACAGTCAACACACTACATGTACATAACATTGGTCATTGTTCTACAAGTGCACTTGTTACCTTATAGTCTACAATTCTATGTATGAACTAGCTATTCTAGTCATCTGTCTTACCTATACATCCATTTTTTGCTATTTCTAGTTATGAAAACAGTGAGTATAATTTGAAATCAAAGTATCATTAGAATATTATCTGCAGCACCTTATCAACATCTCTTGACTTGTGGTCTATCAATTAATTATTCAAGCATTATCATAATGTCACCAATTATCCCTTACTTGCAAGTTCCACCAGTGTGTACCAACAAAATTGGCATAATGTCCAACTTGCAGAGTTATCAATTCGTGCGTCATGGCAAAATTTGTTTATAATCATCACAGGCACATTTCTTGGAACCATTCGAGAACTTGCTACTTAGATTTGTTTTGATTTTGTCCGCATTAGATCGACGAAGCTGCTTCGAACTGCATTTCGATACGCATTGAACTCAATACTTTGACATATTAGATTTAGATTATCAAAATAAAAGGACCTTTGATTTATAAAACTAAAAAATAGAAATATATTGTTACAGTGTAATTTCAAAAGAAAACATCAATGCAATAATTTAGATAATCTCGAAATTCAGGTCGTTTAGCATTGTTATGAATGAAGAATTATAAAATGATGAATAGAATAGATAAGTAACAAAACAAGACTAAATAAATCCAAACTCAATCACTTATCGAAGTCGTTTCACATAAGAAATTACAATAGTTCCAAGTTAATTGTAAGAAGGTTAAATTCGGATTCTTCAGCCCACTAGTAGTCATTCCAGTGTCATATCGGTCACTCCCTCCTGAAAAAAGAACCACGAAAGCCTGAGTGACATTAACCGCTTCAGCAGGTGTGGTCAGTGACCAAACGTGCTGTAATGTGTCGAGTCCTGTCTGAGTACCACGGACATGAGACCGTCTGGAACCAGCGGCAATCGTGGAGAAAAGTAACAGGCATCAGTCCTCGCTGAATGCATTGACTCATTCACTTTGCATGCTCTAGATCAACCTAACCTAACCTAATCTTTATTCCACTGTTGATATTCGGTGTACTGAGGTGACAATTCTTCAGGTGGGATCTCATGGGTTAACGATTCTTCATGTTGGCGTTCTGGGGGTGACAATTCTTCAGGTGGGATCTCATGAAGTGACGATTCTTCATGTGGGCGTTCTGGGGTGACAATTCTTCATGTGACCCGCTCTAGGTACACTTGTCTTCTTCTTGCCATCAAAACAGCTCCGCTTCTTCAGAAGGTCTGTTTAGTCGGCAAGTAACAGGCTATGACTCGTACATTATAACATAATCTGTTATAAGTACACCCGCATAGAGGCAGTAACTCTCCCTCCGTGACACACGCATACACAAACGTATCACAAACAAGAAACCACTACACGCACGAACACCTACATACGCTTTCTCTCTCCTGCTGAAGTTCATTTCATTTCTTTCTCTCCTACTGCATCTTCTCATTTCAGTTTCCCTGCCATTAAAAATGTTTCCGTCTTTCTGACTGTCCCAACGACTCAACTTTCGACCCCTTTCTTAGCTTTGTTGGTTGAGATTTTCGTTAAAGAAATATCTCTAAAAAAGAACCGATGTGGGCCTCCCTGACTACCCCTAGATATCCTGAACCGTAACCATAGCACTTATTGGCAATAGCCTTTTTTTCATGCCACTCTCGTTTCTTACCAGAGCGTTCTTCACCTCCCCCCCCCAAAAAAAAAATGTGATTCTGCTAAATCAGGTGTTCTTTTTTAGACAGCCCAGAACCACTCTTCCATGATCACTCCGTGGGTTCAAAAACCACCAGACGGCGGTTGTCCTGCCAAGGCCATTTTTGGATTGTAAGGATGCGCAGATGGCATTTGATACTGCATGGTATGAAGGGCTTAAGAACGATTTGTATAACAAAACTGACTTTCTCTTGCCGTTCACGCAGTCGCACATGCAAAGGCCGGCCTGCTCTTTCCCAACCTCCCATTCGGGTGGCCTACAGTTTACAAAGGATTACAAAGGCGGAGCATGCCGACAGGAGACCTTTTGGTCCATAACTAGGTCGGACGAGAAAATATTAATAATGATACATAAACAAATAAATAAAAGATATAATAATATAAATAAAGTAAATAGATAAATAGGTATAGTTAAATAGTGGAGTGGAAGGAGGTTTCTTCAAGGTTAATGTAGATGAAGGTGAAACTGGGAAAGGAGATGTAGGTTTTTGTAAGCGCATATGGGCCTGGTAGTGAGAAGAGTGAAGGGGAAAGGGAGTCTTTTTGGATAAATTTAAATGAGTGCATAGAGGGATGAGGGAGAAATGTCAATGTAGTAGTATTGGGAGACCTTGATGCTAGGGTAGGAAATGAACCAATAAACGGAGTTGTTGGGAAATGTGGAATTCCAGGAAAGAGTCGTAGTTGATGGTGGAGATGTGTCGAGAGAGTTGATGATAGCAAATACAGTGTTAAGGAAGAAAGTCAAGCATAAGCACACATGGGAGAGGGTGGTGGATGGAAGGGTAGTAGATAGAGCATTAATGGACTGTGTAGTGGTAGATAGGAGTATAATTGGAAGATTTAAGGATGTACATGTTCAAAGGGGAGAGAGTGGGGAATATCAGATCATTTTCTGGTGGAATGTAAATTGAGAGTAGAGGATAGATGGAGAAAGAGGAAATAGACAAAAGTTAGGGAGGTGCTTAGAGTAAACTGCTTAAATGAGAAAGAAAAGGAGAAGGAGTACAAAAAGAAGCTGAGAGAGAAGTGGGAGGGAGTGATGGATAGAGTAGAACTAGGAGTGGAGGAGGAATGGGGATGGTTCAAGGAGGGAGTCACATGGTGTGCAAAGATGGTGTGTGGAGCAAGGAGGACAGGAGGAAATGGAAGGGTAGTGAGTGGTGGGATGAGGAAGCAAAGATGGTTGTAGAAGAGAAGAAGTGAGCTTTCACAGATTGGTTACAAAATAGGACGAGGGAATCATATGAGAGGTACAAAGAAAAGAGAAGAGAAGTAAAGCATAAGATAAAGGAGGCAAAGAGGAGAGTATTAAAAATATATTTTGGAAAGAAATTAAGAGAGGAAGAGGAGGCGAATCAAATAGAGGAGAAAAGGTAAAACGGAGAGATGATAATAGAAGAGGAGGCAGTAAGGGGAAGATGGGCAGATTATTTTAGGGAGTCGCTAAATGTGAAGGAGAATAGGGAGGGAAATGTAGTTGCAGTGGGAAGTGCTAAGAAAATGACCGTGATGAGTGAGGAAAATGGAGGAGAAATAAGGAAAGATGAAGTGAAGGCAGTTATTAAGATGATGAAAGCAGGTAAGACACCTGGTATGGATGGATGTCATGCAGAATGTCTAAAAAAAAGGAGGTACAGTGGTGGTGGACTGGTTGGTGAGGTTATTCAATATTTGTTTAAGAGAAGGTAGAGTGCCGGAGGACTGGAAGAGTACCTGTATAGTTCCACTTTACAAGGGAAAAGGGGACAAGTGTGAGTGTGGTAGTTTCAGAGGGATTAGCTTGTTAAGTGTAGTTGGGAAGGCTTATGGGAGGGTCTTGATTGAGAGGATTAGGAGAGGAACAGAGGGAGTAATTGGTGAGGAACAGTGTGGGTTTAGGACAGGTAGGGGTTGTGTAGATCAGATTTTTGTGGTAAGACAGATATGTAAGAAAGATATAGGAAAAGGTAAGGATGTTTTTTGGGCTTTTATGGAGTTAGAAAAGACTTATGACAGGATAGACAGGAAGGCACTGTGGGAGGTATTGCAGATATACGGGATAGGAGGAAAGCATTTAGGAGCTGTCAGGAATTTTTACAAGAGTAGTAGAGCGTGTGTCAGGATTGGAAGTGGAGAGAGTAAATGGTTCGAGGTGAAGGTGGGACTTCGTCAAGGATGTGTTAAGTCGCAGCAGACTGGAAGTGAGTATTAAGGGAGAGAGACAGGAGAGAGTGGATAGGTTTAGATACTTGGGTGCGAATGTAGCAGGAAAGGGAGGAGTGGAGGTGGAGGTAGAATGTAGATTGAGAGAAGCGAGTGAATGCCTTGGGGATTAAATTTTTTAATGAGAAATAGACATTTGGGAATGGATGCTAAAAGGAGATTGTATGAAGGAGTGATTGTGCCGACAGCACTGTATGGGGGCAGAAACATGGAACATAAGAGAGGAAGAGATAAGGAGTTTGAATGTGTTTGAGATGAGGTGTCTGAGAAGTATGATGGGGGTTAATAGGCTGGATAGAGCGAGAAATGAGGAGGTGAGGAGGAGAACGGGATGGAAGGGAGTTCGGGGATAGGGTGGATGAAAGAATATTAGGATGGTTTGGACACATAAAAAGAATGAGTGAAGAAAGACTAGTAAAAGAGGTGTGGAAGGCAGATGTGGAAGGAGTGAACATGAGGGGGCGACCTAGAATGAGATTGATGGATGGGGTGAAGGGGGCTTTGGGGAAGAGGGGAATGTCTGTTGAGGAAGAATGGGAGAGGACAGAAGATAGGGGTGAATGGAAAACGGTTGTATATGGTTTATGTTGTGATGCATGAGGTGGAATGGGTGGGGGATGGGGGGAGAGGGAGTGTGTGTGAGAAAAATTTGACGCAACCCGAAGGTATTTCTCCCCGTCTTCTCCTTTTCTGCATGAGGGAATGGAGAGGGGGGTCGCCGATTTAATGAAGCGGCCTTGCTGTAATGTGCTGTGTCTTACGACACTGCTTCTGACACAGGGCAGTGGTCAAGATGCAGGGATGATCCGTCATCCAGGAGGTGCCAATATAAGAGGGAGGGAAAAGGGTGAAGGGGGGGTGGAGTGTGATAGGGATGGAATGGGGGTGGGGGAGTGGTTTTTATGCCTTTGTTTTTTTGGCCACCTCTCTTATAAGGGGGGAAAAGCCTTTGGTATATATATATATATATATATATATATATATATATATATATATATATATATATATATATATATATATATATATATATATATATATATATATATATGTATGTATGTATATGTATAGTTAAATAATAAACAAACAGGTAAATAGTAAATGATTATAAATTGACAGATAACTGATAATAAATGAAAATCAAACAAATAGTAATAAACAAATAGATAAATAATAACGAAACAAATAAACAAATAATATGAAATTAATGACATTCATTACAGCATCTTGCTTATGCGTTTATCTAAATGATTCTTAAAGCTTCGAACTGAACTACATTGCACTGCCTCTGCAAGAACCTTATTCCATTCATTAACTACATGGTTGGCGAAGTTGTTTCTACCCACTTTCAAATTAAATCTATTTGCTGACAGTTTGAGACCCTTGTTTCTTGTCTGATTGTCATTCATAGATGCTGTCAATTCCCTTTAGAATCCTAAAAACCTGTATCAAGTCACCTCGGAGTCTGCGCCTTTTTTTTTTTTTTTTTTTTTTTTTTTTTTTTTTTTTTTTTTTTTTTTTGAGAGAGAGAGAGAGAGAGAGAGAGAGAGAGAGAGAGAGAGAGAGAGAGAGAGAGAGAGAGAGAGAGAGAGAGAGAGAGAGAGAGAGAGAGAGAGAGAGAGAGAGAGAGAGAGAGAGAGAGAGAGAGAACAGATTCATATGTTTTAGTTGATTTTCGTATGATTTATTTCTGATATTTGGAATCAGTTTTGTGGCTCGCCGTTGTACTTTTTCCAATCTGTCAATGTCTTTAATGAGATTAGGCGACCATACGGAAACAGCATATTCCAAATGTGAACGAACTAACGGTTTAAATAGCTTGATGAGAGATGGAATTTTGAAGTCAGAAGATCATGCAATCAGTCATACAATCTTATTTGTTTTCTCAGAGGCTGAAATACACTGCTTAGATGATTTGAGATCGTTATTGTTAATTACGTCGAGATCCTTTTCACTATCCACTTTTGTTAACGAATTTCCAAATAACTTGTAATCGTACCTACTGTTATTTTTACTTATGTGCATAACCTTGCACTTACTTATGTTAACTTCCATTAGCCACTTTTCGGACCTTGCTACAATTTATCTAAATCTTCTTGAATATCTAATTGTTTTAAATAATCATTTGCCATTCCCCACAGTTTTGCATCATCAGTAAATTTGGAAACCATAAATTTTAGTCCGTGGTCTATATCATTTATATATACTATGAATAGAAGTGGCCCAAGAACGGAACCCTTAGGAACTCCACCCGTAACATTTTTCAATCCAGAAGTTTTTCCATTTAAAACAACTCTCTGTTTTCGATCATTCAGCCAATTACTAGTCCAACTTAATAGGCTACCACTTATTTCGTGTGAAGCTAATTTAGTAAGTAGTTTTTCGTGGGGGACGGTATCAAAAGCTTTTGCAAAGTCTAGATATATTAAATATATATTGTTTCTTTTGTCATAATTCGAGATGACTGTTGTAGTGTTCTGTAGCCAACACGTGTAGTTACCCCTGTAAGACTCGTGACCGTCGTGACCGCCGAGCACAGGATAAACTATAGTCACCCCTTAGAACATACGTTCGACTAATTTTAATTAATATAAATAACAATGTTCATTATAACAACTTCATTTATTTTGTAAATAAAATAAAACAAATCCCTCTGCATTCTGTAAAGAGGATATTTATGTATTGTAAAAATATATTAAATAAGGAATCCAGACTTTCACCACTATTTTTGCACAAAGTATCATCGTCATTTACAATAAACAGAGATCAGTCATGAATTTGACTTCTAATATCCTAGCTGCTTCCACCAAGGGCAATTGTAATGACCACTACAATTGGTGACCCTGGAGTGACTGCCAGCCCTGGACTCTCGCCGCCCCTGCCCGCCAGCCCTGGATCCTCGCCGCCCCAGCCTGCCCGCCAGCCACGGATCCCCGCCGCCCCCAGCCTGCTCGCCCAGCCCTACCGCCCCTGCCTGCCCGTCCAGCCCGGCCCCGCCGACCCAGTCAGCCCCGGCCAGCCCACCGCACCAGCGTGCCCAGCCCCGCCCCACCGTCCCGGCTTGGTTTCCCAGCCCAGCCCATCGTTTCACCGCCATGCTCATCCCAGCCCCGCCAACCCGGACTGCTCTGGCCAACCCAGCTGCCCACGAACATTGCTTACACGCTAACCACGTAAGCATGACGGACAATCAACCACAGGATGTTTTCGGACACCACCGCTGCCGCCGCTGCAACCGCAGCCACCGCAGCCACCACAGCTACAGCCGTAGCCACAGCCAGTGCAGCCACTGATGTCACTGCACACACACGCGCACGCACGCACGCACACGCACGCACGCGCGCACACACGCATACATAAGCACGTCCCTCAAGGAAGAACATCTCCGGACACACGAGCTACAAACCACAAGCGCACTACAAAGAAAAAACAGATATCGTTCCTCCTACCTCGTCACTAGGGGGAGAGTTCTGTAGTGTTCTGTAGCCAACACGTGTAGTTACCCCTGTAAGACTCGTGACCGTCGTGACCGCCGAGCACAGGATAAACTATAGTCACCCCTTAGAACATGCGTTCGACTAATTTTAATTAATATAAATAACAATGTTCATTATAGCAACTTCATTTATTTTGTAAATAAAATAAAACATATCCCTCTGCATCCTGTAAAGAGGATATTTATGTATTGTAAAAATACATACATACATACATCATACATATACCAAGGCTTTTTCCCCCTTACAAGGGGGGTAGCCAAAAAGAAAAAGGCACAAAATCAATCCCACCCATTCCACCCCTGAATACACTCCACAACCCTCCACCCTCCCTCTTATCTTAGCACCTCCTGAATGACGGGTCATCCCTGCACCTTGTCCACTGCCCTGGGTCAGAAGCAGTGTCGCAAGACACAGCACATCCACAGCAAGGCCGCTTCATTAAATCGGCGACCCCCCTCTCCGTCCCCCCATTGCATAAAATGAGAGGACGGGGAGAAATCCCTTCGGGCTGCGTCAAATTTTGCTCACACATACTACCTCACCCCCCGTCCACCCGCCCATTCCACCTCATGCTATCACAACATCATCCATATACAACCATTCTCCATTCACCCCTGTCTTCTGTCCTCTCCCGTCCTTCCTCAACAGACATCCCCCTCTTCCCCAAAGCCCCCTTCACCCCATCCATCCACCTCATCCTAGGACGTCCCCTCATGTTCATTCCCTCCACATCTGCCTTCCACACCTCTTTTACTAGTCTTTCTTCACTCATTATATCCATGTGTCCAAACCATCCTAATATTCTTTCATCAACCCTATCTCCCAGCTCCTTTTCCACCCCTGTTCTCCTCCTCACCTCCTCATTTCTCACTTTATCTAGCCTAGTAACCCCCATCATACTTCTCAGACACCTCATCTCAAACACATTCAAACTCCTTCTCTCTTCTTCTCTTATGTTCCATGTTTCTGCCCCATACAGTGCTGTTGGCACAATCACTCCTTCATACAGTCTATTAGCATCCATTCCCAAATGTCTATTCCTCATTACACTCTTTAATCCACCAAGGCATTTGCTCGCTTCTCTCAATCTACATTCTACTTCCACTTTCACTCCACCTTTCCCTGCCACATTTGCACCCAAGTATCTAAAACTATCCACTTCCTCCAGTCGCTCTCCCTTAATGCTCACTTCCAGTCTACTGCCACTTTCACCCCTTGTACATCTCATCACCTTACTTTTACCCACATTTATCTTTAGCTTTCTTCTATCACATACTCTCCCAAACTCTGCCACCAACTTCCTCAATCCCTCCTCCGATCCTGCCACAAGCGCAGTATCGTCCGCAAACAACAGCTGGCTCACCTCCCACTTTTCTCCATTTTCTTTAACCATCTCCAATCCCTTGCCCACTACCCTTGCATTTACCTCTCGCACCACCCCATCCATGTATAAGTTGAACAGCCAGGGTGACATAACGCATCCTTGACGAAGTCCCACCTTTACCTCGAACCACTCACTCTCTCCATTTCCAATCCTGACACAAGCTCTACTATTCTCATAAAAACTCTTGACAGCTCCCAGAAGCTTTCCTCCTATCCCGTATATCTGCATAACCTCCCACAGTGCCTTCCTGTCTACCCTATCATAAGCCTTTTCCAGATCCATAAAAGCCCAAAAAACATCCTTCCCCTTTCCTATAGCTTTCTCACATATCTGTCTTACCACAAAGATCTGATCTACACAACCCCTACCTGTCCTAAATCCACACTGCTCCTCACCAATTACTCCTTCTGTTCCTCTCCTAATCCTCTCAATCAAGATCCTCCCATACGCCTTCCCAACTACACTCAACAAGCTAATCCCTCTGAAACTACTACATTCACACTTGTCCCCTTTTCCCTTGTAAAGAGGAACTATACAGGCACTCCTCCAGTCCTCCGGCACTCTACCCTCTCTCCAACAAACATTAAATAACCTCACCAACCAGTCCACCATCACTGTACCTCCCTTTTTCAGACATTCCGCATGGCATCCATCCAGACCAGGTGCCTTACCTGCTTTCATCATCTTAACAACTGCCTTCACCTCATCCTTCCTTATTTCTCCTCCATTCTCCTTATTCATCACTCTCATTTTCTTCGCACTTCCCACTGCAGCAATCTTTCCTTCCCTATCCTCCTTCACATTTAGCAACTCCCTAAAATATTCTGCCCATCTTCCCCTTACTGCCTTCTCTTCCATTATCATCTCTCCATCTTCACCTTTTACCTTTTCTTCTCTATTTGATTCGCCTCCTCTTCCTCTCTTAATTTCTTTCCAAAACATCTTTTTATTACTTTCAAAATTTTCTGTCAAACTCTTACCCCATTTCACATCTGCTCTCCTCTTTGCAACCTTTACCTTTTGCTTTACTTCTCATTTCTTTTCTTTGTACCTCTCATATGTAAAAATATCTTAAATTATTGTATACTTAACGTAAGGAATCCAGACTTTCGTCACCATTTTAGTACAAAGTATCATCGTCATTTTCAATAAAAGTCCAAAAGACTATAAACTAACCGAGCAAGTGGGTCTGCCCTACATCTATCATGACTCTTACTTCCTTCCATTTCATTCTTTCCTTCCACTAAATCCCTAAATCCCCCCTCCCTCCCTCTTCCTCATCTTATCTCTCCTGCCCTCTAACTAATAAACAGAAACTAGTCATGGGATTAACTTTAAATATCCTAGCTGCTTCCACCAAGGATAATTGAAGTGACCACTACACTGTGTTGTGGAGTTCAAGCAAGTTAATCACGCAAGAATATTTCCGTTTGAATCCATGCTGGTTATCTTTTGTTAAACAGTTACTTTCTAAATGATATTCGATAGCGTCTCTGGTGATAGTTTCCATAATTTTTCCTACGATTGAATTCAAGCTTATAGGCCTGTAGTTATTTGGTTTCTTTTTGTCACCTTTTTTTAATATGGGAGTAACACTAGCTAGCTTCCATTCTCTTGGGACATCTCCGGATGTTATGAATTTCTTGAAAATAATTTCTAATGGAACAACGTTCTCATTTTTTATTTCCTTTAAGGTTCTTGGATGCCAACCGTCAGGCCCTGGTATTTTATTAACTTTGAGTTTTTCTATACACTTCTTAATTTTTTCTTTTGTTATATTTAGTGTGGTGAGTACTTTCACCCTAGACTTTTCACAGGTTTCAGTTTGGAGTTCACTTTGAGGTGTTTCGTTTAAAATACTGAGCTAAAATAGTTATTCAAAATATCACATATTCCTTCATTTGAATATTCAAGTTGACTGTCAGCAGATGATAGTGCGCTGATGTAATTATATTTTATTTTATTTATTTATTTATTTATTAGGTAAAGGTGGGAGTTCGTCAGGGATGTGTTATGTCGCCCTGGCTATTCAATTTATACATGGATGGGGTGGTGCGAGAGGGGAAGGCAAGGGTAGTGGAGATGGTTGTAAAGAAAATGGAGAAAAGTAGGAGATAAGCCAGTTGCTGTTTGCTGACGACACTGCGCTTGTAGCAGGATTAGAGGAGGGATTGAAGAAGTTAGTGACAAAGTTTGGGAAGGTGTGCGAAAGAAGGAAGTTGAAGGTAAATGTGGGTAAAAGTAAGGTGATGAGATGTACAAGGGGATAAAGTGGCAGAAGGCTGGGAGTGAGAATTAGTGGAAGTGGATAGTTTTAGATACTTAGGTGCAAATGTAGTAGGCTAGGGAGGAGTGGGGGTGAAGGTAGAATGTAGATTGAGAGAAGCGAGTAAATGCCTTGGGATATTAAAAAGTGTAATGAGAAATAGACATTTGGGAATGGATGCTAAAAGGAGATTGTATGAATAGAGTGTTTGTGCCGACAGCACTGTACAGGGCAGAAACATGGAACATAAGAGAGGAAGAGATAAGGAGTTTGAATGTGTTTGAGATGAGGTGTCTGAGAAGTATGATAGGGGTTACTAGGCTCGATAGAGTGAGAAATGAGGAGGTGAGGAGGAGAACGGGGGTGGAAAGAGAGTTGGGAGATAGGTTTGATGAAAGAGTATTGGGATAGTTTGGACACATGAAAAGTTGCGCTGAACTTATATCTCTTTTGATGACGCAATCGATAAGTCACTAACACTTGTCACGTGATAGCGCAGGTTCGAGTCCTTGGTTGTACCACGTTTCAATTTCTGCATGTTGGCCTCATCGAGTCTCTCGATGTTGATGGCTTAGAATTACAATGTATTGAGGTTGATAAAAATGTATATCAGTTCACTGGGACCCATTTAGTGTTGTGCATATGTATACATATATATATACATATATATATATATATATATATATATGTGTATGTATATATATGTATTTGTATATACATGTGTATAATATATATATATATATATATATACACACATATATATATATATATATATATCTATATATTTATTTATTTATTATTATTATTATTATTATTATTATTATTATTATTATTATTATTATTATTATTATTATTATTATTATTATTATTATTATTATTATTATTATTATTATCATTATTATCATTATATTTGTTATTATTATTATTATTATTATTGTTATCATTATTATTATTATTATTATTATTATATTATTATTATTATTATTATTATTATTATTATTATTATTATTATTATTATTATTATCATTATTATTATTATTATTATTATTATTATTATTATTATTATTATTATTATTATTATTATTATTATTATTATTGTTATTATATTTTTTTTTGGCCAGCCGGCACTTTCCCGCATTCCCATCCAGCCTGCCTACTTTTTTTTTATACGTATATATTTTTTCCTAGCCGACCGGCTCTTTCCCGCCCTTCCATCTGGCAAGCCTACATTTTTTTTTTTTATATTATTAATCATCATTGGACAGCAGGGCTTTGACCACCCTCCCATCCGGCCAGCCTACGTTTTTTTTCTATTATTATTATTACTAGTAACTTATTTACTTATTTAATTTTAGCTGGTCGGCTCTTGCCCGCCCTCCCATCCAACTGGCCCGCCTTTTATTTATTTATTTTCATTATTATTATTCGTTTATTGCCGGCTGGCTCTTGCCTACCCTCCCATCCGGCAGGTCGGCTATTTCCTGCCCTCCCATCCGAGTGGCCCATATTTCATTTTATTTTTCTTCTTCTTATTATCATTATTAATTTATTACCAGCTGGATCTTACCCGCTTCTGACCCAGGGCAGTGGACAAGATGCAGGGATGACCCGTCATCCAGGAGGTGCCAAGATAAGAGGGAGGGGAGTGGAGTATGTAGGGGATGGAATGGGTGAGAGTGGTTTCTTTGCCTTTGTCTTTTGGCTACTTCCCGTGTAAAGGGGAAAAAGCCTTTGGTTTTATGTATTTATTATTCATTTATTGCCGGCTGGCTCTTGCCCACCCTCACATCCGGCATGCCGGCTTTTTCCCGCCCTCCCATCCGACTGACACACCTTTTATCTAATTTTTCTTTTTTTCTTATTATTATACATTTATTGATGGCTGGCTCCTGCCCATCC
>NC_134811.1:27763472-27768472 GCF_046742065.1 Oratosquilla oratoria | reverse complement strand
CCAACTATATGTGGAGCAACAGGGTGGTATAGTCGATGTTTCCGCTAGTCAGAAGGATCTGGTAGGCTTGAATCCTGAAAGCCCTGTTTTCAAGCCCTGTTCTGATTTCAGAGTTAACTCACAGCCTGCTAACAATGTTCCATTCAGTTTTGAACCTCGTATCGAAAAGGTAAAGGTGAGGTCTGTGCAACCTGCGCAGCAACCTGTTGCTAACCATGTTTCTTATGTGTCACCACCTGTAGTAAAACCTCCTCGGAGTGCATCTCCTAGATTGGGGACAACCTCCAATTCTGCCGATTTGAGCAAGTTCTTCTTGCGGAAGGATTTACTTCTTAGCAGGCTGTCTACGTTTGATGATACTGCGGAAGACTATGCTGTTTGGAAGGAGAGTTTCAAGGAGGTCGTGCAAGAGTTAGGCACCTCATGTAAGGAGGAAATAGACCTGTTAGTTAAGTACCTAGGTCCTGAGTCTAAAGAATGGGCCCGTACAACTAGAAACTCAAATGCCAAGAATCCAACCCTGGCGTGCAGTAGAATTTGGGAGCGCTTGGATGACAGGTTTGCTGCCCCTTCGATCATTGAGACTTCAATTAAAAAGAAGCTCGCCAACTTCTCTAGGATTTCACCTAGAGACACCTTAAGGTTATACGACCTGTGTGACATTCTGTACCAGATAGAAGCCTTGAAGGCTAACCCTGTATACAGTACACTGTTTGCATATTATGACGCCTCGTCAGGCATCAATCCCATTGTCGCAAAACTTCCACCCTGTATACAGAAAGCGTGGACTGGCAGAGCCATGAACTACAAGACTGCTCACGGTGTGCCGTACCCACCTTTCTCCTTCTTCATTGAGTTTGTGAAGGAGATGGCAAGGGTCGAGAATGATCCATGTTTCTCTTATCAAAGCCTTGGAGCCGATGGTTTTGTGAAACCAGAGAAGCCACCTCCCTCTAAGTTTCCTCAAGTACGTGTGAAGAAGACTGACACCATGTTGTCCAGTGGCAGTAAGTCGACCATGGGCGCTGACAGGTCTGTTGGCGCCGCTAGTCCTACCGAGCAAAGAAAGGCAGAAAAGGGAGATTTTTGCGTCTACCATGATGCCTACGTACACCTTTTGGATTTCTGCAGGGCTTTTCGCACCATGTCAGTGAGCGAGAGGAAGGTTTTCTTAAACGATAAAGGAGTGTGCAACAGATGTTGCAAAGGTAACCATCCTCCTTCCAGCTGCAAAGAGAGAACTTTCTGCAAACTCTGTAAGGCCCATACTCATGTGACTGCCTTACATCACGATGAACCCAGGTCGAAGAGGAGTTCGACTCAAGCGGTTACACAGCATGGAAGGGAGGTTGCTCAAGATAAAACACCTCGCTCCCCTGTAGTCAATCAAGTGCCGCTTCCAAATGTTCTTACCCCCATAGTAAAGACTCAGGGAGGGGAGGATGCTGCGGTCAATTCCAAATGTACCTTGATATGCAGTAACCCCACCTCCATGAGTAAGTCCTGCGCCAAGACCTTCTTGGTAAAGGTCTATCCTGAAAGTAAGCCAGAGCTCGGAGTGTGGTGTTATGCCATCCTAGACGATCAGTGCAATTGCTCTTTAGCAAGGTCTGAGTTTTTCGATTTGTTTGACAAGCTGAGCAAACGGGTTTCATATCGTCTAGCTACCTGTGCAGGTGTAACGGGCGCTTCTGGGCGCACCACCAAAAATTACACCATCGTGTCTTGGCATAACTCACAAGAGGTACATATCCCTCAGTTAGTGGAATGCGACAGCATTCCCAGTGTAAGAGAAGAGATACCCACCCCCGCCATAGCTCGTGGTTATCCCCATCTGTCCGATCTGGCCGAATGTATTCCACCTCTGGTTCCTGAAGCTGAGATTCTACTCATCATTGGTCGAGATGTGCCTTCAGCTCATTACATTTTTGACCAGAGAATTGGACCGGTCAATGCCCCTCTAGCTCAACAGACCAGTCTGGGTTGGGCAATCATTGGGGAAGTGTGTCTCCATGGCACTTGTAGGCCTCCTGTCATTAGCAGTTTCAAAACATCCTTTGTACATGATAGACGTCCCTCTATAGTCGCACCATGTGGTAACCAGATTCATGTTTCTGAAGTAAAGGATGATTTGTTCAAGGTAACCAAAGATGATGACAAGGCCGCCCTGTCGATTGAAGACAGGAAGTTCTTGGATGTTATGAACTCAGAGTTCCGCAAGGATCAAAGTGGTCATTGGGTCGCGCCACTGCCTTTCCGTCCCAATGTTGTAGCCACCAGTAATAATAGAGACTTTGTGTGGCACCGCACACTGTCTCTCCATCGTAGCCTCAGCACAAAGCCGGACAAAACGTCAGCATATGATGGCCTTCATGCAAAAGATGTTAGATCGTGGGCATGCTGAGGTTGCACCACCATTGAAGTCTGATCAGAAGTGCTGGTATCTTCCATTGTTTGGGGTGTACCACCCTAAGAAACCTGACAAGATCAGGGTTGTGTTCGACTCTTCTGCCAAATCCAGAGAGTTCTCCCTAAATGATATGCTGATGTCAGGTCCTGATATGACAAACAGTATTCTCGGGATTCTTCTACGTTTCCGTCAGGAAGCTGTAGCAGTGGCAGCTGATGTAGAAACAGATGTTCTACAATTTCAAAGTGAAGACTGAGCAAAGAGATTATCTCAGATTCTTCTGGTACAAGAATAATGACCCTGATGAAAGGTTGATTGAGTATAGAATGACTGTTCACGTTTTTGGGAACACGCCATCTCCCGCCATTGCCACCTATGGCTTGCGTAAGTCTGTAGAAGATGCCTCTCCTGAAGTTCGCTATTTCATAGAGAACAATTTCTACGTGGATGATGGGTTAGCATCTCTGCCAGATGCGGAGACTGCTTACAAGTTAATCCAAGACTCTAAGTCAGCACTTCAAGAAGGAGGACGCCTGCGCTTGCACAAGATCACTTCCAACAGTAAGGAAGTGCTGGAAAAGTTTGCCACCAGTGAGCTGGCTGATAACCTTCAGGAGCTGAACCTAACTTCTGACTCTATGCCTATGCAGTCTAGCCTGGGCCTCTTATGGGACATCCAAAGAGACGTTTTCGTCTATAAGTTCATGGATTCAGACAAGCCTTCGACAAAAAGAGGGATACTGTCTGTTGTAAATAGTCTGTTTGACCCCATGGGATTCTTAGCTCCAGTAATAATAGTGGGAAAACTACTCCTAAGAGAGATAACCAATCTAAAGTGTGGTTGGGATGAACCCATACCAGCTAAGATCCATACCAAATGGTCCAGATGGCTAACGTCCTTAAGGGACCTCAAGGATATAAGCATCAATCGTCAGTTTGCTAGTATTTCTTTGTCTCAAGCTCACAGGATAGAGCTTCATACCTTTTCAGATGCTTCCAGAGTAGCAGTAGGAGCTGTATCATATCTTAAGGTTTTCAGTGATACCAAAAGCTACCAGGTGTGTTTTGTGAGGGGACAAGCTAAAGTAGCTCCCAACCATGGTCATACTATTCCCAGGTTAGAGTTGTGTGCTGCAGTGATGGCAGTTAATCTCAGCAATTCCATCTCGGATTGCTTGGACAAACCCTTAGACGCAAGGCATTTCTATTCTGACAGCATGATTGTCTTGGGCTATATTCATAATGAAAGGCGTAGATTTCATGTCTACGTGAGTAACAGAGTAGACCACATTAGGTCGTCCACCGAACCTAACCAATGGCATTATGTACCTACAGATTGTAATCCAGCAGACCTGGCTACCCGTGGTCTCGAAATAACCGACCTAAATCAGAGTGATTGGTTGTCAGGTCCCTCAAGCTTATTTGAGGATGTTGTATCCACCAGTGGAAGTTTTCCTCTTGTAAGCCCCGAGACAGATAAAGAAGTAAAGGTATCAGACTACACAATTGAGTCTGAACCCCTTGTTAGTGCAAACAAAAGCAATGTAGAGCCTGCAATTGCGTCATTAGCTCAGAGGTTCTCTAATTTCTCCTGTTGGAGGAGACTTGTAAGAGCGGTAGCTCTCCTTAAGCATATAGCCCGTTCTTTCAAACAAGGTAACAAGTGTTGTTCAGGTTGGCATATGTGCAACAAACATAAGTCACCCGATCAACTAGAAGATGCAGCTGATTTCATTGTTCAGACATACCAAAAGGATTATTTCTCGTCTGCCATGACTAAATTGCAAGGTGAAGTTTGTTTACCTCCTTCCAGTCCCATTGCATCTCTGTCTCCTTATTTAGACCAGAAGGGCCTACTTCGTGTAGGAGGCAGGTTGAGTCAAGGCGGTGATATACTGGGTATGCTTGCAAGGCCTATTATTATTCCAAAGGAATCCCATTTAGGCTTGTTGTTGATCCGTCACTACCATGAGACAGTGCACCACCAAGGGAGAGTGATTACAGAAGGAGCCGTCCGTACAGGTGGTTTCTGGATTTTGGGAGGGAAACGTACCATTTCTAAGGTCATTTCCAAATGCGTCACCTGTAAAAGGGTAAGAGGTAAGGTGTGTGTTCAGAAGATGGGAGACTTACCCGTCGATAGACTTACTCCCAATCCGCCATTTTCCTATGTAGGAGTTGACCTTTTTGGCCCCTGGCATATAAAAACTCGGCGCACTAGAAGTTCCTTCCTCGAAAGTAAAAGATGGGGCGTTCTGTTCACCTGTCTTGTTTCCAGAGCTATCCACATAGAGACTGTAGAAGAATTGAGTACTTCTTCCTTCATTAATGCCTTAAAGAGATTCATTTGTATTCGTGGCCCAGTTAAGATGATGCGTTCTGACAGAGGCACGAACTTTGTAGGTGCTGTCAAAGCACTGAACTTGCTTGCCATTACCGATGAAGGTGGTGATGTCAATAGTTTCTTGTCAAGTCAAGGTTGCACTTGGTTGTTTAACCCTCCTCATGCTTCTCACATGGGTGGAGCATGGGAGCGTATGGTGGGGATAGTCCGCAACATCATGAATGTGATACTGACTAACCATCACCC
>NC_134811.1:27750972-27755972 GCF_046742065.1 Oratosquilla oratoria | reverse complement strand
TTTCTCCCCTTACTAGGGAGGTAGCCAAAAAGTAAAAGGCATAAAATCATTCCCACCCAATCCATCCCTGAAAACACTCCACACCCCTCCACCCTCCCTCCCATCTTAGCACCTCCTAGATGACGGGTCATCCCTGCACCCTGTCCACTGCCCTGGGTCAGAAGCAGTGTCGCAAGACACAGCACATCCACAGCAAGGCCGCTTCACTGAGTCGGCAACATATATAGGAGAGGACGGGGAGAAATCCCTTCGGGCTGCGTTAAAATTTTGCTCACACACACTACCTCACCCCCATCCCCCCGTCCATTCCACCTCATGCATCACAACATCTTCCATATACAACCATTCTCCATTCACCCCTGTCTTCTGTCCTCTCCCGTCCTTCCTCAACAGACATTCACCTCTTCCCCAAAGCCCCCTTCACCCCATCTATCCATCTCATCCTAGGACGTCCCCTCATGTTCACTCTGCCTTCCATACCTCCTTTACTAGTCTTTCTTCACTCATTCTTTCCTTGTGTCCAAACCATTCTAATACTCTTTCAACAACCCTATCTCCCAACTCCCTTTCCACCCCTGTTCTCCTCCTCACCTCCTCATTTCTCACTCTATTTAGCCTAGTAACCCCCATCATACTTCTCAGACACCTCATCTCAAACACATTCAAGCTTTTTCTCTCTTCCTCTCTTATGTTCCATGTTTCTGCCCCATACAGTGTTGTTGGCACAATCACTCCTTCATACAGTCTCCTCTTAGCATCCATTCCCAGATTCCTATTCCTCATTACACTTTTTAATCCACCAAGGCATTTACTCGCTTCTCTCAATCTACATTCTACCTCCACCTTTACTCCACCTTTTTACTGCCACATTTGCACCCAAGTATCTAAAACTATCCACTTCCTCCAGTTGCTCTCCCTTAATGCTCACTTCCAGATTACTGCCACTTTCACATATACACATATGAGAAATTCGCTAGTGGACAGCAACATTACTCAGATAATTTTTATGACTTTCGCGCATAGGATTCGAACCTACCGCTCAGAGGCCATAAAGCTATAAGGCTACAGAGGCAGTGCCTTAACCCGCTCGGCTGCAGAAGGTACACAAATCTCGGAACTTGGAACGCTACTGGTTCCCGAGATTAGGAAAGATTGCTGTTTGCGGCCCCATTTCCTCTTCACCAGAGATCTGACCTCACTCATGGCAAGGGCTTAGAACCGGAACTAATCCACTTCACGCTTCGCCATTACAACTATGTGAGAAATTCGCTAATGGACAACAACATCAATCAGATCATTCTTATGACCATCGCGCATAGGACTCGAACCTACCGCTCAGAGGCCATAAGGCTATAAGGCTACCGAGGCAATGCCTTAACCTGCTCGGCTACAGAAGGTACAAAAATCTCTGAACTCGGAAGGCCACTGGTTCCCGAGATTAGGAAAAATCGCTGTCTGTAGCAGAGCGGGTTAAGGCACTGCCTCGGTAGCCTTATGGCTTCTGAGCGGTAGGCCTCAGTGGTTTTTATCATTAAAATGTAACATCCCATCATATCCCCGAAAGTTAAGAAAGAGAGAAGTTCATTGAAATGCATGAGATGAGGAAAGCTTGGGAAGACTCATCCTGGAAGAAAGGTAGAAGACAAAAAGAAGAAGGAGAGGAAGAAGAAGAAGAAGAAGAAGAAGAAGAAGAAGAAGAAGAAGAAGAAGAAGAAGAAGAAGAAGAAGAAGAAGAGGAATAAGAATAAAAATAAGAAGAAGAAGAAGAAGAAGAAGAAGAAGAAGAAGAAGAAGAAGAAGAAGAAGAAGAAGAAGAAGAAGAAGAAGAAGAAGAAGAAGAAGAAGAAGAACGCGAAGAAGAAGAAGAACGCGAAGAAGAAGAACGCGAAGAAGAAGAAGAACGCGAAGAAGAAGAAGAACGCGAAGAAGAAGAAGAACGCGAAGAAGAAGAAGATCGCGAAGAAGAAGAAGAAGAAGAAGAAGAAGAAGAAGAAGAAGAAGAAGAAGAAGAAGAAGAAGAACGCGAGGAAGAAGAACAAGAAGAACGCGAGGAAGAAGAAGAAGAAGAAGAACGCGAGGAGGAGGAGGAGGAAGAAGAAGAAGAAGAAGAAGAAGAAGAAGAAGAAGAAGAAGAAGAAGAAGAAGAAGAAGAAGAAGAAGAAGAAGAAGAAGAAGAAGAAGAAAAAGAAGAAGAAGAAGAAGAAAAAGAAGAAGAAGAAGAAGAAGGAGAAGAAGAAGAAGAAGAAGAAGAAGAAGAAGAAGAAGAAGAAGAAGAAGAAGAAGAAGAAGAAGAAGAAGAAGAAGAAGAAGAAGAAGAAGAAGAAGAAGAAGAAGAAGAAGAAGAAGAAGAAGAAGAAGAAGAGGAAAAAAAAAAGGCTTGCTCTCAATAAAGAGGAACAAGAAATTTATAATATTTGAAAGATTAAATAATACGAAGAAAGAACATTTTGAAAAAAGGACGGTTACGGAAAAAGTAGAGCGAAGGAAATTGAAAATGGACCAAACTTGTTACGAAGTTTTACAAATCAACTTTGAATTGAATCCAAAACCCAATGAATACGAATAGATGGATAGTCCAGGCGAGGAGGAGGACAGGTGACCGTTCAGATTTAAGAGGTGAATTCAACTTATTCACGAATTTCTCAGCCTCTAAATATTCTCATGATTATTTCTCCTTAACTTCTTAGTTATCAAATGAGGTCACACACAAATGAATAAAATCATCTGACGGCTGGATGAATGTGAAGTAAAACTGTCACACGGTACGAAAGTAGTGATCTATTTATTCCATTTGATTTTTGTAATTTATATATTCATGTGGAAATTGGTATGTTATAACACATGTGTAAAAGTTCACTATAAACCCACTATCGGCGAAAAAATGACGGAAGTACAGGGAAACTGTATATTTCGACTACTATCTGTAGTCCTCTTCTGCTGAAGAGGACTACAGATAGTAGTCGAAATATACAGTTTCCCTGTACTTCCGTCATTTTTTCTCCGATAGTGGGTTTATAGTGAACTTATATATTCATATATTTGTCTATTTATTTATCTATGTATTTACTTATCTATTGATTTATTCATTTATGACTTTATTGATCAATTATCTCTTCATTTATTAATTAATCTATTCATTTATATATCAGCTAATTAATCAATTAATTAATTTAACTATTTATTCATTCATCAATTTATATATTTGTTTATCTATCTATTCATTCATTAATCTACTTGTGTATTTATCTATTTACTCATCAATTCATTTATTTATCTACTTATCTATTCATCTATTTATTTATCTACCTTTTTATTCATGTATTCATTCATTCATTTATTCATTAATTTATTTTTTATTAATTCACTAAATCATTTGTGTATATATTGATTTGTCTATTTATTTATTCATTTATGTATTCATTAATTAAGTAGTTAATTGATTAAGTTATTAATTTATCTGTTCATTCAGTATTTGCTAATTCATCTATTCATTGAATTGTCTATTTATTTATTCATTTACATATTCATTAATAAAGTAGTTAATTAATCAATTAAGTTAATTATTTATCTGTTTATTCATTTATTTATTAATTCATCTACTTACTTATTTTGTACAACTCCGCTTGACGCCTTTTTTCAATTATGAAGAACGTCCTTTCTTGTAATTCCTCATTAATGCAACTCATTATTATATATAATACTACTACATGATTACAAACTTGAATGGTTTATTGATATTTCGTTACCCCAATGAACATATCCAATCTTAAACTCATTGCTTTCTTGTAACGTACCTCTTACCTCCTTCCAAACTTTTTGGTTACTTCTTAATTTCGCGTTCATTACAAATGGTTATTTCGGCCTTCTGTGTTTTTATTGCGCGAGATGACTATTTGTTTTCTTTTAGATTTTTGTAATTCTATAATTACTAACTTGTATAAAATCTTCCTCACTACTCCAGGTCCCTCCGCGAAAATAACTTTTCCTATTTTACAGTAAACAACTTGCTTCATTCTCATTTGTTAATCAGTGCATGGTCCGCTAAAATAAAATTATTTCAAACTGGATTTCCACAAAACCTTTTCATCATCACTTGCACTAATTACTGCGCGATCTTTTTCATAATTCGAACCATCTTGACTCCCCTCCATTGTCCGTTCAGAAAAATAGCATCATGTTTTAAATGAGTAAACTTTACTACTATATATATGTATGTATGTATGTATACATGAATACATACATATATACTTACACACACACACACACACACACACACACACACACACACACACACACACACACACACACACACACACACACACACACACACACACACACACACACACACACACACACACACACACACACACATATATATATGTTGATTTAAACTATGACAAATGTAACTGAAGGCATAATGGAAGAATTTTACTGCCTTAACGTTTCTACCCTTAGGGTCTTGATCACAAAGCTTTGTGATCAAGACCCTAAAGGTCGAAAGTTAAGGCAGTAAAATTCTTCCATTATTCCTCGTACACTTTCTCCGCCTTCAGTTGAACACACACACACACACACACACACACACACACACACACACACACACACACACACACACACACACACACACACACACACACACACACACACACACACACACACACACACACACACACACACACACACACACACACACACACACACACACACACACACACGCATATATATATATATATATTTATATATAATATATATATATATATATATTATATATATATATTATATATATAATTTTTATGACCGTTTTATGATCGGTCATAAAAATTAACTGATTGATGTCCCTGTTCAATAGCGAATTTCTCATATATATATATATATATATATATATATATATATATATATATATATATATATATATGTATGTGTGTATGTATATGTATATATAGTATGCATACATTCCTTGACATTCTGAAAACAAACAGACCTAGCATTATATCATTGAT
>NC_134811.1:27730972-27745972 GCF_046742065.1 Oratosquilla oratoria | reverse complement strand
TCAGGGATGGAATGGGTGGGAATGATTTTATGCCTTTTCCTTTTTGGCTACCTCCCTAGTAAGGGGAAAAAAGCCTTGGTATATGTATGTATGTATGTATATATCCATATATATGTATATATACATATGTATATATACATATATATATATATATATATATATATATATATATATATATGTGCAAAACAAATCACTAAGCACACGTGACAATACTTGCAGAAACGACTTGGAAAACAAAAGAATTGAATACCCTGATGATGTCTTGAATAGACGAAAACGTTCGGTATTCAATTCTATTATTTTCCAAGTGGTTTCTGCAAATATATATATATATAAAATGTATATATATATATATATATATATATATACATATATATACATATATATATATACATATATATATATATACACATACATATATATATATACATATATATATATATACATATGTATCTATGTATATATATATGGAATATATATCTTATATAATATTGTGTGTGTGTGGTAAGTGTGTTGTGTGTATGTGGGTGTGTGTGTGTGTGGTGTGTGTATGTGTGTTTGTGTGTGTGTGTGTGTGTGTGTGTGTGTGTGTGTGTGTCAACGCAAAATATCTGAAAATCTGTCAATACCTCTTTCTTCTGTTAATAGAGTGATCGTACAATTCACCAGAAAGGGCAAGAAGGGCAAAAAACCTCATTCAGGTCGTCCCGGGCCCTCAGAAAGAACCTTGCGTCTTATCAAAAGAAATGTCGAAGAGGATCCACGTTGCAAGGCCTGTGACATAGTAGCACAAGCCGATGTCAGTCCCAGAACAGCTGTCAGGTACCTCCAAAAGATGGGTTACTATGGCAGAGCTGCAAGAAGGAAACCACTCCTTCGTCCTGCCAATATTAAGCGCAGAAAGGATTGGGCTGTTGTGATGGTGGAGAGACCTATGACCGTTTGGAGCACTGTCATTTTCTCTGATGAGTCACATACATACATACATATACCAAGGCTTTTTCCCTCTTACAAGGGGGGTAGTAAAAAAAAAAGGCATAAAATCATTCCCACCCATTCCATCCCTGAATACACTCCACACCCCTCCACCCTCCCTCTTATCTTAGCACCTCCTGGATGACGGGTCATCCCTGCACCTTGTCCACTGCCCTGGGTCAGAAGCAGTGTCGCAAGACACAGCACATCCACAGCAAGGCCGCTTCATTAAATCGGCGACCCCCTCTCTCCGTCCCCCCATTGCATAAAATGAGAGGACGGGGAGAAATCCCTTCAGGATGCGTCAAATTTTGCTCACACATACTACCTCACCCCCCATCCACCCGCCCATTCCACCTCATGCTATCCCAACATCATCCATATACAGTACAACCATTCTCCATTCACCCGTCTTCTGTCCTCTCCCGTCCTTCCTCAACAGACATTCCCCTCTTCCCCAAAGCCCCCTTCACCCCATCCATCCACCTCATCCTAGGACGCCCCCTCATGTTCACTCCCTCCACATCTGCCTTCCACACCTCTTTTACTAGTCTTTCTTCACTCATTCTTTCCATGTGTCCAAACCATCCTAATATTCTTTCATCAACCCTATCTCCCAACTCCCTTTCCACCCCCGTTCTCCTCCTCACCTCCTCATTTCTCACTCTATCTAGCCTAGTAACCCCCATCATACTTCTCAGACACCTCATCTCAAACACATTCAAGCTCCTTCTCTCTTCTTCTCTTATGTTCCATGTTTCTGCCCCATACAGTGCTGTTGGCACAATCACTCCTTCATACAGTCTCCTCTTAGTATCCATTCCCAAATGTCTATTCCTCATTACACTCTTTAATCCACCAAGGCATTTACTCGCTTCTCTCAATCTACATTCTACCTCCACTTTCACTCCACCTTTCCCTGCCACATTTGCACCCAAATATCTAAAACTATCCACTTCCTCCAGTCGCTCTCCCATAATGCTCACTTCCAGTCTACTGCCACTTTCACCCCTTGTACATCTCATCACCTTACTTTTACCCACATTTATCTTTAGCTTTCTTCTATCACATACTCTCCCAAACTCTGCCACCAACTTCCTCAATCCCTCCTCCGATCCTGCCACAAGCGCAGTGTCGTCCGCAAACAACAACTGGCTCACCTCCCACTTTTCTCCATTTTCTTTAACCATCTCCAATCCCTTGCCCACTACCCTTGCATTTACCTCTCGCACCACCCCATCCATGTATAAGTTGAACAGCCAGGGTGACATAACGCATCCTTGACGAAGTCCCACCTTTACTTCAAACCACTCACTCTCTCCATTTCCAATCCTGACACAAGCTCTACTATTCACATAAAAACTCTTGAGAGCTCCTAGAAGCTTTCCTCCTATCCCGTATATCTTCATAACCTCCCCCAGTGCCTTTCTGTCTACCCTATCATAAGCCTTTTCCAGATCCATAAAAGCCCAAAAAACATCCTTCCCCTTTCCTATAGCTTTCTCACATATCTGTCTTACCACAAAGATCTGATCTACACAACATCTACCTGTCTTAAATCCACACTGTTCCTCACCAATTACTCCTTCTGTTCCTCTTCTAATCCTCTCAACCAAGATCCTCCCATAAGCCTTCCCAACTACACTCAACAAGCTAATCCCTCTGAAACTACTACATTCACACTTGTCCCCTTTTCCCTTGTAAAGAGGAACTATACAGGCACTCCTCCAGTCCTCCGGCACTCTACCCTCTCTCCAACAAACATTAAATAACCTCACTAACCAGTCCACCATCACTGTACCTCCCTTTTTCAGACATTCCGCATGGCATCCATCCAGACCAGGTGCCTTACCTGCTTTCATCATCTTAACAACTGCCTTCACCTCATCCTTCCTTATTTCTCCTCCATTCTCCTTATTCATCACTCTCATTTTCTTCGCACTTCCCACTGCAGCAATCTTTCCTTCCCTATCCTCCTTCACATTAAGCAACTCCCTAAAATATTCTGCCCATCTTCCCCTTACTGCCTTCTCTTCCATTATCATCTCTCCATCTGCACATTTTGCCTTTTCTTCTCTACTTGATTCGCCTCCTCTTCCTCTCTTAATTTCTTTCCAAAACATCTTTTTATTACTTTCAAAATTTTCTGTCATACTCATACCCCATTTCACATCTGCTCTCCTCTTTGCAACCTTTACCTTTTGCTTTACTTCTCTTTTCTTTTCTTTGTACCTCTCATATGACTCCCTCGTCCTATTTTGTAACCAATCTGTGAAAGCTCGCTTCTTCTCTTCTACAACCTTTTTTGTTTCCTCATCCCACCATTCACTACCCTTCCTTCTATTTCCCCCTGTCCTTCTTGTTCCACACACCATCCTTGCACACTTTATGACTCCCTCCTTGAAACATCCCCATTCCTCCTCCACACCCAGCTCTACTCTACCCTTTACTCCCTCCCACTCCTCCTTCAGTCACGATTCGCATTATTTTCTGACAGTGGAAGAGTGTGGGTCTGAAGACTCTGTAGTCAAGAGTTTGACCTCAAAAGACTACAGCCAATAGTGAAACATGGGGGCATTTCAATAATGGCGCGGGTGCAATTTGGAGTGATGGTCGATCTGAGCTTGTGGAGTGTCAAGGAAATATCAATTGAGGCAAATATGTTTCTTTATGAAAGGAAGGACTCATTCCAATATTCTCTAGTGGTAGAATGAGTAAAAATATATTCCTATTTATGGAAGATGGAGCTCCTTGTCACACTACTCAAGCAACACAAGATTGGTTTAGCCAAAATGCGATCAAGAAACTTCCATGGCCAAGTCAGTCCCTGGAAATGACCTCTATTGAACACCTCTGGGGCATATAAGACCGACAATTCGCAAAAAGAACAGGAAGCCATCTTCAAAGCCCGAACTCTTAGGATTACTACGGGAAACATGGCAAGAAATCCCTCAAGATGAATTCGTGAAATAATCACTAACATGCCTAGAAGGGTCCTTGTATTGAAAAAAAGCAAAGGGGATGTCAACCAAGTATTAGTTATTCACAATGTGACCATTTATAAGCACTTTAATTGTATAAATTGCTTGCTTAATAAATTAAACGATTTCTCTTGGTGTCTATTCCCCGACGGCACTAGGTTAGCTCAGTCTCTTTTCTAATTTCACCGTATCTTGATTATGGCAAGCCATCCGACTGCTTATTATGAAGCAAAGACAATAGCTTTGAGCTAACCATAATAAAGACTCGGTGAAATTAGAATAGAGATAGAGTTATCCTAGTACCGTCGGAGAACTACCAGGTCGTAGTCCAGGTCGTTCCTTTTGTACAGTCTGGTTGACTCAAAAATATCGTCTTTGGTTTATAATAAGCAGTTGCTAAAGCAAAATTTCGAGTTCTTGCGGTGGAGCTTACATGCATTTTCCCGCTGACATCCTCATAGGCTTGAACTTGATGAAGCAACAAAATATAACTTTTTATCCCGCTCAGAATTGTATAATTCATGCAAACCATTTCCTCCCTGCGTTACATTTAGAACCCCTCTCCCCCCGACCATTGGCAAAATACACGTGACCGAGCTCCAACAGCCGAACAGAAACAGCTCCAACACTTGCTCAACCACTCCAAAAACCCCTCAGGATTCCATCTCTCCTTCCTTGCTCACAGCTGTCACCATGCATTCTAAACGTAACAGGCGTAAAAACTCCTCCCGCATGTTCAAATCAGCAAAACGCTAAACAAAACTCTCATTCCATACCATCGATAATTCATAGATTGAGAAAGATGTCTTACCCCTCATTGAAGATTTCGACCTTTAATCTGCCCCAGCCTCACAAGTGTTATCTACTTTCAACTACACTCATGCAGTAATCATCAGCTAAAAAGTGCTGTTCCCTCATGAGTATACAAAACTACACATACGAGTTTCCAAGCACAAAACACTGATGTGATTTGTATGCCAGAGACAAGCCGCGTGAATGGTATCTCCCTACCTTCCGCCATCAGCTCAACATCAAAGAAAGATCACACGTACATATTGATTGCAAATGATACTAATGCCTGAATCCATCTCACTTTTTGCATTAACATATGTGATTTCTTGGTATATCCCTCACGTATACAACTCATGGAGGACAAATTCCCCACTTCACAAGTGTGTACCACAACTTCCGACGTGCTAAAAGCACAGAAATCCATTCATGCATTGCATTTCAACACCATAGATTTCCCTGACGCACAAAGCTGACTTAGTTACTCTTTGTAACAAATTTAGACATACCATCGCATTTCGGGAAAATGCAAAACCACGTTACATTCCCACATACAGACTACCACACAGTAAAGGCACGATTGTAGATAACCTCATAACAGACATGATCGAGCAAGACATAATCGAACCTTCAATCTCTGATAGAATTTCCCTCTCTTTGTTGTTCCTAAACACGATGGTCCCTTTCGCCCAGCTGTGGGTTTCAGAAAATTAAACAAACTAACTGTCCCAGAAAGACATCCCATTCCGGTATTACACGACATCTTACACTCTGTCGGTGAAAGCAACGAATTTTCACAATCTTGGACCTTATGTCAGGATATTTCCAGATTCCCCATGATACAAAACCTAGACCTCTCACAGCATTCACCACGAACCATGAACACTTTCAATTTAAACGCCTTGCTATGGGTCTTGTTTCAGCTCCCTTCGTTTTCACATGTCTCATGCACACAATACTTACAGGCCTTCTAGGAAACTCAATTTTCATGTATCTCGATGACATTATCATCGCTTCCAAATCTGTTATATTATTTAATAGTGAGTGTATCACTTAACCATGTAAATAGCTATTTGTCACATTGTAAATATTTCTGTATGACAAAAAATTATGTAGTGGCAACCGTCATAACCTTCGTGGTCAGTTGCCTTGTTTCTAGGCGCAGTTCACGACTGGCTCTGCACAAGACAACTGGCTACGATTTACTCGTACTAGAGTAAATCTGCAGAGCTAACCGGCCTTGACTTGCTCCCCTACTCACATCGCCTCCAAAGTGTGGATCCAACCTTTCCACACACACACACACACACACACACACACACACACACACACACACACACACACACACACACACACACACACACACACACACACACACACACACACACACACACACACACACACACACACACACACACACACACACACACACACACACACACACACACACACACACACACACACACACACACACACACACACACACACACACACACATACACACACATGTATATATATGTATATATATATACATATATTATATATATATATACATATATATACATGTGTGTGTGTGTGCATATGTGTATGTATGTATATATACATATATATACATATATATATATGTGTGTATATATAATATATATATATATATATATATATATATATATATATATATGTATGCATGTATGTATACATGTATATATATGTTACACGTTAATCAGAATATGTTCATTTGTACGTTTACCAAGGTTTCATTTCAGTTTATTCTCCATGAATAAGAAAACCAATGAAGAGAGATATTTGATTTATTTATATGAAAATATAATTTCTGAGCAAATCGTTCAGGAAGTGTTTCTAGCATTTCTCCAAAGCTCCTTGTACAGGACGATAGGACGAATTGGTGATTCCTCTTGCCTGAGAGTGACAGCCTCTTCCTTGGAGGAATCCGGCCTGAAAAGAGCACATTTAACTTGAGACGCTCCAGCAGATATTTCAGTATCATTCTTGCTTTTTAGACGCAAGTAGGATATGATATACAGTATACATGAACGGAAGTATTCTCATTATATGTATACATATACAGGAACCACGGATATTTTTCTCCTATGGTTGAAGTTGTGATAATTATGGAAAGAAAAATCCCTGATTCCAGTTTACTAAAGGCTCGTGTCATATACTCCAGATATGTAGTAAACCAGAGCACCTAGGAACTAAACAAAATAGGAAACAAAACATAAGTTTGTTTTATCTGCAAACCTTTTTTCATAAAGTACAAAGTGATCTTTTGTCAAAGGGCCAAGGATTAATGAATGTGTTTAGAGTTAGTATAACATTATTTTGAATCATATCATCATAATAACAGGAAGTTAATACAACAAATCGCCAATGATGACATACCTGCCTGCTTGAGTTTGGTCTTGCTTGTTGAAGTTTGTAGAGAGCTAGAACCATACTGTTTGTACCACCAGGTCATTAAGGAGGATATTTTACGTGAATACAAACGTTAATTAATATAACCTCTCTCTATAGTATAAAGGGTGACTATCTATCCCCACTTCTCCTTCCAGCATCGGTTCTGGCTTGACGGCACTTGGTCTCGGTGCTTCGGCTGAGCACAAATTCTGACTTCTGGGTCCACCAGCAGCTTTGGTCAAGCACCAGTTTCAGGTTCTGAAACTTGACCTACACCAGAGCCGCCTCAAGGTAGCTCTAACTCTCGTCTGCTGTAGCAATAAGTTGACATCAACATCACCGGTTCCTATGAGTTATAGAAAATAACTGAATTGAATTTCTAGCAGTGCTGGAAAAGCTGATTCATTGTGTTTCCTCCCCATGCACGGTTCGTGCACAAGGGCATAATCAGCTTCACTATATCTTCCCAGAGCATACATGATTGATGATTTTTTTTTGGGGGGCATTAAGTTCTTATGACACCTTTGAAGATTTGATTTGTTGACACCTAAGAGAAACTCTCTGAGAACATTCACTCTTTCTTTCTTTCTCTTTCTCACATTGTAGTTCTCACTATATTAATTTTCTATTCAAGACAAAAAATATTTCCTTGACATCAACAGATGACAGCATTCTTCAAAATGTTTGTTCATATATATGTTGATAACAGGTATAAATCTTAAATAACTTGCTTTGTTGATACTGAAGACGCGTTTCCATTAACCTTTCTTTCGAAGTGGAGGAACAACAAGGTAGATGGAAAACGACTTCTGCAGTGGAAATTTTGTTGAATGTCATGTTTTGATTTCTAACACCTCGCTTCCAGCTGTAACCGCTGGCTAGCCCTGTACACAAATGGATGTTGAATGCCTAAGCACTCTTCTGCCAGTATTCCCTTCATCACTGACATTCTTGCTGAGATCTCTTACTCATGCTAAAGTGATTGAAGACTGTGACCTCATGTGGTACAGGTAAGGCACCTAACGGGAGTAGACACCCCCTCCCGCCATAAATGTTGATCTACGCAATATGTTGTGGGTGCCTCCTAACAATCTCAAATTGGCGACACACTAGGCTAGCATGGTACTTGATTTTCCTACATCGTTTGAGTTGAAATAACTTCGGTTATAATATTCTAGACTTCCGTAAGAACATTTCACCAGTGTGTCTAACATTCGCATAGGTTGAGCTTCTCTTCGTCATTCAACTCCTTACTATATGGCGCAAGTGTAATTTGACATTTGGAAACTGGAAAACAAAATATCGTAACCAAAGTCATTTCTGCTCAAACGAAGTAACAAAAGCAAGTAGCATGCTATTGAGAAATGCCTGGTGTACAGCCACCTTAAGAGTTACTGTAGGAAATAGACACTCCATCTCTGCAGTCATACAAGTGTTAAGCGTTCTTAGATTCCATCAGGTAAACTATGAGTATTGTCAGTAAATTTGTCATGTATTACAACTAGTGTTCGGACTAGAAAATACTAGATTATTACACGAGGCTAGAAAGAACTCATATGGTGTTTGTGCAACCGTGCAGGGACGGGACGCAAAATTAATAGGTGATAACCTCGAACTCATACTAAAAAAAAACAAAAAAAAAAAACAAAAAAAAAAACGATACAACACGTACATACAGCTACAGAATATTAGGATATCTAATGAGGTTGCTCGACTTATGATGTGACAAGATGATTAATGCTTGCAGTCAAAATGATTCACGATATGAATGCAGAACCCAACGATACTATTGTGTACTAGACTGCGATACATTTCAATATTAATCGCAGAAAGACAAATAATTATATATGCATACTATAATGGCCAATATATCTCCTGCAAATATAACCTAATTCTATTATTAAATAAAGTGTCCTAGGCCATTAATATAGCTTACATTTGCGGCGCATTTTCGCGCATGTCAATGCATATCCGACAAATGTATTTTGACATCACCAAACACCAACGTCCCCGCCATCTCTGCATATATTAAACGGAGTAAACAACGATGAATACGTATGGATGCATAATGCTACAATGGTATATCATATCACACTCATTTAAAGATTTACAAAACGAATGGAGGTGCATATAGATTTACGACAGTGCGTAATGTCAACGTGATAGTGACACTGTTTCACACAAGCAACAAGTGAAGAGGTTGTATTTGATGATTTTAAAGTTTATCACCTACTGGCTAGTTACTATTTAGGATACAGCTGGCCAGCTCTTATTCACTTGATATCAGTCTAGCATAACTAGTGAAATGGAATTATTAACAACTATTTTGATGCTCTTAGTTGACTGAAAAAAGACCAGCACTAGTAAGGGTTATAAAATGATTTGTATAATATTGTCCTCCTGTACTCAGATGAAGGAGTTTTTCCGTAAAATGGAAAGAAAGTTTCTTGACTTGAACAAAGCCTTTGACGTAATGTGAATAAAGGGGTTTTTATACAACACTGGGATAAACTAAGTACATATCAAAGATTCCATTTGTAATGACATTTGCAAAAAACTTTCTTGACTTGAACATAGCATTTGATTTATACAAAAGATTCCATTCACAGTGACATCTGGGGATTTTAATTATTTTATGACTTGAACAAAGCCTTTGACGTAGAATACGCAATGAGACTCTAAACAACAATGGAATGAGTTGAATGCTTATCCAAATATTTCTTTGATGACGTTTATTTCTCCATGTAGTGCGACTTGAATTGTATAATCAAGAATGACCTGCGTTTTCGACTAATTTTCATGTCCTCCATAGATATACTTTAGATTAAAATAGATAAATAAACAAATAGATAAATAAATAAATAAATAAGTAAATAAAATAAATAAATAAGAATAGATAATAAGAGAATTATGAACAAATAAATCATCTTACTTCACTATAGTCAGAGCAACGAGAAGTGACCGTTAAGGCGGGGCTAGGAAATTTCCCGGTTCTGCCACATCTCCACCGATAACACGGCCCGCACGGCTCACACTGAATGCAGTGTGAGGGGGGACGGGGCCAGAGAATAGAGGTAGCGGCATCGTCGCTCTCTCTTGCTCATATGCCATGTCTATGACTCGAGGAAACGAAACCTTTGTATAGAAAATATTGCTTTGATTTTTACCTCAGTGGTGGTGTGACAAAAAATTATGATATAATTACATGTGGCAACATTATAAAGATATAAAATAAAATAATAAAATAAAATAAAATTATAAAATGATTATATGTGGCAACACAGGGGGACTCCCAGTGCTCCGCCCTAACAGCCATTTCTCAATGCAACGAGTATAGTAAAATTTTTACGAAGAGAGAATGTAATTACGATAGATATGTATACGTTTTCAGTAGATGATGCTGTCTATCGTTCCTAGCAAAGTTAACTGCGCATAATATATTCGCATTTGCTATTCGAGCAGTATAAACACTTGATTACGAATCAAAGGGTAATAGACGAACCCCAAAAGAGTACTGTCTAAGGCAAGTTCTTGCTTATTAGTCACTTAAAAAAGACGATCCAAGACACCAGCAGCCATCAGCCAGCTCTCATTGAGGCTCCACCAAACATTCAAACCTTAAATTGACTAACGAAAATATATATATCTTATCGATCTACGAAATGACTAGACATGATAGCCTACGTTGACACTCAAGGATCTAGGACTTCATGCCCTCATTTACCATTGTTAGAGATATCAATGGTCTAACGTTTCACATTCAATCGTGACGTCTTGTTCCGTTTGACAGTCCACACTAACTGATCCGTTGGGTCTCATTCCTCAGTCCTTTTCGTGCAAGACAACGGAACGTTTACCAACAACTTACACAGGCAAACGATCCATCTTATTGGAAATTTCTTGTTCGCGTACACGAACGTAAGTAAATACAAGCAAAGCTTTTGCAAGCTGGACATGCTTTTATAAGTGTCTAATGCAAGAACTCTTCCCTATTATTCCGAAACATTTCTGATAGAAATAATCGAAAAATAAAAAAGTCTTGGAATTTTGTTTATACTTCAGCAAAAATTGGCTTCGGAAGCTGTTAACGACCAATCTCTTTTTTGTTTTGTAAAATCTCTCGCTAACAGCCTCATAGGAAATCGATGAAAGAAGTCTTTTGCAAATGAATTGTAATATCGATAACGAACAAAAAGTCTAGAAATTGAAGAAGTAGCTGCAGATTGCATCCCATTAAAACAAATTCCAGAAAAAATAAAAATTGAATATCTATCAGCAATATGAATTCAATAAACAAAAAATTCCCAGAAAAGTAAAAAAAAAAAAAATACATCTTCGAATGACTCAATGCAATGAACCCATCATGTCAGAACAAGTGTTCTAAAAGGATCCTAGATGAGTAGTGAATATCTAAAGACATTACAAAAGTAATGACATAAATTCTAACAGTACTAGGATGTTACCAAATACTCTAGAGAGTTCTGGATTAATACTTAAATCACTGAAGAGGCCATAATTATCTACAACACAAACGTGAACAATCGCATTATTCTCTATAACTATTAAATATGTGACCTCCCCATTCCCTAACAGTCACGTCTTAGTCTCCCTAGAAGGGCATCATAAAGAAATTATCATAAATGTGTAATTAAAGAAGAACAGGGAGGGGTTAATAGGATAAGTTAGAATTTGACCTTTGGGGTATTTGAGTCGAAAAAAGAAAAATACAAAAATTATGCCAATGAATTCTAATGAGCTAAACTTCATTTCTGTGTGCATAAGTGGCTTTAAGTCATAGCTGAAAAAAATAAATATATAAATAATTACATAGATAAATGAGTAAAAATAATAGATAAGCGAATAGATAAATGAATGAATAAATAATTCAAATAATAAGTACAAATTTTATAATTAATTCCATAAATGATTAATTAAACAAGTAAGAAAATAAATAGAGAAATAGAAAAATAGATGAATAGATTGATAAACAAATAAATACATAGATGAGTAAATAAACATATCAATAGATGATAAAACAAACAAATAAACGAATGAACGAGTAATTGAATAAATGAACAAATAAGTAGATAAATGGATAAATAAATCAATCAACTGATAAATAAATGAAAAAATATATAAATAAAAATAAATAGATAAATAGCTAAATGAATAGACAAGAAAATATGTAGATAAGTGAATATGTAAATGAATAGATAGATAGATAGAATAGATTATGATAACAAATAAATCCAATAAATGGACAATTAAAAACAAATAAACAATTAAACAAATGAAGAGGCAAAAGAGATAAATAAATTGATAAACAGACAAATATATGAAACAAAGAATACGATAAGATAAAACAAGATAAAAAAAATGAAAAAAAAAAAAATCTGTAACAACAGACTTCGTTATCAAACACTTACCAATCATAATCCATCAAGACCCAGCTGATAATTTTTGTTCTAGCTGACACCAAACTATTTTATTCAGCTTAGGGAAACCCCTTAGTCCAAAAGCGTTAACACTTTCGCTACGGTGAATCTTCCTCAGCTAAATAAATTCGCCTGGAAAATACATTACAGTTCCTTGGTAGTACGGTTGTAAGTAAAGAGATTCTAACAAGGGTAGATATAAATACAAGACGAAAAGAAGTACACAAAGTTTCAAAACGTGGAAATTGAATAAACAAATGAACAAATAAACACAAGAAAGTAAAAGAAAAGGAAATAGAAAAATAATATGAAATAGAATAAGTTTAGATAAGTCAATAGATAGATAAACATATAAATAGATTTATAAAATTAATAGGCAAATGGATAATTGAATAGATAAACATAAGTTAATTGACAAACATAAAAGCATCACACAGAATTGATAATGGAAACGTGCTAACAAGAGAGAGAAATATATGTATATACTAGTTATTGACATAAAGTTATTTTTCATTCACCCCTTTCACCGTCAACAATGACCCATACCTTATTTCTGGCTGTAGCCAGGTGATTTTATTCAGTCGATAAAAGATTCCTATAAAGCGAAAAGGTTAAAGTATTCTTTTCCTTTTCGCTTTGCTTATGGCGGAACTTCCAGACAGCTCGGTGGTAAGGGTGCGCGTGCACGTATGTTTCCGCACTGTCAGGCTCGATGTCTTATTCAAACCACACACGCTCGCACGCACACACACACACACGCGCACCCCCCCCCCCACACACAAAACTGATCCAACACCATTCCTACTACATGCACACTACCTTACACTAATGTGGGCACAAAAAAAAAAAAAAAAAAAAACACCAATTGCCCAAAGATGTGCCTTAATGTTCCCAAAAAGGTGCGGTTTACTACTACTACTACTACAAAAAAATAAAAAAATAAATGAATAGATAAAATTGAATAAATGAATAAATAAATAAATCAGTACCCGCAATAACTTACCACGCACACAAATGTTGTTCTGTTTTTGGCCTTATCAATTTGTTTGTTCATTATAGCGACGCACTTTATTGATGTTGCTCTGGGTAAGAACAATTAATCTGATTTAGGTGAGGGACAGTTTCTTGTAAGGTGGGCTGGGTGAGGTCATAATTGATTATGAAACTCTTAAGGCCCGAGTTCTCTCCTTACAAGTCTGTGTCTAGGCTGAACAAAATCCATAAAACAACTCACCGCACTGAAAGGGTCAAGTATTGCCATAGCCTGTACTTTGGTATCATAAAATGTAAAATATGAAAATAGGTAATAGATAGATCACCAACTTTAATGAATGAATAGATAAGTAGAATGAGTAGATGAATGAATAAATAGGCTAATAGATGAATATATAAATCTAAAAGCAAATAAATAAATGAACAGATAAACAAACAAATAAATAAGTAAATAAATAGAAAAATAAATGAATAAATAAATGAATAAATGAATAACTTAACAGATATGTAAATTGGTATATAGATAATAAACAGGTAAATAGATAAGCTAATGAATGAATAAATAGATAAGTGTATAAACGAATAAACTAATAGGTAAATAGATAAACGAATAAACAGGTTAATGAATATTGTCATTTAAGCTCCTCCCCTTCCATTGCCTAATAGGCCACTTAGTATCCTTTTTCAAAGGACTAATGTATTACTGATATATTTTCAAAATTATAACATATTGCATCGTGGTATTGGTAATTTGTATTAAAAAAAGAATAGGAGAAAATAAATTAGGGTTGTATCGTTGTTTACGTCATTCTGACATTTTTTGTTTTTTTAATCGGCCAATAGGCGTTGAGTCCAGTAAAGAAGGCGGGGCTTAACGGACTCACTGGCTGACGTCGACGAACGAAAATAGATATATTTCTTGTTTCACTATCAATACCTGTAACTACAATTGATCAATACATTGTATAAATATTGCCCAAATTAACTTACTGTTCATTTTGGTGTAAACTCGTGTTGTACCTGAAACAGGGTATTCATTATGTCACAGACATTGAAATAACATTATTACTGCATCATCTGGAAATGAAGAGATTTTGTAATGAGCACCACTTTCTTCCTGTCGTCAGGCGATTTGATCAATCTTCTTGCTATTCTTGCCCATTGGTAGGAAAAGGGTTAGAGATAATCTTGATTAACCCTTTCTGTAGCAGTTACTGTAGTTCCTTTGCGCTGGGTATGAGGTCTTCTTTGAAGTATCCCTTCGCTTTTTATTTTTTTCTCCATTTTTCACTCATTCAGTCTCTCTCTCTCTCTCTCTCTCTCTCTCTCTCTCTCTCTCTCTCTCTCTCTCTCTCTCTCTCTCTCTCTCTCTCTCTCTCTCTCTCTCTCTCTCTCTTTCTCTCTATCTATCT
>NC_134811.1:27715972-27728472 GCF_046742065.1 Oratosquilla oratoria | reverse complement strand
AGCATTTCGTTTGCTGGAATAAAAGTTGATCAAGTAAGTCTCTACGCTGAAGGTATTGACAACGTTGTTTTTCTCCCCACAGCCAGGCATCAAATTCCTTTTAGAGGGGTGGAGCTTATTAGGACTGGGCGGAGCTTGTGTGCAAAGAAAACTCTTTTACTTTAGATGCTTGTGTTTTGCTCACCGTCCAAAGTCTGACTATTTTCACTTTCACACTTGAGATATCTTTCTTTATATTTCTTCAGCACGGTGACCTTTATGCGAATTTTACTCTGACCTGAGCCTGACGATTTCTTTCATTTTAGGAGACGTCACTCTAGCGGAGAGTTTTAAGTCTAATGACAGCCCCCTTCGCTAGTGTGATGCACTCCTCAGATTTGATCCCGTCTTCTTGGTAAACGTCATCGAAGCGAAGAGGTCAAGACCCGCTTGATCTCCCTCACTACAGTGACCCCTTTTTATAGATTATGTACAGGACAACACAAGATAATTTCGTTCAAGTTAAGGAAACTCCACCGTGGCAAAGAGCTTAAAGAAAGTTTTGCTTTAGGATAATTGAAATTTAGAATTTTGTAATAACCAGGCTCTCTGGCTCTATCTGCCAACCAGAGAGCCCACTTTACACAATGTTGCTCTTGAAGGATTGGAAAGGGCAATTTTTTAAGAGCGCTCTTTGGCTGTATCTGTCAATCAGAGAGTCTATTTTACAAAATAGTTTTCAAGTGTGATAGTGAAATTTGGGATAAGAACAGATACAATAGGGTACAGCAGCCAGCACTTATATTTAGTGCAAGGTGTTAAGCTGTAATAGTGTGATCTTGTCAACACTGTTTTTGTAGGGCAATGACCATTTTAACTTAATTAACGTTAATCTTTCATGGTTATGATTAACATTTTCACTGCCATTGTCAATTTGTAAATTTGTTCTGGCTACAACCAGACTAGGGGAAACCCCTTCGGCATAGTGAAAAGGTTAATGAAAGAGAGCATCATTAGGTAAACAAACATACAGACGATATCCGATCTAACCTTCCAAACCATGCACTATTCTCCATTTATTCTGATTTGGCGAAGATTCTCTTCAGGAATGTTGTTGAATAACTGGTTTGTGATTCTCTGGTTTCAATTAATATCTTTCTCAATATTTTCTTCTTTTTCATGTTAATGTGTGATTTTTTTTTAATAGAAATTTTTTAGTTTAACGGATAATATGATTTCTTTTCTCTTACAAACCTACGCCAATTCAAAGTGAACAGACTATGGTTATACGTGCTGGCAGCTGTATGTCGACCGTTTATCAATATGACTCCCAAAAACGGAATCTTATTATTGAAACAGCAGACTTTGGGACGGGAGCTGTGAACCTTTAACCTTGTATTCTCGTTTTCCAGTACAACTTCAAGTACTGGAAGACGAACTTCAGATGTTAAGTGACGCAAATGGAACCTTCAAAAGGTGTCTGCAAAGAGACTGTCTGACAGAAGGACCATTGGCGTCCTACTTCTTCACCTTCATCTGGAGTGGCCCTGATGGGCCGGTACTCGATCTCTGGTCTTAGTTCACGATCTCTCTCTCCTCTTCGAGAAAGGTCTGGGAAAGTCCAGTGTCCTTTGCTGGCTACCTCGAGGGAAACCCGACACAACAGATGAAGTTAAAGTAAAAAATATAAACTGAAGACTATCAAAACTGGAAAACTCCAAAACTTTTTTTTTTCTTAATTTAAGGCACGTGCTGAAGTAACGCTACTCCATTCATAATGAACTAAAAAGTTTGTGTAATGGTAAGTGGAAGCCTTAAAAATCAAGTATTTTTCATTGGATAAAAACACGCACTGATCTAATAAATAAAATACAAAACTTAGACTCTAACAAATTAAAACCAATTTTTTACTCTACCAAAGCAAAGTATAAAAATAGGTTTTGTTAAATTTCAATCCAGACTCTACATACTACAAGTAATTAGTGGAAAGCGTGACCACAGCATTTGCACTTGTTTCCTTGTCACTGCACGTAACAGAGCTGATTCTATTGACCTCTTCAACCCGGTGGCAAAGTTGATCAACTTTGTTCTGCCTAACACCAAACTATTTCCTTCAGTTGTGGTGGGAGGGTGGGATTTCTGGTTCTCCAGACTCAATGACTCCATTGTTTTGTGCACACTATACTAAACTCTGCCCTACAATACAAAACCAAATGTCACTATAAAGTGTGCAGACATCGTCGAGGCTAAACGGTTCTCAGAGGTTCCTTAGTTGCTATATATCCATAGTCCTGAAGCCCCCGTGGCAGGCACAAAGGCCAAAGCCGCAAGTCTTCGACAAAGATACACTCCTCCAGAGGCCCCAGGCCTCATACTTCCTCGGTTTTGTGCTCCTTGAACCTCTTCGCGTCCTCGACCTCTTTAAGGTTCACCTTATCATCATCAAGCCTTTTGATTTCGACCACAGCCTTGGGATCCTCCTCACTAAACATCCTTTCCATAACCTCGTCATTCTCGTTCTCACCGGGCAGGGCCGTTTGCCCGCGGCAGCCCTTGGCGAAGTCCCAGATCCTCTTGTAGAGGCCAAGGGCACCGGCGTGAACCAGTCTCGGGTCTTGGATGTAAGGGTCCGGTAGTCCTTTGGCAAAGAAAGAAAAGGGGTCCACAAGGGAACAGACTGGGGTCGAGGGCCAAATAGCTCTTGCCTGACGGATTCAATTATAACATTTATTTGCATTATAACTAAAGATGATAAGGAAGGTATATATATTGATTACAGCACTACTAAGATTAATTCTGTAATAAATAAGCAGATTAGGAGAAACATATAGGTAAGATAAAGAGTAACCTATGAACCCTTCCCCCTCCCCCCCAACCCTCCCCCCCATACAAAAAAGTTATGTACATATGTTCTCATTGTATGAACCATGCGCCTAGTGCAGACTACCAAAACCATTCTGATACGTTCTACTTTATTTTCTACTACAGCTATCAAATAAGGAACAAAAAAGAGAGTCAGAAATACAAGAAGCAGTTTAGCGTTCTAAGCGAGCGGTCGACCAGGCATATCAGTCTCTTCAACACGGTTTCTTTATTTATAAAATGTGTTTTATCTAAAAACTGATAATATCGATTGACTGAGAGGTGATTTCCAGATTGATAGGGTTCTCGACGCCCTTTTCAGTCCAAAGATCGTCTTTCAGATTAATAAAATCCACCAGTATTGGTGAAAACAAATTATATGAACCTTCCCTATGTTGAAGGACGTTCATTTATCCAAAAACACACATATACAAGCACACACATATATACGCACACTCGCGCGCTCACGCACACAGCCACACACACACACACACACACACAAACACACACACACACACACACACACACACACACACACACACACACACACACACACACACTCACACACACACACACACACACACACACACACACACACACACACACACACACACACACACACACACACACACACACACACACACACACACACACACACACACACACACACACACACACACACACACACACACACACACACACACACACACACACACACACACACACACACACACATATATATATATATATATATATATATATATATATATATACATATATACATATATGTCTGTGTGTATACGCACACACACACACACACACACACACACACACACACACACACACACACACACACACACACACACACACACACACACACACACACACACACACACACACACACACACATATATATATATATATATATATATATATATGTATATACAAATAAACAAACACGAAAACACATACAGTCATGAATGCATACATACGTGGGTAACAGGTAAAAGTTATGATTAATACGGTGCTGAAATGTTAAATATAGTGATGATCAATGTCATAATTCAGCAGGTCAAAGAGATGAGAAGATTTAGAGGAGACGACAGAACAGCAATATTGAATTTAATGATATCTAAAGAATCTAGTTAATGAATGACAGTAAGAACTGTAAAACAAAGAAATGAGTCATGCATACAAAATAGACACAACATCGGGGGTCCAAATTGTGCAGAACTGAGGAATCTCTGAAAAAAGTGGAAGGAATGCAAAGAAAAAAAAAAGGAATATTTCTGAAATTTCATATGCCAGGTGTGAAAAAAAGAGAAAGAGAAAAAGAAAATACAACAAACGAAAGGAGAACACGAGTTAACTGAAATATATGCATGAGGCTTTGAAAAAAAGAATATTTGAAAGGCATATAATTAGTAAATGTAAATATGGGCCAAGACATTTTTTTGCACTTATCAACGGTAGTTTGAAACACAAAGAAGAAATTGACAAGATAAAAATGGATGAAATAGTCTATGAAGACCTAGAATGCAAGTCGAAATAACAAATTTATTTTTTTAATGGGCACCCAATATGAAAAGTACTTTGAAGAATGAACATGGACGCCAAGAAATATTGTATTAAATGATACAAATATGAAGGTGCAGGAAGATTGTATACTACTGGAACCTAGATGTAAGAAAAGATCCGAAGGTTGGCATGATCTACTCGAATAACGCTGAGAACAACGTGGAAAAGAGTCATGAGCTAATTATGTGTTTATTAGAAGAAAGGGTAGTGCTTCAGAAGAGGAAAAGAGCCAACGTGGTTCCAAGTCATAAAGGAGGTAGTAACAAGAAAGACCACTTGAACTGTAGATCAGAGTGCCTGGCCAGCATGATGGCTACACTGTGTGAGAGAATGGTGACGAACATGTGGACAAAACATCTGGATGATATAAGTATTTTGTTAATTTCTTACTCAAGATGCACAAAAAAAAAAAAAAGAGATAACTAGATGGGATGTGCGTACCTGAATCTGGAGAAGGGGTTTGATGAGATACCTCACAAAAGAGTTAGAGCATATAGGACTGAAAGTGAGACTCTTGAGTTCAATCAAAAACTTCCTGAAAGGCCATTCCATAGGGACAATCATAAAGAACAGACTTTTAGAATGGCGGGGGGAGGGGAAGATAACTGTTGGAGTCTCACAGGGGTCAGTACTGACGCCCATTTTGTTTTTGATATACAAAAAAAGGATCTGGGAGTCTTAATTACGGATCAGTAGAGTAGCATTTTATTTCATGAATGAGAATATTATGAAAAAAATAAAATCTATCTGCCCAGGACTGAGATATGCAGTGGTGGCGTAATCCCCACACAAAAAGAAAAACATACTACAAATTGAGAGAACTCAAAGGGCAGAGTCTAGAGCGATCCGTAGCCTGGATGAGAAAACACACGAGGAGAGATTACAAAAACTTAAACTGCCAACGCTGGAAGAGCAAAGAGAAAGAGGGGATATGATGACTATTTTTTGAGTGGAGAAAGGAAGACCTCAAAGGGCATAGTCTAGAGCGATCCATAGCCTGGATGAGGAGACACACGAGAAGAGATTACAAAAACTTGAACTGCCAACGCTGGAAGAGCAAAGAGAAAGAGGGGACAAGATGACTATCTTTTGAATAGAGAAATGAATGAAAATTTTGACTGAGGACCTGCTAGTAAGGGATGAAAGAATACTAAGAGGACTTAGCAAAGAACTGAAGAAGACTGTTTGTTTAGAGGATGTAAGGAAACGTAGCTTTCCAAATAGTGCTGTAAATTTGTAGACTAATTGGAAGAAATCATTCAGACGGATTCCATAAATGCATTTAAGGTTGGATTTGACAAATGGAGATACAGAGGTTGGATGCCTAGTACACAGCACCAACCACGAATATTAGAATTAGGTAAATACACACACGCCCCACGCGCGCGCACACACACACACACACACACACACACACACACACACACACACACACACACACACACACACACACACACACACACACACACACACACACACACACACACACACACACACACACACACACACACACACACACACACACACACACACACGAACGCGCACACACACACACACACACACACACACACACACACACACACACACACACACACACACACACACACACACACACACACACACACACACACACACACACACACACACACACACACGCATACACACACTTGGATTCTTTTGGCATTATTCAAAGAAACCTAGATGCCTCTCTTTATTCCCATCTTTACACCTACCATCAACTGGAGTGACTGGTTGAGTCGAGCGTTGCCGTACTCATAGCATGGGAAGAACAAAATCCCCAGGCAAGGAATCACACAAGCTGCTAAAGTACCCAAAAAAAGAAAAGAAAAAAAAAAAATCTTCAGCCCAACCATGTCTGCCTTTCAGTTTACAGTTATCAGCTTCAGTGAAATGGCCAAGGTCTAAACAAGAACAGGTCTGTTCATTTCGGAAAGAAGACTGATATGACGTCATGAGAGGCGCGGCAGTGGCGCTTTGCGAAACTCCTCATGACGCCGTAGTGTTAGCTTTTTCTCCGAGATGCACTTACTTGTTGTTGTGCAGACCTTGATCTGAATTTACGCAAAGCCTAAAACCCCGCTCTAAGATCGCTCTTATTTGCTCTTACGTATTTGCCATCGATACCCACAAACCCCCCGAAAATGGCATGCAAATTGGTCTACGTCGGATCGTTTGACAAGAAATGTTTATACTGAAGCAGTTAAGATATCACAAAACGCTCTCTACTATAGCGAATTATTGGAAGAAAAAAAAAATGAAAATTCCAAAAAAATTCTTAATTGAAGTATTGTTAATGTCTAAGAGCTGCCCCATAATAACTTTAAAAAGGCTGCAAGAACTTCTAAGACATGCAGACATCGAAGCAGAAGCATCAAACCAAAGAAAATATCACATGAAAGGGGCTATGGGAGACGAAAATGTTCGATCAGTACATATATTTTCGAATGCGATAAAAGCGATATTTCTATGCTGTTTCCATAGGAATGTAGACGATAAAGGCAGAAACCTCTGATGACGGAGTAAGGACGTCTGTCTCTGGAAAGGGGAGTCTCCACTTAAGAACAGGCTGGCAAGGGACGTCTTGTCGATTCGATCGGTAGCGTAGCACGATGGAGGGTGGCGTTGGGGTTGGGGGTTCCAGAAGAACAACAAAATAATAATAATGATAATAAGGAAAGAGAGATGTGGAGGAGGGTTATCGAGAGCCAGATGGGGGAACGAGATTGCTAATCGCAAGGTCCAGTGAAACAAAATTCAAAATGTTAAGATTCAGGTTGGCAAACTCCTAAGGAATAACTTCCTCTGACTCTTCTGTTTTCTTTTCTTCTTTTCTTTTCGTATCCACCCTTGCTATGGTTCTTTAGAAAAGGATAGAAGCTTCGGAAACTCTTGAAGAAATCGAAGGATCTTCGACGGATCAGAAGTTGAGGAAGCGGCATGGTGATTGGCTGGTTTTGTTCACAGTCGCAGGAAACTGAGCTTTGAGCAAGATCATTACATTAAGCAGACAGTAACAGTCGGCATGGGCCCCTCCCCACGACAAACCACACTAATCCCAACACTACTAATTTCTCAAATTATCTCCCAGCTCATTATGAGACCAAAAGAAAAGAATCACCCTTAGTTCTTCGGACATAATTCAAAACTATTTCAGATCCTAGTACCCCCGGTCCTCCCATTCAGCCTCCACTACCGACGCCTACAAATTCAAGGGCAACTCTAACAACCGTTTGCAACTCACCGGTGACAACTGAAAAGAAGGAAGAGACAACAAAGACGATCGTGACTCCCAGGAAGCCCATGTAGCAGTAGGACAGGTCAAAGAAGGCCATGTACGTCCTGCAAGCGTAGAAGAATGCGAATCATCATTACATGTACAAAACAGTAAACATATCAGTGATCAGTAAATAAATCAGTAAATATATCAATTAGCGCATTAACCCTTTCTTTGTTTGTGATTTTTATATATATATTCTGGGTTCCACCAAGCAATCCTCTGCTGATGAGTAAACTACATTTCTCTGTGGAAAAAGTTAAACACATTTCGAGTTTATCTTGATAACTTCTTTTGCTGCATTCCTTAACTTCCATGTTTATTCTAGCTGCTACCAAGGGAGTTTGCTTAGCTGAGGAAAGCACTCCAGTAATGAAAGGTTTTAAAGTTTTGATGTAACATATAGTTAGATGGACTAATTTTCCAAACACGTCAATTACCATATTCTTGTCTACACCCTGACTCCATCTCTTTAGTGTAATATTGTCCCCAAGGAAAGAAACAATAGGAATTTGTTTCGTCGCTGACAACAACGAAAGAAATCCTCTCGGTGACTCCCAACTGGAGTTCCACGTAGCGGATATGGATTTAAAAAAAAATAAACACTCACTAGAACTTTAATGACACCCCTACCAAAGAGAATCACGTAGCATTATTTTACTGACTTTATGAATGTTGTACAGTGTCGGGATTTCAGTGGCATCTACCGATCAAGCCATTGAATATTCCTTTATGATTCGAGACACCTCTTCAGGGATGATATTGAATAGAAGCGCTGGCTATTGCTAACAATAAACACCCTCACCGATAAGGAACCCCTGAAAGGTTGTCAAGCAATGACCACTAACAACCTACCTCTCCTCTTCGCCCTCTGGTCCAGGGGCAACTACCGGGGCTGTGGAGTTCTCGGCCGTCGAGGTGCAGAGACCGAGGGACGTTCCGTTCAGCCCGAAGCAGGATGTGTCCGCAAGAACGCCATCGGGACAGCCGTCGACGGAGAGCGGGAGCGTGTTACTTCTGCCGGCGCCGTAGGACAGCCGGCTGCTCAGGAAGGCCATGTTGAAGGCGAATGCAGCGAAGAATCCGGTGACGGCTCCCTGGATTAAGGAGGATTTTTATTTTCTTTTATTCAAATTATTCTTTATTTATCAATTTATTTTTATACACATTTGTTTATTTACTTATCCGTTCTTTATTTGATTTTTCTTGATTCCTACTATATTTTCTTAATTTACAAATTGTATTAATTTAGTTACTAATTATGTGATTTATTCATCCATTACTTATTTCATTTACCTGGTCGTTTATTCTTTTATTCACTCATATCACTTACCTATCGTCGTCTTAACTTATTAGTTAATAAATTCGTTTAATAATCGTTTGTTTCAGTTACTTATTCGTTTATTCATTTATTCATTCAGTCTAATATGATTATTTGTTGGCTCGAGATTCACTGACTGGGAATCTGTATCCTTACAGTGCCTAGTCACGGTCTTAGGGACATATACATATACAATACTAAACTACCTGTTTAAAGGTGTAAGAGATAAAAAGCGATGCATCACGGACCACGTTGTGTCCTTTTCGGCTCCATAAGCAAAAGCGTTTGCCAGAGTTTCAAAGTTTCCAATTATAATATATATATATATATATATATATATATATATATATATGTATACCTATATATATATACATATATACATATATATATATATATATATATATATATATATATATAAAAAAAAAGTGAGAGAAATAGACGAGTATTTTCGCCAAAAGTGTTTGGAGGAAAAGATCCGGAAATTTGTTGGAAGAAACAAACATAAATAGAGGAGAAATGGGAGGCGGGGAGGGGGAGGGGGAGGTGGGTAGAGAAATCGAGAGCCAAAGAGAAAACAAGAAAAGCAAAGCAAAGCAAAGCGGTATAAGACAGGAAGAAAAGGGGAAAAGGAGGAATAAATGAGGAGGAAGAAATAAGAGAAAATAAGAGAAGGAGATAAAGGAGGAGAGGAGGAAACAATTGAGGAAACATAATTGAGTATTGAAGGTGCAACACAAGAGACAGAGAAAATGAATAGGGGACGGGAACGGACAAAAGGAATGCAGAAGAAAGTGGGACTCAAAAGAATGGAAAAAAATGTATATAAAAAGAAGAGTAACAGAGATAATTACAAAGAAAGGAGATGAAGGAAAATGGAAAGAAATATAAAGTGGAATGAATACAAAAGATATATATGTATATATATATATATATATATATATATATATATATATGTATATATATATGTATATATATATATACATTATATATATATATGTATATACATATGAGCATTCATATATATATATATATATATATATATATATATATAGAGAGAGAGAGAGAGAGAGAGAGAGAGAAAGATAAAGAGTAAAGAAGAGAAAAGAAGAGAAGAGAAGAGAAGAGAAGAGAAGGGAAGAGAACAGAACAGAACAGAAGAGAAGAGAAGTGGGGAGGAAAGAAGAGAAGAAAGGAGAAGAGGGGAGAAGAGGAGAGGAGAGGAGAGGAAACACGTGGAGAGGAAAAACAAGTGTGGGTGGAACGGGCTTTGGTCGATGGAGGAGGGAGAAAGGAAGAGAGAAGGGAGAGAGAAGGGAGAGGAAGTCTTAGCGGAAGAGGAACTACATTACTTAAACCTCATTAAAAGGAGATTTGTTCGCTCCAGCCACGAACTTGACACATCTCCAAGTGCGACATTTGCTCTCTCTTCTGAGAACGCTCTTTCTTTCTCTCTACTCTCTTTAGAGAGTGTCAGACCATATGGAAGAGGGAGCTTTCTAACTGGTTGCCAATAAATGTTTATTTAGCTCTTTAAATAGCTCTTTAATGAGGAGAGCGGAGAGCTGAGAGAGGAGAATTTATTGGGAAGAGTAAGTAAATCAAGAGGAAGACCTGGTAATTAAGTTCTTAATCGATTTCACACACAAATCCCTTCATTCAAGTGTTTTACAAATTATCTAGAGGAAAATGGGATATCCATCTATCTTTCTCTCTCTCTCTCTCTCTCTCTCTCTCTCTCTCTCTCTTCTTATCTATTTATCTATCTATCTATCTATCTATCTATCTATCTATCTATCTATACATATATATATATACACATATATATATATATATGTATATATGTATGTATATATTTATGTATACATATATATATATATACATATACATATGTATATATATGTATATATATATATATATATATGTATATATATATATATATATATATATATATATAATATACATATATGTATGTATAATATATATATATATAATATATATATATGTATATATATATGTATAATATATATATATAATATATATATATATATATATGAATAAAAATAAATTGAAAATAGGAAAATAAATAGATAAATAAATTAATATATAGACAGATTAATGAATAAATAAATGTATAAAGAATAAGTAGATAAACAAATAAATGAATCATTAAATAAGTAAATGAATCAATAGATAAATAAAGTAATGGATAGGTAGATAAATGAATAAAGAGATAAATAAACAAGTGAATAAATCAATAGGTAAATGAATAAACAAATAAATAAATAAGTAGACGATTGAATAAATAAGCAAATAAATAGAGAAATAGAATCAAAATTAACAAAAAATGAAAGTAAAATGAAAGAATGAAAAAATAGATAAAATAAAATATGAGCAAAGAAATATGAAATAGAACAAAATAGAATAAATAAAATGAAGTAAATACAAAAAGACAAATTTATGCAAAATAAAATGAATGAAATGAAATAAAATTGTCTAAAATAAAACAAGATGTAATCGAAACAGATAAAGTTAGAATGAATAATGCAACAGGTAAGTTCAAATATAACAAAATATTATGAGAGAAAAGAGAATAGCACAGAGATAGAACATTATAAAAAGATGATTGAAGTAAAACAAAAATAAACACAAAATGAAATAAAGTAAAATAAAATAAGCGAAGATGAAATAGCATAAAATGAAGACAAATTACAACAAAATAAGATAAAGATGAGTAAGATACAATAAAATGAAATTAGAATATAAAAAAATAAAAAAATAAAAATAAATGAATAAATAAATAAATGAATAAATAAATAAATAGATAAATAAATAAATAGATAAATAAATAAATAAATAAATAAATAAATAAATAAATAAATAAATAAATAAATACATAAATAAATAAATAAATAAAAAGTACAACACACAGGTCAGACATCGTTATCAACCGAAACTCGATGCCTTGAACCGTATTACATAGTAGAGGGGTTTATTCGTCAACCAATACTCTCTCAAAAATTGCACCATCGTCTATGACGTACATTTCACATTTTGTATTTTCTTCCATTATTTTTGTAGCAAAAACTAATTATTTGATCTAAGTTGTTAACACTTATCGTAGTAAATACTGATACAAAAATCCTCAAGAGTATTAAAAGCTGAGCAAGAATGATATTAAAGTCAACGTGGTAGTACTTGGCGCTGGTTGGCACAGAAGACCGTTACGGAGATGAATAAAATCGACTGACGGCAGGTAAGTTAAAGAGAAGAGTGCTACCAAGTAAGGAAGGGGATTAGGTAAGGGTTTAACCCCATTCATATGCAAAGGGATGCCACGGAAATGGATAAAATTGTTTGGAAGCAGCCACTGCATAAGGAAAAGGACTACGCGGTGCGGAAGAAGTTGAAGTGTTTTGACTTTGTCTTCGTCGACTTTGGAAAAAGAAGAGCTCTTGACTTCTGGAA
>NC_134811.1:27670972-27688472 GCF_046742065.1 Oratosquilla oratoria | reverse complement strand
AATGTGCAAGACCGGAGACGTAGTACATTGCATGTATCAAAGCCCCGACCGATATCGATTCTCCCTTCGCGTGGTTCTGCTCAGCTCTCGGTCAATCGCTTTCAAGAATTCTGTGTGAGTCTCCATGTCCGATGACGTGGAGCGTGGCGTCATTTTTTCTTTCTTTTATAAATTATCATAATTCATTTTTGTTATCATATTCATTGTTGTTATTATTATCATGGAGTAAGAGTATGACAGAGTTTTTTGAAAGAAATGAAAAAGATGTCTTTGAAGGAAATTTAGAGTGGAAGCAGAGGCAATTTAAGTAGAGAAGAAAAAATAAAAGGTGCTGATGGAGAGATGATAATGAAAGAGACGGTAGTAAGAGGAACACGGTAATAGTGTATTAGGGAGTTACTAAATGTGAAGGAGGATAGGGAGGGAAAGGTAGCTGCAGTGGGAAGCGCTAAGAAATGACAGTGATGAGTGAGGAAGATGGAGGAGAAATAAGGAAAGATGAGGTGAAAGCAGTTATTTAAATGATGAGAGTAGGTAAGGCACCTGGGCTGGATAGGTGTCATGCGGGATGTCTAAAACAGGGAGGCACAGTGAGGTTGTTTAATATTTGTATAAAAGAGGGTAGAGTGCCAGAGGACTGGAGGAGTGCTTATATAGTTCCACTTTATAAGGGAAAAAGGGACAATTTTGAGTGTAGTACTTTCAGAGGAATCAGTTTGTTGCGTGTAGTAGGAGAGGAATAGAGGGAGTAATTGGTGTTGAACAGTGTGGCTCTAGGACTGGTAGGGGTTGCGTGTATCAGACTTTTGTGATCATGATGATAATAACAATACATACATATATCAACATCTTTTTCTCCTTACAAGGGAGGTAGCCAAAACAAAGGTAAATAATCCAGTCCCACCCATTTCATTCCCACATACTCCACTCCCATTCACCTCCTCCCTTCCTCTTATCTTGACTCCTCCTGGATGACAGGCCTTTTCTGCATGTTGCCCACTGCCCTGGGTCAGAGGCAATATAGCTAGACACAGCACATCCTCAACAAGGCCACTTCATTTAATCGGCAAACCCTCCCCTCCGTCCCCTAATGCAGAAAAAGAAAAGACAAAGAGAAATCACTTCGGGCTGCGTCAAAATATCATTCACACACACTCCCTCATCCCCCATCCCCCACCCACTCCCTCACATGCATCACATCATCCATACACAAGCATTCTCCATTCACCCCTATCTTCTATCTTCTCCCTTCCTTCCTCAACAGGCATTCCCCTCTTTCCCAATGCCCCTCTTTACCCCATCCATTCACCTCATCCTTGGTCGCCCCTTCATGTTCACGCCCTCCACGTCTGTCTTTCACACTTCTTTTACTAGTCTTTGTTCACTCATTCTTTCCTTGTGTCCAAACCATCCCAATACTATTTCATCAACCCTATCTCCCAACTCCCTTTCCACCCTCGCTCTTCTCTTGACCTCCTCGTTTCTGACTCTATTCAGTCTAGTAACCCCTACCATACATCTTAGGCACCTCATTTCAAACACATTTAAACTCTTCCTCTCTTCCTCTCTTATGTTCCACGTTTCTGCCCCGTACAGTGCTATCGGCACAATCACTCCTTCATACAATCTTCTCTTAGCACCCATTCCCAAATGTCTATTTCTCATTACACTTTTTAATCCCCCAAGGCATTTACTTGCTTCTCTCAATCTACATTCTACCTCTACCTCCACTCCTCCCTTTCCTGCCACATTTACCACCCCCAAGTATATAAAGCTATCCACTTCCTCCAGTCTCTCTCCCTTAATACTCATTTCCAATTTGCTGCCACACTCTCCCTTTGTACATCTCATCACCTTACTTTTACCCACATTTACTTTCTTCTTTCACACACCTTCCAAAACTTTGTCACTAATTTCCTTAATCCCCCCTCTGATCCTGCTACAAGCGCAGTGTCGTCAGCAAACAACAACTGGCTTATCTCCCATTTTTCTCCATATTCTTTATCTCCAATCCCCGAGCCACTACCCTTGCGTTTACATCTCGCACCACCCTATCCATATATAAATTGAACAGTCAATGCGACATAACACATCCCTGGCAAAGTCCCATCTTTACCTCAAACCACTCACTCTCTCCATTTCTAATTCTAACACAAGCTCTACTACTCTCGTAAAAACTCTTGGCTGCTCTTAACAGCTTTCCTCTTATCCCATATATCTGCAATACCTCACACTTTGCCTTCCTGTCTACTTGTCGTAATCCTTTTCTAAATCCATAAAGGCCCAAAAAAACATCATTACTTTTTCCTAAAACTATCTTACATGTCTGCCTAACCACAAAATCTGATCCACACAACCTCTCTCAGTCCTAAACCCATATTGTTTCTCACCAATCACTCTCTCTGCTCCTCTCCCAATCCTCTCGATTAAGAATCTTCCATAAGCCTTCCCAACTACACTCAACAAAATGATCCCTCTGAAAAAACTACACTCAAACTTGTACCTTTTCCCTTGTAAAGTGGAACTATACAGACACCCTTCCAGTCCTCTGGCACTCTACCCTCTTTTAGACAAACATTAAACAGCCTCACCAGCTAGTCCACCATCACTGTATTTCCCTGTTTTAGACATCCCGCATGACACCCATCCAACCCAGGTGCCTTACTAGATCTCATTATTTTGATAACTTTATCTTTCCATATTTCTCCTCCATTTTCCTCATTCATCACGGTCATTTTCTTAGCGCTTCCCACTGCAACTACCTTTCCCTCCTTATCTTCTTTTCTATTTAGCAACTACCTAAAATATCTTTCCCATCTTCCTCTTACTGCTGCGTCTTTCATTATCATCTCTCCATCTGCACCTTTCACCTTTTCTTCCCTACTTGATTCGCCTCCTTTTTCTCTCTTAATTTCCCTCCAAAACATCTTTTTATTACTTTCATTTTTTGTCATACTCTTACTCCATTTCCCATCTGCTTTCTTCTTTGCCTCCTTTATCTTATGCTTTATTTCTCTTCTCTTTCTTTGTACCTCTCATATGATTCTCTCGTCCTATTTTGTAACCAATCTATGAATGCTCTGTTTTTTTCTTTTACAGCCTTCTTTGCATGATCATCCCACCACTCACTACCCATCCTTCTATTTCCTCCTGTCCTCCTTGTTCTACACACCAACTTTGCACACATTGTAACTCCCTCCTTGAAACATCCCCATTCCTCTCCTACTCCTAGTTCTACTCTATCCTTCACTCCCTCCCACTCCTCTCTCATCTTCCTCGTGTACTCCTCTTGTTTCTCATTTAATAATTTTAATCCAAGCACCTCCCTACTTTCTGTTCTTTTCCTCTTTCTCCATCTATCCTCCACTCTCAACTTACCTTCCACCAAAAAATGATCTAATATTCCTCCACTCTCCATTTAGAACATGTTCATCCAAAACTCTTCCTACTCTTCTCTTGGTTGCCATTATATAGTCCATTAAAGCTCAATCTACCACTCTTCCATCTACCACCCGCTCCCGTGTGTACTTATGCTTGTCTTTCTTCCCAAACACTGTATTTGCTAGCATCAACTCTCTTTCTAGACACATCATCATCATCTCCCCTCTTTATTTTTTTCCTGGGACTCCACACTTTCCAACCACTTCGTTTATTGCTTCGTTTTCTACCTATCATTGAGATTTACCAATACAATTACATTGACATTTTTCTCTAAACCTTCTATGCTCTCATTTAAATCTATCCAAAAATCCTTCCTTTCCTGTACACTCTTCTCACTGCCAGGCCCATATTCACTTACAAAAACCCACATATCCCTTCCCAGTTACACCTTCATCCACATTAACCCTGAAGAAGCCTCCTTCCATTCCACCGCACGTTTATTTATCTCTTCACTTACTAGTATAGCCAATACTTCTCTTCCTCGTCCTCACTTCACTCCAAACACTCTCCCAACTGCACTCCCAAACTCAAACTCGCCCCTCCCTTTCAACTTAGTTTTACTCAATGCTAACACATTCATCTTTCTTCTCACAAACATAATGCTTACCTCTTACCTTCTGCTCTCATCTGCACCACGCCCATGCACATTAAAAGACCCAAACATTAGGATTTTGGTTGGAAAAACTCCTCCCAGACCCTCTTGTGTCTCTTTTTTATTTCATTTATTCATCTATTAATTTATTCATTTATCTATTTATTTATTTACTTATTCATTTATCTATTTATTTATCTTTAGGAATGTCCCCTTTGGGGCTAGAGAGAGTAGGATACCTAGTCATTTCCCCGTCTCGTTTGTGTGGCCTTGTACGCCCCTTGGTGGCTATATTCTTCTCCCCACCACAGGGTTCAGCGAAAAAAGGAAATTAATATTCAGAGAAGTGGCACAGGACATTATTAATAGTAGGGGGATAGCATAACGGAGGGACAATCATATTATAATAAAGTATCATAATTTTTTTACGAATAGATATTTCCTCTATCACAGACAAAATGATGTGTAGCTCTGGTCCATAGGGGCGCCCCAAACAGACCCCAAAGTATGAGGCGCATGCTACTGAACAGCTTTTAACCCCACAACATGCAGGCAATACTCCAAACACGAAATGACGACGACGACGACGACGACGATGACGATGACGATGACGATGACGATGACGATGATGATGATGATGATGATGATGATGATGATGATGATGATGATGATGATGATGATGATGATGATGATGATGATGATGATGATGATGATGATGATGATGATGATGATGATGAAGATGATGATGATGATGATGGGAAAATATCGATAATTGATGACAACAATAAAGATGATAATTGACAACTAGAACAGAAATAATAATAACAATAATGAAAATAGCGACAAGTGAATAAATACATAAATTTGAACAATGCATCTAGATATCAAATGACCTGATTCTTTGGTAGGGCACTGTCTTATCGAGATTCCATGCTGGACTGTGACACGCCATTATACGCTGGCGAGTGAGCGACGTTGAGACTAGACAAACGAACGCCTTATTGACGTAGCGTGTTGCTGTGCTAAAAAATACGCGTTTGTTATTTCTCAATTACACACGCAGAAGCACATGCGTACACACGCAGAAGCACATGCGTACACACACACACACACACACACACACACACACACACACACACACACACACACACACACACACACACACACACACACACACACACACACACACACACACACGCACACACACACACACACACACTCATGCTAGAACCTTTAGTCTTAATGTATGTGAAGCCAAATAGATTTGAAACCAAAACATTCTTTATTCTACATATTTCAAAGGTTGGCTAAACTTTAGAAACTACTAAATGAATGAATGAATGAATGAATACACAAATAAACAAGTATACTAAATATAAACAGATAAGAATAAGTAAATAATCCTAGAAATTCATAGATAGATGAATAAGCGTTGATAAAGAAACTAATAAATACATATATAAATAAACAGATGACTAGATTACTGGGTGACTAAGATAAAAAAAAAAAAAAAAATTAAACGTAAAAGATTCCTCCCAAAAGAATAGGATGAAGAATTTTTGCTTCACGCTCTCCGTTTTCTTTTTGCTTTGACGTAACAAGAATTGATGGGCCAATTGAAGAAGATGGAGGAGGAACAAATGACAAAGAAGGATTGGGAACGGGAGGCCCAAAAAATACTTAAAGGATCAAAGAAAAAGGAAATATACAATTGAAGAATGTCTATACAAACATGCAGCTTTAAATCTTCAGAAACCTAGGAAGAATTTGATGGACTTAGTAGAATAGAGATGAACAATGGCTCCGATGAGAAACAGAAAACCAATATGAACGAGGTATTTAGAATTACTTCCCTAGAGGTGTTCCGTAAAGTTATGGAACGATATATATTATTCACCTGTGTGTTGTGTGTGTATCTGTGTCCCTGCTGACGTCCCAGCCAGATCACACTTTGATAACTACTGCCATTAAGGATCAAGCGCTCGGCCACAGACCAAAGGAAAACCAACCTTATGGGAAATTCTTTAATAAAATATTTCTCTTCCGTGATATGGAAAGCTGCTGATGGAATTGGAGTATGAACAGCTACAATGGTGCCCTGAACTGGCATGCACGTCACCCTAACAACCAACAATTAGGGACAGCTGATTGGTGGAAGGGGTGTGTGTGAGTAAGGGCGTTTGTGATACCAATACGCCACTGTTCTCGTACATTCTCTATGGTTAGTAAGTTGTTTATTGTCTCCATGCACTATCCCCATCACTGGGATAGAAACAATGGTGAACTACAGTCTATAATGACAGAAACAATATCAAAAGAATATTTCCGGACGTCACTTTCTCCTCTCCCGATCACTTACAATTTTGCTTTAATCAAAACGTGAAATTCATAAATATTTTTCAATCTCGCCCGTGACCTAAAAAGCGTTTCTTACCGAAGATGACGTAATTTGTAGATTCTATGAACATATGCGGTTGCCAGTTCCTTACAAGTTTATCAAAAGAAAACCTATATGAGGACGGAGCCTTTACTAGCACGACACTGAGCTTGTTAGAGCTTTTTATCAATCTAACAAGTGGAATGGCCAACGGATTCGTCCCCACATGGCATTTCTTTTGATAGAATCTCTCTCTCTCTCTCCCTCCCTCCCTCCCTCTCTCTCTCTCTCTCTCTCTCTCTCTCTCTCTCTCTCTCTCTCTCTCTCTCTCTCTCTCTCTCTCTCTCTCTCTCCCTCTCTCTCTCTCTCTCTCTCTCTCTCTCTCTCTCTCTCTCTCTCTCTCTCTCCTCTCTCTCTCTCTCTCTCTCTCTCTCTCTCTCTCTCTCTCTCTCTCTCTCTCTCTCTCTCTCTTTCTCTCTTTCATTCCCTCTCTCCCTCTTTTTCTCTTTCTCTGTTTATATATATACATATGTATATATATATATATATATGTGTATATATATAAATATACATACATATATATATATATATATATATATATATACACATATATACGTATATATACATATATATACACACACACACATATATATATATATACATAGCAACAGTAATCACATAAATCACGTGAATAAAGATATTTTACTTGAAACTACGACGAAGAAATAAAAGATTGGAATACTGAACGTTTTCGTCTATTTAAGACATTTTCAAAGTACATAGTATCACAATAAAGTACAGCTTATATACAATAGTGTAGAGAACAGGAGAGGTCATTCAACATAGATTTCTTTGTAAGACAATCGTTATGTATTTATGTTGGGTGACCTCTCCTGTTCTCTACACTATTGTATTTAAGCTGTACTTTGTTGTGATACTATGTATTTTGAAAATGTCTTAAATAGACGAAAACGTTCAGTATTCCGATCTTTGATTTCCTCGTGGTTTCAAGCAAAAAAAAAAAAAAAAAAAAAAAAAAAAAAAAAAAAAAAAAAAAAAAAAAAAAAAAAAAAAAAAAAAAAAAAGTATATATATATATATATATATATCAATTCCAGTAACGTGAGTCAGATAATCTGTGGTCCCATTTTCCCCCTACCCCTCCGAAATCCTAAATATTACCCCCGTTCCCTCTCACCCACATAGCGGGCGGGGAGAAATCCCCCGCCCGTATGACCTAAAGGACAAACTTGCTACGTATTTACTTCGAGGCACTGTCATGTTGACAGAATGCCCCTTCCGTCTCTCGCATGGAATTAATGTATTCGTTTGTTTGTTCGTTCGTTGCAGTCCACGCTATTCCCTTTCCCTTATCGCTGCTATCTCTAAACATGACTTCGTTAGCACCTTCTGTAACGAAACACACTTTTGTCATTGTTCTGGCTACTGATAGACAATTGTATTCAGCTGAACGTGACCCCCGTTTGGGAGTAAGAGTATATACATATATACATACATTCATACATACATACATACATACATACATACATACATACATACATACATACATACATACATACATACATACATACATACATACTGTACATACATACATACATACATACATACATACATACATACATACATACATACATACATACATACATACATACATACATACATACATACGTACATACATACTGTACATACATACTGTACATACATACTGTACATACATACATACATACATACATACATACATACATACATACATACATACATACATACATACATACATACATACATACATACATACATACATACATACATACATACATACATACATACATACATCCATACATACATGTATAATACATGCAAACATATATATATATAGATATATAAATACATACATGTATAACACATGCATATATACATATATACAAAAGTACAGTGCATACCAAAGGGCCATCTCCGCCATATACTGGGGTTAGCCAACTCAGAGTATATCTCGAAGTTGTTTGTATAAACAACCTTTTGTGCTTGCTAGTTTCCATATTCCCACCTTTGGGAATCTCCCATATTCGCGAATACCCAATATTGGGAACGTTTTTCGAAATTTCTTTCCGAATTCTGGATATTTTATGATTTTTGGATATTTACATCAGAAAAATCTATTTGTTCGCTCGAACATACAAAAATGATACGACAGTGATAAAATGAATTTGGGAAATGTGACCAGCATGTTTCGGTCACGATGTGATTATATCTTTGCGGACGTCGTTAAAATGTAAACTGTTCATGGGATCTTACAAATAAATAATATTTTTATACAAACAAAATCCTATGAGCTCATCCTTGTCAGCACCGTCTCAAAGATTGCTGGGTGTGTCCATACTGATAAGCCCTGATTGGTTTTGTATCCAACTATACATACATACACACATACATACATACATATATATATACATACATACATACATACATACATACATACATACATACATACATACATACATACATACATACATACATACATACATCTATTTATATATATACATATATATATAAATGTATATATATATACATATATATATATGTATATATATAAATTTACATATATATACATATATATATATGTATGTATATTTGTATATGTACATACATATATATATATATATATATATATATATATATATATATGTCAACCACAATTCACTTTAATTCTAATGAAACGTGGTACAACTAAGGACTCGAACCTTCGCTAGCACGTGACAAGTGATAGTGGCTTAATCGGTTGCGCCATCAAGAGAGATATAGGCAACTTTTCTTATATATTTGTATGCTCGAGTTTACACATACACGAAATTTTGCCTTCAACCCATCACCATGATAGTACAATTGGTAAGTATACAACGCGGGAAAGTATTTGTACAACACTGAATGGGTCCCAGTGAATTGACTAATAATATTGTTTAATGTATGTCTAAAGGAGGGTAGGGTGCCGGATGACATGAGTGCTTATATAGTTTTGCTTTACAAAGGAAACAGAGTAAATATGAATGTAATAGTTTTAGAGGAATCAGTTTGTTGAGTGTATTCGAAAGGCATGTGGGAGGGTTTTGATTGAGAGGATTAGGAGAGGAACAGAGGAAATAACTGGTGAGGAACAGTGTGGGTTTAGAAAAGGAAGAGAGTGCGTGGATCAAATTATAGTGGTAAGGGAGATTTGTGATTTTTTTTTGACAAAAAGATGAGGATGTTCTTTTAGGCCTTTGTAGATTTGGTGACGGCTTATAACAGGGTAGAAAGGAGAGCAATGTGGGAGTATTGCAGATATATAGGATTAGGGAAAAGCTGTAACTGGCAGTCAAGAGTTTTTACGAGAGTAGTAGAGCTTGTGGAATGGAGACAGCGAGTTGAGGTAAAGGTGGGGCTGCGTAGGGCTGTGTCTATCAGCGACTCTGACGCTATGACGCATGTTCTGGCTCTCGACATTTTTGTCTTGGTTGCCTATATCATTGATTGAAGACACGGCTCGAGCGTGGGCGGTGACGTGGCACCCCCCCCCCTCCTTCCTCCCAAATCCCAGCCCGAATCTACCTACACCAGGTCATACTAGCATGGTTGCGGTGAGAGTGTCAGGATGACGGTGTGTCTGTATTAACACCCCAGATGCTTTGTGTAGGAATGAGGTAATCAATGATATGTGTGTTCTTTTGTTTTGTTTTCGCAAAAACCTCTTACAAAAATCTCGTGCCTTGTTGTTCTCAAGTGTTTGAGTGGTGATTTGTTGATTAGATATTCCATCTGCTTACATCCTGTTTCGAGATCTTCCAAGCCTCCTCTGAGGTAAGACTGAAGCGGGTTGTGATGTCATGTCGAATAACAAACAAATCGAGATAAAAAAATTTACCAGTTTTGTCATTATTCATTTTATCTATATCGTCAATCTTTGAAGAGAAATTATAATATGCATGCAGTTATTCTAAAACTTATACTGAGATAACTGGAGTGTGTGTGATATAAAATGGAAATATGATTAAAACAAATCTATAAAAAGGACAACAGCAAGTGTCGAAGCTACACTCTTCAGAAGGCTTTCCCAAAGTCTCAGACTCTGTGTACTTTTCCCATGTCTCACTCTTTGCGTACTTTTCTAGTGTAATTTCCTTTTATGTATTCTATCTCTATTGTCAATTGAGCATTAATTTGGAAACGCCCATTGCCCCAGCGAAACGTCGTTACTTTACTCAAAATTTGTAATCAACTGTTTTCCAATATGCACTTTAGCCAATTTCTCCATAAACTCACTGCTGGATATCATATTTTGATACAAAAGCTTAACATTTTAAGATTTCTGATTGTAAAATAGCTGCTATTTTCAACAATACTTGTTTGTGGGATAACCCTCTGCTTAAATGTACTCTACTAGATATATTTTCTCTGTCTCAAGAATATTAATGAAGAATCTCTGGAAGTAAAGGGATTCATTTATGCTAATAAACGTCGAGCATCAATTTTATTAGTTGAAAAAAAAGGAAATACATACACGCTTGCATACATACATACATATGTACATGTATATACGTATACATACATACATACATACATACATACATACATACATACATACATACATACATACATACATACATACATACATTCATACATACATACATACATACATACATACATACATACATACATACATACATACATACATACATACATACATACATACATACACACAACTAAGTGTGAATACTTGAATTCATAAAATAAACTGAAAACGATGAAGTAGAATTTTACTATCATTCTCACACACAAATTATAAATTTCGGAAAAAAAAGACACTCTCCGCGTGCAGCTGTTTAGATGCAACACAAAGCAAGATTAGACCTGGTAAGCCCATTTAAAAATACAGAGATCTTTTTATTCCATTCTTTTGAACCAAATATTTTCACCAAAAGACTATTCTAAGCCTCAAGTATTCTCACAGACCTTTGGTTTTTTAGTTCTCTCTCCTCTTTCGTTGCAGTTCATGTAAAATGATGACAGTAGTCTGATACTGGTGTACAGGTGAATTCAGCGTCCAATTAAGGCCACGCAAGTGATATTAGAATCCATGGCAACTCCTTGACTTACGTCAATTTAAAATCTTCCTATGATCGATGAGTGACGCTACGCGTTCGAATAACCCTTCGACCATGTTGCCACGACATACTTAAAAAGATGACGCATTCTGACTCATTTCTGAGTCGTCATGCGACATTTAATCTTCTGAGAAAACGTTATGACGAATTGGCATTGAGCAGTACGCCCTGGTCATCACGCCGCGTCGTGCTCAAAACAGAAAAATCAGTCTTTTACAAATCCCTGAATAAACGGAACCCTAAATCGAGACATGTAGAATTAAATTTTCATTAGATTTAACCTTTCAAGGTTATCTGCATATATTTAACAATACATAGGTCCTTATATCTACCACAAATTGAGAAACCTAACTTTACGACTTCACATTTCACATTTTCGATGTCTTTATTTTTCGAACATTAAAAGCTGAAGATGCACAAAGAATTACGTAAAACAATATACCTTAATCTTTAATAAAACACATATATCAAGGAAACCCTACTTGCATACATACATACATACATTCATACATACATACATACATACATACATACATACATACATACATACATACATACATACATACATACATACATACATACATACATACATACATACATACATACATACATACATACATACATACATACATACATACATACATACATACATTCATATACACATACATACATACATACATACATACATACATACATACATACATACATACATACATACATATATACATACATAGAATACATAGTAAATTCATCCCTTCATCCATCCATACATATAGATTATATACGCAGTGTAGTAGATAGCGTCATTTGTCGCTAACGTTGGGTACCGGGTTTGCGTCTTTCTGTCCCTCTTCAACAAGGGGATGGGTGTGTGTGGTTATGTAAACTCACAGCTTAACTCACAAATCGAACCATAGGAACTCTGAAGATCTCTCCAGTGGGGTAGTACCTGTTGATCACGAGTTTAGCACATAATCCAAAAACAGTTTATCACACACATACATACTTACATACATACACAGGCATACACATATAAGTACATACCTACGAACATACATATATACATACATCCATACAAACGTGAATACACAAACACATACATATATACATACATTATACATACATGCTACATACATACTTGTATACACACATACGTACATACACACACACATACAAACATACATACATAGGCCTACATACATACATACATACATACATACATACATACATACATACATACATACATACATACATACATACATACATACATACATACATACATACATACATACATACATACATACATACATACATACATACATACATACAGATAGGCGCAAAGCCCTTACAATTCTCCGTTAAAAAAAAAAGCGGTCACAGAACTCAATAAACACAATATGGCAACATTCTGCCCACCATAACATTTCCCGCTCGTCTAGCAGGTGCCAGTGACGTCACGATTCTTCTGGTCTACGCTTATGTAGCCATGGCAACAGCGAACAACAAAACTTTCCGAGTTCAGTATGTCTGGCAGTTTCTGTGAACTTAGATTCTAAATGGCACGGCCATTTCCACAAAATATACGTCGTTTCTGAAAGTGCACTTTATGATAGACTTTTGTGCAGTGTCCATGAGGTCACTTAGGGTAAATATATAACTGCTGCAGATACAAATTACATTTTAGCACGTTAGTGATTCGGTTACTGCAATATGAAAAAAAAAGACTGAATCTATTTCACCAAGTTGTGATGCAAAGGTCGGATGACCTTTAGGCCTCTCTTTCAGTTATTTATTTGAATTGGCTGACTTTTCTCTCCGTAGAAGAGATGTACAAAGGGTTTCTTTTGCGTAGGCAAACTTTAGTTCTTGAATAACCCGCCTCATGAGCGGCAGCTTCCTAGACCTTCAAAGGTTACAAAAGACGGGGAAGGTCGGGACATTTCTTTTCTTTATGGATTCATTTCTGTCTTCTTTTCAAATTCTCTTCTTTCTATTTGAACCCTTCATATAATCCTTCTCAGATGTTTCCTTATATTTTCTGTTGCTCTCCTATTCTTTTCTCTCCTTTATGTCTCTTCACTACTTTTCTTTGTCTCCATCAGCTTTTCTTATTCACCGTCACTCCTCTTCCTCGGCATACCTTTGCTTTTGGACATCTCACATGGTCAACACCTGTTGCCAATTATTATATTATCAAATGTTTCTATTATTCATAACCAATCCCTCTCCAATGCTAGAATCCTCTAAATACCTTTCTAAACTATTTGACATCAGTATAGCTAATATTAAAGATACTGATTGATATCGACTTTAGATACTTTCGGTGCGTGAGTCCCTTGAAACTATATTGGCATCTTATCTTCAGTCCCCCTACTCCTCTTCTTCCATCCACTCTTGGAGTAGTTATATAGCATACAGCATATCACCCTTATTCATTTTGAATGTACGTATCGTCTCTATAAAGCCCTATCAATATGTGTCTCTTGTATAGTCTCATCTGTTTTTTGTTTTGTTTTTTTACAAAATTTGTCACATCACATGCACTTTCCATACAGTTGACTCTTACTTTTTTCAGAGCTTTTATCTCAAGCATCCAAAACGCACTCCTACACCTCGTAACACATGTATGAAAAACATACGAGTACACACTCAAATCACAAAACAAACACTCTAATACCGACTACCAAGCTCCACACTCCAGCAGAGTTCCCTAGACATAAGTTCAGCTTACTATCCAGCTTTAAAACAATATCAGCACAGGATAGGCCCGGCCACATAAGCAAATTGTACAAGATACAGTCATTACACATAAGACACTAATACAGTGCATCCTATATTGACCCTCTAGCCTTGCTCAGAAAACACAATATCTCTTCTCTGAATGCCTTATGGGCCAATCCAGAGGCTGTTGCCAGTCATTTGGGAGTAGTGGGTCTCCTGGAAGAGAGACCTGTAGCAAAGATAGGATTTCTTTTATACATACATATATATACCAAGGCTTTTTCCCCCTTACAAGGGGGGTAGCCGAAAAGAAAAAGGCATAAAATCATTCCCACCCATTCCATCCCTGAATACACTCCACACCCCTAGATTTCTTTTATGGCACACACAAATCATTTACCTATGAGACTTTCAATCAATCAACCAATTAGTCGATCATTCAATCAACTAGAAGCATACGCCAGGGACCCGTTGACTCACTCACGCGCCGTCGCCAGTCACCACCCCATGCAGCCACATGACCCACCTGAAACAACTCTTGACATGTTTGATCAACTTACTTCAGCCATGAGTTCTGTGGGCATCCACTTCATCGTCTACATCAGTGGTTCTTAACCTTTTTCATCCTATGACCCCCTGAGACTCTTCAGGGTATTACCGTAACCCCTTTAAGAAATTTTGAAACGGTGAACCTTGTGAAAAGGCAAGATATGTGGTTGATATGTTTACTATAGCAGGCCACCTCACAGTTCAAACATATGGAAATATATTATTTTCCTGAATCCTTTGTGACCCCCCTGAGAAACCCAAACAACCCCTCAGGCTAAGAACCGCTGGCCTACATCGAGGGTTGTCCATTTAGAAGACAACCCTGTGACTGGGAATTTGAAAGTATACATATTCATAGAAATTATTTTACAATATCGATACAGTTTGCCATTACTAGTACATAAATATTAAGGTCTAGAAATTCGTGTGAATATGCCACCAACAATATATGATATTCGTATGATATTTGCAGTCTCTTAATATGCAAATCATACATGGTATATGTATGATTTGCATATTAAGAGACTGCTCATATTTATGATGAACTTCGAAATAGAAATGCTCACGCACACGCTGACTAATAAAGTAAAGGACACAAAAATAAATACCTCATTCCGAATGCACGTACACTCATATTCAAATATTTTACCATGTTCTTTTCCAAAAGCTTATCATAAGTTCATGTTTAACAAAATCATATTTCCAGAAAAATCACTACTAATAAAGTTAAATAAGGAAATCGTAGCCTAGCAATCTTGAGGTAACATCTCTCCCATTCAACTTTATATGAGCTCGTCCTAGTTACATGATATTTGGAACTTTGAGCATCGTCGTTAGGAAGCATTATGTACACACACACACACACACACACACACACACACACACACACACACACACACACACACACACACACACACACACACACACACACACACACACGTATATATATGTATATATATATGTATGTATATATATATGTATATATATATGTATATATATATAATATATATATATATGTATATATATATATATTTATACATATATAAGATAATTCCGACAGTTGTCCCCGAACTCGAACCCGGGACTTGCGCGTGGCAGGTCGTTGCTCTTCCAACTATGCTACCGAGACTATAAGATTCTTCAACCTCGGGGTTAATCTAACCCCGTAGGATTTGAGTCGACTGCTAACTGCCGTCCTAATCTCAATTTTACGAAGAACCAAGCCCATTTGTAGCTAGTGGAAGCTGGTACGTATCTTTGATAGACTTTCGTCGTTGTAATACCTGAATAGAATCGCCAATGACGACGATGTCAATCAAATAATTCCGACAGTTGTCCCCGGACTCGAACCCGAGACTTGCGCGTGGCAGGTCGTTGCTCTTCCAACTATGCTACCGAGACTATAAGATTCTTCAACCTTGGGGTTAATCTAACCCCGCAGGATTTGAGTCGACTGCTAACTGCCGTCCTAATCTCAATTTTACGAGCATATTTGGAAGAGGAACGACCTGCCACGCGCAAGTCTGGGGTACCGGAGCTTCTCGAGGGGTGACGGAACAGCATGAAGACTGGCATGACTGCGGCGCATTGGGAACCAACACACTGAACCATCATGTAAGAGCCTGCTCAGCGACAGGGATCCTCCGTGGAGGTCCCACGACTTTACCAGAAGGACTTGTACGGAGACTGATGGGTGTGCTCACTCCATATCGTCTTGGATGCCTACTCGAAGTTCCATCCCTTAGATAATGTTTTATTTTTTTCCGTACCTGAATTATGTTGTCTGACACATGCGTTTGACATTGACATAAGCTCTACTTAAGGACTTTCTCCCAAGATCGTATACATTCACCGACGTTTCTTCAACACCAAGGACGACTGGTGCTCTTTATCTAGGTCCTTGGACGGTCTTGTCTACCGAGAGTAAAGCGGCATACAGGTAGGCAAGGACATTAGCGGTCAGCGACGACATAAATGACGGTATCTTGGCTGTTCCAGCAAGAGCGATGGTCAAACGGGAGCTATGAGGGCCCAAGATGCTGGTACACTCACCCCATATCACCAGGGAATGCCCACCATTGTTCTTACGAATTTATATTTTTAACCAATTGTTAAAGTCAATAAGTGACTTCTGAGGAGGGTGTGGGTTGTGACCCACGCAAGTATTAAATATCTTGCAATCAATGAAAACAAAACAAAACAAAACCTATTGTAACTCCCACCCTAAGGATGACCAAGACAGGTCGAAAGACGTCTGTGAGAATAAAATAGATAGTTTAAAATCCCTTTTCGACTTCTACTCAGCAACCTCACACCTGCCAGAAACTCATCATTAAAGACAAAGGAAGACTTCAATATAAGCTCAGCAATACCATTGCCGTCGCTGTTGACTTTCTCAAATCCTGCATTCAACATGACCTCCTACCGAAATGTATGTATAGATATATGTATATGTATATGTATATATATATATCTATATATACAATATATATATATATATATTTATACATATATACATATATATATATATGTGTCCATATATATGCATATACATACATACATATATATATATATATTTATATATATATGTATCTATATATATATATATATATATATATATATATATATATATATATATATATACATATATATATATATATATAT
>NC_134811.1:27660972-27663472 GCF_046742065.1 Oratosquilla oratoria | reverse complement strand
ATTTGGGTCATTAAATGTGCGTGGATGTGGCACAGAAGAGACTAAAAGAGAAGAGATAGAGAGTATATTTGTGAGAGGGAATATGAATGTGTTAGCGTTAAGTGAAACTATGTTGAAGGGAAGGGGTGATTTTGAATCTGGGAGGGTGGCGGGGAGTGGCAGGAGTGATGAAGGGGCGAGGGCGAGGGAGGGATGGAGTAGCTCTTCTGGTGAGTGATGAGATAGGAATGCGTGTGGTGGAGTGGAGGGAAATATCCTGAAGGCTGATATGGGTGAAGATGAAACTGGGATGGGAGGTGCATCACTCTACTTGAATGCTTTTACTATGGCTAAAGGAATGAGATTTTATTCAATTAGGAAGAACTTTCGCCCTTCGAAGGGCAGAACGATTCTAACCAGTTAGGAGAAATCCTCGGTTTCCAAAAGACGCAATGATTATTATGTGTATTATCATGGTAAGAAAAATCTGACCCATGATGGCATACAATTGGCTACGAATGACAAAGCCTAAAGTCCGATTGAAGACTTTGTTTCATAACGAGGCCGGAAAAAAAAAAAAAAAAAAAAAAAAAAAAAGCGTTGTGTATAAAATTGATTCTTAGAGTTTCACACTCGTTGCATACACCTCTAAAGTCATCAAAACTGTACAAATATATCTATGAGCACTATTTTTTCAACACGCTTGTTGCAAAATTATCTTTATCAGCATAGCTAATATATACATGAAAATATACCACATACTCAATAATGAAAGTTATATTTTTCATACTTGTAATGTCTTGGGTCAGTCTGAGCTTAAGATTTCCCACTCACCTGAATAAAACCGGCTGGCGCCTGGTAGACCAAATCTACGCAGAGTGACATGCGTTCGGAAATGTTAACTTCAGGCTTTAATTTCAGCTGAATAAAATCGTCTGATGAATCACCAGAACAGAAATTACATTGTGATATTTCTTCTTATGGAATTCAGTATTTGCAAACACTTTTTTTTTTTTTTTGTGCCACAGTGACGACTCACTTTACATATTTTATTCTTTTTGATGAAGGACGAATGTTACTCAGTTTAGAACAGGACTTCGTGCAGTGTGTTTTGTTATCCATAGACAGCGTTTCAATCCTTGGGGACAATATCGCACGGCTTCGATAAAGATTAGGGACAATATTGCACATTTTCGATAAAGATTAGGGACAATATCGCACGTCTTCAATAAAGATTAAGTGATCGACATTGCCCTCTGAGTGGAGATAGTTCTCTTGTCCTACAAAAAAAAAAAAAAAAAAAAAAAAAAAAAAAAAAAAAAAAAAAAAAAAAAAAAAAAAAAAAAAAAAAAAAAAAAAAAAAAAAAAAAAAAAAAAAAAAAAAAAAAAAAATATATATATATATATAATATATATATATATATATATATATATATATATATATATATGTATATATATAAATACTGAATAATCCTGGTCCGCAGGGGTGTCATCATAGTCCCTAAAATATTGATTATATAAAACTTATGTAGTGAATACCCGTATCTTGTGCCAAAGGGGTTGGAAATATGATAAAAGTTACGTAATTCTGAAACTAACCTTTCACGTTTTCACTTTATCATTGACAACCTGCACACGTGTTGTATCTGCCGCCAAGCGATTTTATTCAGTCGGAGGGTAATTCCCTCCCGTTTTCTTTAACCCATCTCTATGAACCATTACATATGTGATTCAGAATGTCACCAGGCGATTTTTTTCAAACAAAGGAGAACCTCCTAAAAGCAGCGAAGTTCTGTTTGGGTTTTGAAAGAACTGCTTGCCAGTTTGTTTATTTCTAGAAAAAAGCTTGAAGAAGTGCAAAAGATGTTCAACAACTGCGTCAATTTTTGTATTTGAATAATGGCCAGAGTTGAACGAAAAGTTGTTTTTATGTAAGTATTTCTGTCAACGGTGTGTGTGTGTGTGTGTGTGTGTGTGTGTGTGTGTGTTTCTTAGTGTTTTTGCATGTATTTCTGTATATGTGTATCTCTATCTGCAATAAAGATATTTACATGAATTTCACAGGTGTAGTAGAACTGATTATCATGAGTGCTCGAAGTAACTCCACCTCTTCGCTGTGACCACATACGTTTGTTGCTGAGACTGCACTGTTCTTTGTACATTTACATAAGCGTGTCCATTTCATACTTTCTCTTCCTAGTTTCTAGGTTTAAGGTCTCTTCCCACCCTCTCCTTGCTTACTAGTCCACGTGGATCAGTGGTTAGCGTCCCATGTCTCGAAGGCAAAAGACCCGGGTTCCGTGCTAGGTATTGGTTAAAGTAGCACTTTTTTGAATTCCTAATCCTTCTCGGTAACGGTAGAAGCTAGAGGTACAGGTCGGTGCTGCAGGTCGGTACTGCAGGTCGGTACTGCAGGTCGGTACTGCAGGTCGGTGCTGGCGCCTTATTATCAGTAGGATCTGGCTGATTACATAAGCTTCAGCCTCCGTTGGGAACCACAGCCTTTTCAAACACGTCTGAC
>NC_134811.1:27645972-27648472 GCF_046742065.1 Oratosquilla oratoria | reverse complement strand
ACCATAAATGGAGTAAAATCTAGGTGGGACAATGTTACTAGTGGGGTCCCCCAGAGCTCTGTTTTGGGTCCCTTGTGTTCATTATGTACATAAACGACTTAGACGATGGGATAAATAATTATGTTAGTAAGTTTGCGGACGACACTAAAATAGGACGCCTAATTAGGTCAGGAGACGACGCAGAGATTCTGCAGGATGATCTTAACAAATTGTTCGTATGGTCGGTGAAATGACAAATGAACTTCAATATCTCTACTTGTAGCGTGTTAAACGTAGGCCTACACAACCCCAAAAATAGATACAGCTTAGATAATACGCTTTTAGAGAAAACTGAATGCGAGAGAGACTTGGGAATTCTAGTGAGTGCGGAACTTAAAACCAGGAAACAGTGCATTAGCGCCTGGAATAAAGCTAACAGAGCATTAGGTTTCATTGCTAGGACGGTAACGAATAGAAGTGCAGAGGTAATTATCAAACTATCTAGCGATAGTCAGACCCATCCTTGATTATGCGGTACATTTTTGGTCTCCGTCCTACAGAATGGACATCAATTCACTAGAATCAGTACAGAGAAGAATGATCAAAATGATACATGGACTCAGAAAGTTGCCTTAAGAAGAGAGGCTTAGGAACCTTAATTTACACTCTCTGGAAAGACGCAGAATGCAGGGTGATCTAATAGAGATGTTCAAATGGATCAAAGGCTTTAACAAGGTCATCATATTGAAACAACAGGGCAGGACTCGTAGTAATGGTTTTAAACTGGACAAATTTAGACTTGAAAAGGAAGTAGGCAAGAATTGGTTTACTAATAGGGTTGACGAGTGGAATAGACTTAGTAACCATGTAGTAAGTGCTGAAACTATCAGTTGTTTTAAGAAACGATTAGACAACTTTATGGATGGGGATGACAGGTGGTGATGGATACGGAGCTGCCTAGTGTAGGCCTTATGATCTCTTGCAGTCTCCTTCATTCTTATGTTCTTTTATATATGTATATATATATATATATATATATATATATATATATATATATAAGTATATATATGTATATATATAGATATATATATATGTTGAACTTCTATAGCCGACTAGACAACATATCTACTGTCAATCTACCAGTAGATCAGCTTCTTCTCCCAGTCGCATTGTCTCCTCAGCCCACCTGGCATCTTCAGAGGAAGAAGGGTCAATCGCAACCAATCACCATTGTCTAGGACAGAGGTGGGGAACCTGCGGCCTTCCATGCCATCAAGTGTGGCCTTCTGCGGCCTTTGATATACATAATATTTTTTTTTAAAAGACCTTGAATATTTTTTAAGTCTGAAATCATTATACACCTGAAACTTATAATATAATAAAAGGGATAAAATAATTGAAAATAATAATAATAATTTGTTCAGTGCGGCCTCTATGTGGGACGATGAATTGTAAGGTGGCCTTCATGCACAAAAAGGTTCCCCACCCCTGGTCTAGGAGAACAACCTCAACACACAGCTGCGCTCAGAACGATTGCCTTTATCGCCGGCAATCTTATATTTTTACACAATGTCGTATAAATACTTCTGTACAAATGTCCACCTACTGTAAACCTCACCATTTCTTTCCTCTCCTTTTTCTCTCTGTATATAAAACAGACTCCTGTAAATAATCTCCTTCGCTGGTAAAACAGCGTATTGTCTAAATAATATCTCTTTGGCAACCTCGCCACACTACTTGTATGTACTTGTATGTCCTTTCCTCAATAAAGCCGAGAGCAATCCGAGCAATCGGAGCAATCAGAGCAATCCGGGCACGAAGTCAGCTGCGTTTTCATTCCCTGTTGGTGGGTATACAGGAAACCCACCAATAGGGGTGATTTTATTCACTTTTTCTCAGCCCACAGTAAAAGAGTTAAAACTGGTGTCCTGATAGGTTTTGTCCTCAGAGCCTATCGTATATGTAGCAAAGAGTTCCTTGAAGACGAATTAACATACATTAAAAACACATTAAAAAACTTGAGATACCCAGGAGGCCTAATAAATAAAGCAAAACACAAAGCGAACAAAATCCACGAGAAATCAAACGCCCGAACCAACGGACCAAACGTCTAGGCATCCGGACCAATCGTCCGTACAGTGACGAAAGATCATGTCACGCCACATTTCATAACTGTACCTAATTCTGAGATCACCAAGGATATTGATAGGTATTTATTGAAAGGTGGGATAAAAATTGCTAAGGCTTCCTCTAATAAAATAGGAAAAAATGTTTAAAGACCACACTGATAATCACAACAACCTCAGTGTGATTTATCGCATCCCATGTAGCGGCTGTCCCCTAGCATACATCGATGAATCAGGTCGAGGGATTGAAAAAAGACTAAGCGAACATAAAACTCGCTTCTCTCAATCTACATTCTTCCTCCACCTTCAATCCACCTTTTACTGCCACATTTGCACCCAATATCTAAAACTATCCACTTCCTCCAGTCGCTCTCCCTTAATGCTCATTTCCAGTC
>NC_134811.1:27633472-27640972 GCF_046742065.1 Oratosquilla oratoria | reverse complement strand
ACGTCGCTACGGTGATTTTACCTGAACCGAATAAAATCGTACGAAGACAATCATAATAAAGTCTCTAAGGTGCGTCATTGTATGCTAGTATTTGCATAAATACACTAAACCTATGCACCAGTAGACTTCTCCTACTTGTAAGGGGGTGGCCTTGTCAAATCATACCTTTGCTTCTTGCAGGAAGAAATGCAAAGATATTTCCTCAAGCTTCTCATTCCACCTTATTTATCCCGCCTTTTACGATAGGCACGGGGACTCGCTGGCGGCATTCTTATCCCTAACCACATTGGCATAAGAAACGAAGAGACATATATTCAAATAGATATAGAAGTGGGCAAAGAGATGGATTATGATAATGAATTCATTCCTTCGTTACAATGATGCTCCTCAGATTTTGTTGATTACTTAATCAATTCATTAATTATTTTCTATTTATTTTGTATCAGCAAACACATGAGCTGACAGTTGTCAGAGGAATCTGTTTTAATCTTATTACATTTGTAATATGGGGTTGTTTTGTTTGTTCTCGAATTTCCCAGTTGTGTCTTATCCTCCATTCTTGCATTTGGTTGTCATACACGGGTCCTAAAATTCTCCGTAAAATTTTATTTTCAAGAACTTCAAACTTCTTCTCCATAGCTTTTGTAAGGGCCCATGTTTCGCAGCCGTACAGTATGCCTGATCTCACTATTGAGTTATCTGTACTTTTTTTTTTTTTTTTTTTTTTTTTTTTTTTACTTTTCTTAGTCTCTTTGAAAAAAAAAAAGGTTAGTTTCCGAAACAGCCATGTAAGGACCATTTAACCATGTAACACAGTGACGTATGTTTGTACATCTCCGTTTTGGCTAAAAACACATCGATTCTATCTATCTGAAAGGAGAACTCGGTGTCTCAGTGAATTCCCACTCAGATGAATAAAAATGGATTTAGCTAACCAGAAGAAAGACTTAAAGATCACGCCTAGAACTCGGTGTCTCAGTGAATTTCCACTCAGATGAATAAAATTGGATTTAGCTAACCAGAAGAAAGACTTAAAGATCACGCCTCTATATTGAAATGGTCAAGGCTTCGAAGTTCTCTGGTTCTCTCTATCTTTCATCATTTTTTTTTTTTTTTTTAATTCCTTCCCCGGTTTCCAATCTCAATAAAGACCAATTTCCTCTCCTCTATGGCTCTCGATCTAGTGTACGTGAGCTCGGCCACTTTCGCAAGCTACCACTGCCGAATCTCTCCACGTCGTTCTTTTCCTCTTCCCCTAACTTCAGTATCATGATGAACCCTCAGGGGAACTTTACACTTTGATCAAAGGGTTAACTTCTTTCCTCTAAGTCTTACATCACGAAATAACGCTAGGAAAGACGTGTGGACGTCTTTGCACTTGATTGAAGAAAACGGGAAGATTTTCTTCTCCTTTTACCGATTTGTCCCTTCCTCTCTATTCTGTTTTCACTCTCTTTTTCTTTCTTTCCCTCTCTGTCTCTCTCCTCCCCTCCTTATCTCTACTCATTCTTCCAATTCCGTATCTCTTTTCTCTCTCTCCTTTCTCTCTCCCTCCCTCTCTTTCCACCCTCCTCCCTCGCTTTTTTTTTCCTTTGCTCTTTTTTCAGAACATGAGCCCAGATTTCGCTTTCATCAGACTTATATGATATCTATATGCGCTTAAGTGACGTATATCTAGACGCAATTTTTGGATTTCGAGGATTGTTTGTATTAATCAATTTATTACGCTCAAGGAGCGTCAAACCTAGTACAAAAGTGTAGCTATGTACAGAGTACTAGTGACACACAGGACACTCTCGAATCATAACTGAAGGAATTATTTGTAGTTTATCACCCATTAGTGCGGGTGATACAAAAATATATACAGTGATCACCTTCTGGCAAATATTTACATATAATAATAAGTAATCGTCGATGAGGTATCAAGGTTGTTGGCATATGGGGTGTAGCGCAGCCTGCACGATGTGTACCTCGGCACCTTTCTGGTCTCACCCGTCTACATCGTGCGGTAGCCGGGTTTGCGTCGGGCACGTATAACACTGTGTCGTCTCACCAGAAGTTCGCTGCGTTTGTATGCATGTGGAAGTGGAAGGACATTCTTGTGGTGTTGGATGGTTTACACTTGAAGTCCTCTCAGCATTACCCACGGTGACGTGTAGGGAAGTGGCGGCTTATCGTACCATCCATTTGTAGTAGGGCAATAGTTGTAGCAGCTGGCAGATCCATACTACAGACATTCCTTGTTATTATGTTCAGGGAACAACAAATCTAGTGCAAAAGATAAATATATACAGATTATTAGTGATACTTAAAACATTTCCGAATCATGACTGATTTATTTATGTATACTTTAAAATCCACCAAAGTGAGGGTGTTGCAATAGGATTAATTCTAATTTATCACCTTCAAGCAAATATTTACAGACATCAAGAACTGATTGTCGATGTGGTATTAAAGGGGCTATCGTGGGGCAATTAATACAGTAGTGCTCTAGACTGTTGGCATTAGGGGTGTCGCACAGCCTGCACGATGAGTACCTCGGTACACCTTCGGTCTCACCCACTTGCCACACTGGTCTGTAGCCGAGCCTGAGTCGGGCACTCACAACATTGTGTCTTCTCACAATAAGTCCATTACGTCTATACTTATAGGGAAGAGGAAGAAAATTCTCGTAGTGTTGGATAGATACACTTGTAGCCCTCTCAGCATTGCTACGGCGGCGAGTAGGGGAGCAGGCAGCTTGTCTTACCATTCGCTTGTAAGAAGGTAGGAAGGCAGTAGTAGAAGTGGCAGCTGGTGGATCCATACTACAGGCTGTCCTTGCTAGCCGATCAGCGGTGTCATTGCCTAGGAGTTCGATATGGGATGGAATCCACAGGAAGTGTACCCTCTGTGAGTTTTCGTGAGTTGTGGCCAGTTGTCGCATTATTTGTGTTACCACTTGTTGGTGTTCAGGCTTGGTAGATGAGAGAGCACGGAGGGCTGACTGAGAGTCGCAGATGATCAAGCCGTTTTCTCCAGTCCGTGTCAGCAAAGTAACAGCGTCCAGGAGCCCATGCAACTCACAATACGTGGAGCTTGACGAATTAGGGAGTCGACGGCCTGCCCAGCCCCCTAGTGGTGGCTCTATGTTGGGGGAATACACAGCACATCCAGCACTACCGTCCTCCTGCAAAGAACCGTCAGTGAAGAGATGATGGGCCGCATTTAAAGAAGATGACAGACCGGCGATAGTTTCTAAGGCTAGTTGTTTCTGGAGCTGTGGTAGGTCGGACTTGGTAGTTGGAGTATAGGTGACTGTTGGCATGGGTGTCTGCCAAGGTGGGAGGCCAAGGTCCTCATTCTCTGTTAAAATGTTTATGTTAAGCCTCCGAATGTTTGAACTGATGTTAAGGACCAGTGAGCAGCCACCGGGACGAAGCTGAGGTCGAGGCTCTGCCAAATCAATCGAGGTCTGGATTGTGTGACAAAAGTGGGGAGATAAGTGGGGGTAGTGCAGGCACTTGATAGTGAAGTAGGTAACTTTTGCGTATATTCTCTCTACAATTGGTGGTAGACGAAGTTCTTGCTGTATATTGACGATCCTGGTTGTGGTAGGGCAGCCTAAGATGAGCCTCATTGCCTGGTTTTGGAATTTTTCAAGTGGTTGCAAAGTAGTTTTGGAAAGCTGACTAAGTGCGGGAGAGAGGTAATCAACCACTGATCGAATGAATGTGATATATATAGTTCTGGCGACAGGGATGGACACTCCAGCAATATTGTTGGTTAACCACCTAAGAGGAGTCAATCGTCTCTGTAGCCGGGTTAGCAGGTCTTGGACAATTGGATGTACGCGTTGTCTTGCTGGGATAGAAGGTGTGATACGAACTGGTGCCCCCAGGTAAAGGTACTGTGAGCACAATGGCACGATGGTGTTGCCAACAGTGAATTCTGGCAAAGTTCTTGCTGGGCGAAAAGATAAAATTCTGCTCTTTTCTGGTGAGATGACCAGCCCGCATGAGGAGGATGACAAATGAAATGATTGAAGGAAACGTTGCATGTCTTGTGGTGATCTTGAATGAATGCATATGTCGTCTGCATAGCAAGTGATTGTTGTACCGTCGATGTCAGGAAGCAGAGAGAGAAAGCGATGCATAAGGATGTTAAATAAAAATGGACTGAGTACTCCTCCCTGTGGAGTACCGAGTTCAAACTCTCTGGTATTGCTGTACGCTCCTTTAAACAATACACGTGAGCTCCTGTTCTGCAGGTATCCTCTTATCCACCTCAGTAAATTTCCTTTGATGCCAAAGTCAACAAGTTGGTCGAGGATAATGTCCCTGTTGGCGATGTCGAATGCGCTTTTCAAATCAATGAAAGCCACTACACTGGTGGGACAGAGGCGTGTGTAGAGTTCCATGAGGCAGTGGTGTGTTCCTCGTTGGGGCAGGAAGCCGTACAGTCGGGGCGAGAGCTTATCTTGTATCCGGAACATCAGACGTGATAGAAGAATGCGTTCCAATACTTTACAGAAACAAGAGGTGAGAGATACAGGTCGGAATTTGTCAGTGCCAGGTTTAGGAATCGGTACTATCGTGCTGCAAGTCCAGTCCCGTGGTACATATCCCAGGTTGTAGCAGAGATTATACAGCTGGAGGAGGGGGTTACCAGGTACGTCCAGGAGTACTCGGAGGACGGCGTAGGTGATACCATCATCGCCAGGAGCTGTCGCCTTACCCTTGGCGAGGGCTCTTCGCAGCTCTTGTTCGGTTATCTCCTCATCTTCTTCTTCGGTCTTCAGCAAGGCAGAGGCAAGTCGGAGTGCACGATAGTTTTTGTGGGTGGAGAGAGCGTCGTGTATGTATGGTGGGAGGTTGCTGGTTCGTGCCTGTGCTGACCAGGCATCAACAAGGTCTTGTGCAAACTGTGTAGGACTATGATGGAGGGCACTGTGATGTTTTTTCTTTATCACCTTGTTGATGAGGTGCCACATGGTGCCAATACTCGTTTGATGGTTAATGCTGTCCGTTAGTTTTTTCCAGGAATCCGTTTGAACACAACGCTGTAGAGCAACTAAGTCATCTCTTGATAGTTGATACTGGTGTAGAGTTTCTGGACTTGGTCTTTTCTGAAAGGCAAAGCCATCCTCCATCGCTTTCCTCTCCGCCTGAACTTTGTGGTTGTCTAGTGTCCAAGTGTGTGTATTCGGATGACGTGTGATGTGTGGCTTTTTGACGTATTGGGTGTAGAAAGTATGTGTGGCGTTAACGAGGGAGGAATATAACTGTTCAGGACAGTGGTGGTTAAATGTGGGTAGGAGGTTTGTCATGTATGAAATATATGTGGGACAGTACTTGGGTGGGAGTACGATGCGTGTACGGGTATGCACTGGGGATGGCGTGGTAGGAAGGGTGTATTGGACGCTGAGTGCTACGTGGTCGGAGAATAGTGTCGGAATCGTTGAACACCGGACTTGGGAGGCCACCAATCCAAACGTAAGGACGTGATCCAAGGTACCACCTCGAGCATGCGTGGCGCCAGCCGTGTCCCAGCGAGTTAGCCTGTTGCGTTGAATGCATTCCAGAAGTCGAGTCCCGTTGCGATTTATAATGCCTGGGAGATCTCCTAGAGCAGGGTGTCGACTATTAAAATCTCCTAGATAAATCATACCGTGGGTGGTGGGGGGTGGAAGTGTAGCTGGATTCAGGCCGTTCGGCGCAGCGTACACATTGCATAACCTTATGGTACCGGAGCCAACTGTTACCTCTAGAAGCTGATAAGTCGTGTTATTGTCTACAGAATTTTGAAGAAAGCGATGCTGGACGGTGGTGTGGACATACGTAATTAATCCGTTTCGGATCTGATGTACATACGATACGTATTGGTTGAGCAAAGGTGCATCCCTGTTTGGTGGAGCGAGGCCTATAAATGCTTCCTGTATGAAGATAATGTCTGGGTGGTGACAGTGCACGTACCCTTTAAGTGCTGTACGTTTGGCCCAGTTTGTGATACCGCAGGCGTTCCATGAGATGACGTGTAGCTTCATTTGATTATTGAATTTTAGTTCTATGGTATCGGCGACCAAGTGATGAAGAAGTGGTGGTTCGGGCGGTTGTGGAGGTATGAGCAACGGTGGTGGTTCGGCCGGCAGTGGTGGTGTGGGGGGTAGTGGTGGTGGGGGTGGTGGTGGTGGGGGGTCACTGGGTGTTGTGTTACGTAGGGGAGACTCCCTGTGTGGGGTTGCAATTAGATTGCCGAATCTAGCAGCAATAAAATCCATTTTCTCCGTGATGGTGCTAATGGTGTTAATAATTACCTGTTGTGATTCAATTAACGAGTTCAGTGTCGCCTCGCACGTGACCTGTTTTTGAACCAAACTATCCAGGACATTTCGATTGCATCGAAACGCGCGGTCATTGTCGCGACCCGAGTCATAAGGGATGCCACTGCATCGCGAAGCGCAGCTGCTTGTGTGGAATCCGAGGAGGCCGTAGAGGTAGAGTGGGGGTTACCGACGGAGGGAGGAGGTGGTGGTGACTCAGTGTGACCCGTGTGTTTAACAACCGGTGCATTGGTGGTTTGCTGACGCTTTGCACAACCATGACAGGCGTTGACCCCTGTCTGATGACATCGTGGACATTTCCAGCACGAGGTGTCTGGTGGGGGAGGCTGGGATTGTGATGAAGCCGAGTCAGGGGTAGCAGCAGTTGGTGGAGGGGCGCGGTGTGAACAAGTGCGGGAGTCATGAGGGCCCGAGCACCATGCACACCGTTCGGTCGCGGCGCAATACCGTGAGATATGACCGATGCCCCAGCACGGGTAACACCATGGCTGTTCGTCTTTCATCCTACGAAGTTCACAGGGTGGTAGGCATGGAAGGAAGCTGAAGTAGACACTCGGTGGTGGTGGCTCTATAAGGCTCCAAGTCACTACCAGGCGGTTGATGGGTGTGCCATTATGGTGGAACCTTCTGACTGAGTGGGTGCCCGGCAGTTCTTTGGCCAAGGCTGGTTCAATATTGACCGGGTAACGTGTTAAGAGGTATGTGGGATATTTGCAAGGCCTTTCCTGTGAGTCCTGAGCCTCAAGGTAGATGGACAGTACCTCTCCTTTCGTAACACTGTTGACAATATATGTGCGGTTACGAGAGATGTAAACAAACTGAGATGTAATTGCTGCCATTTTCACCTCAGCCAGTTTACGGTCAAGTTTGAAGGCTTTGTTTATTTCATTCAGCCATCGAAATTTTATGTCCACTGAGGGGTTATTCTTGAACCGGAATTTGATATAGTCAGCCCTGGGAGCAAATGCTGGGGATGGAGGGTCACGCAGCGATGAGGTCCCCCTTGTGGGTGCCTCCTGTGCTACAGGGCGTGAATCGCTGTGGTCTGTTGTAGATATGCTGCTCTGGGCAGATGTCTCAAATCGTTTTGAGGATTTGGCAGCAGGGGAAGAAGGCGAACTATTGCTGTCCGAGGTGTGGGTTATGGAACGTTTGGGAGTAGTTGTGGGGCGTGACAT
>NC_134811.1:27620972-27623472 GCF_046742065.1 Oratosquilla oratoria | reverse complement strand
ACGGGAAGGCAATATGCGAAGCAAGGAGAGACGAAAAAAAAAGAAAATTATACGAACCAAAATGGAGACGGAGGGAGAATGTGAGTCAAGGGAGAGGATGGAGGTATCCACATGGAGCGGGTGGATTGTTTTTACAGTGGAAGGGTTGATGGGGGAGGGGGGTGGTAGGGGGAAGAAAATAACACACTGATAGAATTGTTTTTACTTTGGTTGGTATTTGGAATCCCGGATTTGTATGTATGTGTGTATGTATATATATATATATATATATATATATATATATATATATATATATATATATATATATATATATATATAAATACATATACATGTAAAATTTTCATATATATGTATATATATGTATATATATGTACATATATATATATATACATACATATATATAAAATATTTATATATATACATACATATATATAAAATATTTGTATATATTATATATATATATATATATATATATATACATATATATATATATATATATATATACATGTATATATATACTGTACATATGTATATGTATATATATGTACATATATATACATATATATATTTATACGTATAAACTAATAAATGTATATATGATCGCTGGTCGATTGATTTAGAGCGTCCCTACTCGGGGGAGAGATCATCAGGCGACGTAAAGATAGTTCGAGGCTGCCTTGCGGCGGAGCAATTTCTATGTAAGGGCATCATATTCCATTAAATTCCCTGCCTCGAAGTCCTTCGTAATAAATCACCATCCTCGACCTCTATGAAAGGTTTAGTTCATGACGTTAAGCCGAATCGTACATTGATTTTTTTTTTATTTGTATTTGCGTCACGACCTTGTATTTGCGTCACGACCTCGCTCAAACCACCTCCTCCTTTATTGGAGAAAAAGAAAAAGAGAAAAACAGTCTGTTGTCCTCTTCAGCACAGGATTAGGATTACGAACATGTTGGTCAGGCCACTCGCCTTCGTGTAATTGGTTATCGTGGGAAAGAAACATAAGAACATAAGAACATAAGAATGAAGGAGACTGCAAGAGACCATAAGGCCTACACTAGGCAGCTCCGTATCCATCACCACCTATCATCCCCATCCATAAAGTTATCTAATCGTCTCTTAAAACAACTGATAGGAATAAAAATCTGCAAGAAAATAAAAGGGGGAAATGTGTAGAATAAAAAGAGCCTATTGGCAATGGGCGCATTCAAGAAGGTCTTTATGTTTGTAATCATCGCGGCTCTGGAGGCGAATTGCTTCGGGAGATAACAAAGTAAGAGCAGAGAAGTACAGAGAAATTGACGCAAGAATTCCGAGCAAGAGCCTGACTTGTTTGTGGTCAGGTTGTGTATCTTATGAACACGTGACCTGAATTTCCTTACGTTCCTGCTCTGGATTCTTGTGACATTTGTAAAGCCTCTCTGAACTTTAACTAAATTTGACAAATAACACCGAAACTTCACTGTACAGACCATTTGTCATCTGCGCTATCCCCCTGACCTACATACATGAGAAGTCATGTACAATATTTGTGGGTATAGCTTAATGCGTTATTTACTGTAACACACGGGAAGTGAAATTAACTCACACACACTTCAAATAAAAAAAACACGTCCACAAGCGCAAACACACACATATTCTCTCTTCAACAAAAACTCAATGCAGTTTCTAACTTTCTCTAAGACTGCATTTTCTGATTTTAGCTTGCCTCTCACTAAAAATTTTCCGTTCTTCTTACTTTCTCTACAACTATGCCTTCGACCCCGTTCCCCACTTTCGTTAGAAACTATCAACGCCAGCGACCTCCTCCTTCTCCCTTTGGATTGTGAACAATGACAGGTAAATGAATAATAGAACTTTGACCGAGCTCATTACCATTAACTCCGTTTACAAACATCTATCCTCTTATTTCCCTCCAGATGTTTCTCCTTCTCTCACAATAACCAATCCACCGGAAGTGGGCGTTCTACCTAGTTGTTCATAATCCTACATACTGTGGAGTACCAGAGGCTATAGACGCATTATAAAGAGTATAAAATATCTGTCTCCGAAACTGGGGCCTAAGTTCCACGCACACACACACACACACACACACACACACACACACACACACACACACACACACACACACACACACACACACACACACACACACACACACACACACACACACACACACACACACACACACACACACACACACACACACACACACACACACACACACACACACACACACACACACACACACACACACACACACACGCACACACACACACATGTATATATATTTATATATATATATATATATATATTTACTATATATATATATATACATATATACATATATGTATACATATATATATATATATATATTTATATATATAAATATATATATGTATATATAAACATATGTATATATATATATATATATATATACGTATATATATATATATATATATATATATATATATATTTATATATATACAATTTTCAA
>NC_134811.1:27610972-27615972 GCF_046742065.1 Oratosquilla oratoria | reverse complement strand
GACGCCATGTCGTTGATGAATGATATCATGTCGTCAATGACCAACGTTCCCTCTATAATGAGAACTGTTTTCCTGACACAAATAATTAGTGTATATACAATAATACTTTCTTTTTCTAGAGAGAGAGAAAGTAGGACTCTTTTCCCATAGATGTCCTTTTATTAAATACCTATCTATAGACCAATAGGCTTCTTCCCATTTACAAGGGAGGTAGCCAGCAAAGGCATGCACCCACCCCCACTCATCAATCATTTCCCTTTCATCTTAGCTCCTTGTGGATGAAAGATCATCTCTGTCCCCTGTTCACTGCCAGTCATTATTTGTACTCAGCAATTCATTATTGGGATTTTTTCAATGCTTAGAACTAAATCTTGACCAATGATGTCTACTATCATAAAACAGAAATCTACTAACTGTGGCTATAATTTGGCTATTGTAATCGTCTTCTGCACAGTAACTCTATGTTAAAATTTGGTCATTAACTTACTTTTTTTAGTTTTATATCAATGTGAACTTAGATACTATAGCAAACGTCACATGATTTCACGGAAACACAATGACGTCATAACGCGCATGAGGCCAACCTATTTCATTTTATAAAGTATAAATACGTTTGAAAAAGGCACAATACCGTTATGGTTGAGTGATGTTCAATGAAACACTTCGTACAACATCAACAAAATAATTCTAAAATAACTAAAATTAAATATTATATAAAAAAGGAATATTATATAATATATGAATGACTTTTGAATCATCTGCACCAAAACTTGCCAGCTCAACACACTTGGATGAATATACAACTTAAAAAGTGATGAAAAAAGGTGCTCATTTACCCCTATCACGCCCGTGTGACCAGACTTAGAATTACCATAATTAAGGATAGTGGTACAAAGGTGATACAAGGTCATCATATTAAGACAACAGTGTAGGACTCGCAGTTATGGATTTGAATTGGACAACTTTAGATTCAAGAAGGAAATAGGTTTATCAATAAAGTGGTCGACGAATGGAATAGACTAAAACTACTGGTTGTTTTAGGAGAATATTAGATAACTTTATGGATGGGGATGATAGATGGTAATGAACATGGAACTGCCGAGTGTAGGCTTTATGTTCTCTTGCAGTCTCCTTCATTCTTATGTTCTTATGTAAAGTGTGCAATGTGGGTTTCTGTCTAATATTAAACTATGTTCTTTGGTAAGGATTACGAAAAACTACAAATAAACTTATACTGGCCCTGAAGATTCTTATATCTTATAATAGCTCAGACATAAGCACAGGTAATATTGTACAATGAACTACAGTATTATTATCATTATTATCATTATTATTATTATTATTATTATTATTATTATTATTATTATTATTATTATTATTATTATTATTATTACTATTATCATCATTATTATTATTATTATTATCATTATTATTATCATTATTATTATTATTATCATTATTATTATTATTATTATTATCATCATCATTATTATTATCATTATTATTATTATTATTATCATTATTATTATCATTATTATTATCATTATTATTATTATTATTATTATTATTATCATTATTATATTATTATTATCATTATTATTATTATTGTTATTATTATCATTATTATTATTATCATTATTATTATTGTTTTTATTATTATTATTATTATTATTATTATTATTATTATTATTATTATTATTATTATTATTATTATTATTATTATTATTATTATTATTATTATTATTATTATTATTATTATTATTATTATTATTATTATTATTATTATTATTATTATTATTATTATTATTATTATTATTATTATTATTATTATCATTATTATTATTATTATTATTATTATTATTATTATTATTATTATTATTATTATTATTATTATTATCATTATCATTATTATCATTATTATTATTATTATTATTATTATTTTTGGGGACGGAGGGAGAAGGGAAAAAAAAAACAACCAATTAATAAGCTTCCCTTCTATGGTCTTGAAAATTAAAAAAGAAAAAGACCACAAAGAAAGGTTTGTGCCTATAGGGACAAAAAGTACGCACATTTTTTTAGAAAAAAAGAAAAAAATCTACTGGGGATATAATTTCAGATAGCTTCCCTTAGGTTACCTGCATGTAATTATACGTAATTATACGCTCAAAGCCGGAGTTTTACGTTCATCGTTGACATACAGAAACATTGATATCTGCGGAAAAATAGAGCTTATTAAATAGGTCACAGAAAAATATTGCTAATTGATCTAATGAAATTATGGCGATGGGCTTTCAAAAAAAAAAAAAAAGAAAAAAAAAAAGAAAGAAAAAAAAAGTTTGACAAACCATGCTTATGGCCGCATACCCCCTATAACGCTCCCCCCCCCCCAAATAAAAAAAAATTATACAGACGAACAGAAAGCATTATGGGTGGGGTGGTGATGGAAATTATAAAAAAAAAATGGAAGAGGCAATGGATAAGAAATAGATAAAGGATAAAAAAAAAAAGATAGAGATAAGATAGAACAGAATGAAAAAAATTACTCACGTGCCAAAAGTTTGATAAAGACAGAATGGCTCAGAGAGCAGGAATTGAACTTCATGCTTCTTGTGTTTTGCATTAGTGTAAGACAGTTTCCATGTTATCAGATTGTGGAAAGAGAACGAGATCAGTCTCCGCTTGTCATCTCTCCTTATATGGGGATAAATATAAAATTTGAGGAAAAATCTTAGCTCCAATTCCGGGACCGAATGTCAGCGCCCAGTCGGAGGTAAGTGCTGATGAGTTTTAAAAGAAGGTAAAGGGTAGATACAAGACCTTTAGTAACAGAAACAAGAATTCTGAGATATATAAATAAAACCATAATATTCAAATAAGAAATTAATTAAAAAATCAAACTAATAAGGTTAATAAAACCAGAAAAAAATGCTACGGAAGGGGAGGGGAATGAACGATTTGAAACCAAATCTTACCTCAAAAAAAAAAAAAAAGGAAGAAAGCGCAGCCAAAAGGATCTTCAAAACAAGTCCGACTTCATTATTACTAGAAAACATGACTTTTCATTTCCCCTCGTCCCGAAAAGTATTTGGTGACTCATTCCTCCTCTTGGATGTTATATTTTCCTATTCTCTTATGGCGAACGCCAAAACGGTTTTGTGACAAAACCACTGGAAGAGAATGGCTGTCCTACCCCACCATCCCTCACCCTCCCATCTCCCCTTTTCATCTCCCCCTACTCTACCCTCCCCCCATCCTCCAACTCCCCCTTTCCTCACCACCTTGTATAGGGTATTATGGGGGTATTGGCTGCATCACTTTTATGCAGTAACTTAGAGGGAAGGAGAGCCGTTACTGGCGCCTCTATGGACCAGAGTCATGCATCTTTCTCTTATGTCTAGAGACGAATTTCAACCTCTAATAAAAATAAATAAACAAATAAATAGATTAAACGTTATAAGATAAGTAAAAAAAAAATAAGATAAGATAAGAAAGAGTATATTAAAATAAAGAAAAATGAAATGAAACAAAATGAAACAAAATAAGATATAATAAAAATAAAACAAGATAAAATAAGATAAAATAAAATAAAATAGAAGCAAATGAAATATAATAAGATAATTTGAAACAGAATAAAATAGAACAAAGTGAAATAGAATAAGATAAGATAAGAGAGACTGAAAGAAAATAAGACACATCAAAGGAAGGAATTAAAATGAAACTAAAGAAATCTCTCCACTTCCCACCTAGGGAACTCTGGTCCTTCGTGGTATCACACGATTTTCCAAAATTTCTTGACTAAATTAATCTAGGAATGCCACATGGCGACAGCCAGAGTACTGATGAATCGATAACAGTGACCAGGTTCAGTCTGTTCATATATAAGAAGGAGGGTGATTGTTTGCATGAGTGAGTCAGGTAAGGAAAGTGTTCAGTTGATTCGATCAGGCTAAGTTAGGTTGAGTTGGTTAGGATAAGTTGGGTAGACTAGGTTAGTTTCTGCTACGTTAGGTTACGTCAAGTTAGTCTATGTTGGTTAATATTAGGTTACGTTAGGTTAGGTTACACCAGGTCAGTTTACGCTGTGTAATGTTAGGTTACGGTAGGATAGATTAGGTTAGGTTAGGTCAGGTCAGGATAGTTTACGTTGGTTAATGTTAGATTGGGTTACGTTAAGTTAGATTAGATCAGGTCCGGTTAATTTAGGCTATGTAATTTAGGTTAGATTAAGTAAGGGTCAGTTGCGTTAAAAATACGGGTAGGCAAATCATCACCCTCATACAGAATGGGGTGTGGGGTGTGGGGTGTGGGGAGGATGTTCTTCTCCTGCTGCAATCAAGACAGACTGCAAGAAGATAGACTACAAGAGAGTGACGTTACAAGGCACGTCACAGCATGTTACTCTGCCAGATGAGTGTAACGCTCACTCCAGCACCATGCACGCGAACACGCGCACACATTTTAGGAGTAGTGTGGTACTGGGTCATCAGAAAGAGCCTGGCCTTCCACGATAATGAAGGAGAGAGACCTCACACTAGGTCAAACGCCCGGGGGTCAGCTCCGCTGTCAACTTCCACAAGGCGACCGTAAAAGACTACCATACAAACGACATTTCTCTTTGTATACATCTTCCATCTGTGTTCCTTTTCCTTTATGCTATGTTTTCCTGTTGTTCTAGGTTAGGTATATTTATTGTAATTAGTTTGTAAAATATTGAGTGTATCACTCAATTAGTTTCATGCCAATGTTGGCCTCTTGCGTACAAAAGCTATCCGTAAATTGATGAAGTGTCAACCGATATCAAATCCTTCTTCGCCACGCCTCAATGCCCGGTGGACAGATAGAACTTTTTCTTCGACTAAAATTAGCTTCCTTTCTAACTTTCTCTTATACTACATCTTCTCATTTCAGTTTACCTCCCACTAAAGATTTTTCCGTTTTTCCACCTTTCTCTACTACTACGCCTCCTACCATTTTCTCAACTTTTGGTGATTCTAATCCCA
>NC_134811.1:27600972-27605972 GCF_046742065.1 Oratosquilla oratoria | reverse complement strand
TGTCATTATTATCTATGTTTTTTTTTTTTTATTATTTCTATTTTTGTTCCTTTGTAAGGCAATCCTTCTGTATTTATGTTGAGTGACCTCTCCTGTTCTCTACACTATTGCATTTAAGCTATACTTTGTTGTGTAACTATGTACTTTGAAAATTTCTTAAATAGACGAAAACGTTCAGTATTCCGATCTTTGATTTCCTCGTGGTTTCAGCAAAATATCTTGATTAACGTGTTTTATGTGATAACTGTTGCATCATGGATACCACACGCCCCTTCCAAGACTTCGCTGTTTACTCTCCTGGACTTTTTCCTATCGTCACTAATTTTTGCTCTTCTCTTATTGTCTTATTAAGTCACACAAGATGAAACTTCGGCTTAAGTTTCTCAAGGAGTGTCTACACAAGTTTTACCTAAGTCCATTTACAACAACCAATTTGTGAAGAATTCCATCAGATCATCTTACAAAAACACATTGACATTACAACCTTTGAAGTTCGTGAACTTTTCAAGATCAGCAGTTCAGCAAGACATATTTTCCATCAAGTCATTCCTCAGCCATGGAAACATAAACAACTTGATCATTGTTATGGTAAGATGAGAAGGGTGTGTAGTAACCTCAGCCGTAAGTTGAAAAACAAGCCTACCCTACTTATCAAAGATAGTGATTGTTGTAAACATTCCAATCCGGATTTTGTGGTTAATTTGTCGGACAAACCTTTAAATATTGATTTGAAGTGTGCATTAGCTTATGGCCTCAGCTTTGCTGCCAATAACCAACATAGTGATTTAGAAAAAAAATTGTGATGTTACTTTGCAAGATATTAATATTTGTAAAGGATTTATTTATAGTTCATTAACAGCTCCAGCCATCCCTAACTGTCCTAGACGTTTTTTGTTGGCTTACAAAAATTTAAAACGGGACAAAGACCTACACGTAACTAGCGCTGACAAGAGTAACTGTTTCGTTATTATGAACAAAGTTGATTATGTAGACAAAATGGAACTTTTGTCAAAAGATACATACATACATACATATACCAAGGCTTTTTCCCCCTTACTAGGGAGGTAGCCAAAAAGGAAAAGGCATAAAATCATTCCCACCCATTCCATCCCTGAAAACACTCCACACCCCTCCACCCTCCCTCCCATCTTAGCACCTCCTGAATGACGGGTCATCGCTGCACCTTGTCCACTGCCCTGGGTCAGAAGCAGTGTCGCAAGACACAGCACATCCACAGCAAGGCCGCTTCATTAAATCGGCGACCCCCCTCTCTTCGTCCCCCCATATAAAGGAGGGGACGGGGAGAAATCCCTTCGGGCTGCGTCAAAATTTTGCTCACACACACTACCTCACCCCCCATTCCACCTCATGCATCACAACATCTTCCATATACAACCATTCTCCATTCACCCCTGTCTTCTGTCCTCTCCCGTCCTTTCTCAACAGACATTCCCCTCTTCCCCAAAGCCCCCTTCACCCCATCCATCCATCTCATCCTAGGACGTCCCCTCATGTTCACTCCCTCCACATCTGCCTTCCATACCTCTTTTACTAGTCTTTCTTCACTCATTCTTTCCATGTGTCCAAACCATCCCAATACTCTTTCATCAACCCTATCTCCCAACTCCCTTTCCACCCCTGTTCTCCTCCTCACCTCCTCATTTCTCATTCTATCCAGCCTAGTATCCCCCATCATACTTCTCAGACACTTCATCTCAAACACATTCAAGCTCCTTCTCTCTTCCTCTCTTATGTTCCATGTTTCTGCTCCATACAGTGCTGTTGGCACAATCACTCCTTCATACAGTCTCCTCTTAGCATCCATTCCCAGATTTCTATTCCTCATTACACTTTTTAATCCACCAAGGCATTTACTCGCTTCTCTCAATCTACATTCTACCTCCACCTTTACTCCACCTTTTCCTGCCACATTTGCACCCAAGTATCTAAAACTGTCCACTTCCTCCAGTTGCTCTCCCTTAATGCTCATCAAAAGATGAAGTTACATATTCAAAACTTGTCAAGGATCGTTTGGAATCGATTAACGCAGTTTTAATAAGAAAATCAAAAGTTATTTGAAAGGGCATGATCAACTTATTAAGCAACTAACCGTTTTTTCTCCATCTATGCCTTATATGTATGGCTTAGTTAAAACCCATAAACCTGATAATCCAATGAGACCCATAATAAGTTCTACTGGTTGTGTTTCATATAAATTATCCAAATGGCTTGTTTCTGTCTTGAGCCCACTTGTTGGGGCTATTTCCACTTCCCACATTAGAAACAATGTAGATTTAATTAGTAAATTGAACGATCTTGATTTGTCTTGTGATTTTAAGTTGGTTAGCTTTGATATTAATTCGTTATTTACCTGTGTTCCTGTTTCTGACCTTCTTTCCTTCCTAGAAGAAGAACTTAAGCTTCATTCTTTGTCTCTTCCAGTTGATGTCATTATTAACCTCCAAATTCGTTTTTGATGGAAAATTCTATGTATAAAGATTTGGCATGGCTATGGGTAATCCCTTGTCTCCACTGTTGAGTAATTTGTATATGGAACTTTTTGAAAGGGAATTGTTGTCTTGTATTCTTCCACGTAATGTTATTTGGTACAGGTATGCCGATGACATATTATGCATTTGGCTACTTGCTTATAACTTGGATAACTTTTTAGTTAATTTAAACAATTTAGTACCTTCTATAAAATTTAAAATTTAAACAGAATAAGACAACAAATTACCCTTTCTAGATGTTACCATTCACAGGAACGAAAGGTATTTTAAGTTTGATGTTTTTCGCAAACCCACTAACGTTTTGTTATATGTTCACTATTATTCTGCTCACCACCTTAATACAAAGATCTCAGTTTTTCTCTCCGTGTTTCTTAGAGCTTTTAGAGTTTGTAGTCCTGAATTTTTAGATGAAGAAATAAAAAGGATTTATGAAATAGCATCAAACTTGAAATACCCAAAACATGTGATAGTTAGATCACAATACAAGGCCAGGAAGTCCTACGATGACTCTTCCCCAAAAGATCCTTTTAATAAAAAGAATCTTTTGGTTCTTCCCTTTCATTCCAATTTGGTGAAACTTTCTCGTTTCCTTAAGGTTTTTAATGTTAATGTTGTATTTAAAAACAATACAATCAAAGAACTTCTCATAAAAAATTCGCCTGATAATTCGGCGGGTTGTGTCTACAGTACTCCTTGCAAGAATTGCAGTTCTTGTTACATTGGTCAGACTGGCAAGGAATCAAAATTTAAATTGAGCCAGCACAAGTATAGTGTCCGTACTGGCCAATCATCAAGTGGGATTTTTGCTCACATTAGAGACTACAACCATTGCATTGATTGGGACAATTCCTAAGAAATTATTTCATGTAATTCTTATTTGGTAAGGGATATAATTGAATCATGTCTCATTAAAAAAAAACTTTCAATGAGAATCTGGTCTGTTCAAACTCGATAATTTTGTCATCAACCAAATTGTAGGACAATGTCACAAAGCTCCGCCTTACAAATCTTGTGTGAGCTTTTATCACCTGTGTCAATTGTCACCCATTTTATTAATTTTTTTCTTGTCATTATTGTTTATTATTATTATTCTTTATATTATTTCTATTTTTGTTCCTTTGTAAGTCATTCCTTATGTATTTATGTTGAGTGACCTCTCCTGGTCTCTATATGTGTGTGTGTACGTACGTATACATATATATATATATATATATATATATATATATATATATATATATATATACATATGTTCGATTGAAGACCAGAGCTAATTCAATATCCACTATCTTCGTGTTTTTCTCTATTTTCCGAATAGTTTGTTTGTATCTTGAAGGGAGGTCAAACACAATGCTTCCGAGATACATGTAGTTTTTTGATGTTGTTACATTGTTTAACTATTTTTGTATTGTTGACTAAATCTTGTCTGTTTGGAGTTTTGTTGTGTGTTTGTATCATGTGTTTGCGTATACTTCCTTCACGGGCGTGCATTGTGAGTCTCCTGCTCACAGAGGTAGTGGTAACACAAATATAAGAAGCATTGGGGGAGAATTTGCAACCTTCTTCGGGGCAAGTGAATTGCTACACCACATTAGTCTGTTTGAGGAAAGAGTTATTTTTAGTCATATTATTTCTCATTATAAGGTTAAAAACTTTTGTGTTTTTGTAGTATATGATGAGGGTCAATTTGTCGTGTGGGTTGGTGCATGTGACGCTACGTGCAAGGATGTCTTTGAGAATATGTTCGTCTGTTTTATATGCTGGTGTCATTTGGTTTTTGTAATAAACTGTGTGTGTGGAATGTGTGTTGTTTTGTTCCTGTTGTGTTGTATTGCGGGTGATGAAAAAGTCGCGTCTCTTTGTCGATGAGAAAGTTGGGAAAACCCTTGTTAATGAGAATTTGTTTAACGTGCGTTATTTTGGAGTAAAAATTTTCCCAAGAAGAGCAGTTCTTATATGCGCGTCGAAGATATGCCCAATTGACGCTAAGTTTGTACCGCTGGGGGCACTCACTTGCTGCATTCAGGCACCTTCCGGTGTCAGTCTTTTTCCTGTAAACAGTGGTCGTGTATTTGTTGTCTTCAGAGTGGATGAGGACGTTAAGGAAGGGAATTTTGTTATGTATATTGAGTTCATATGTGAAGCGTAGTACAGAAGCTGTTTCCATGGCTAGCTGTAGATCTTTCAGGTGGGACTCACTCCTAACTTCAGTAAAAATGTCGTCAACGTATCTACAGCAGGAAAAGGGTCTTAAGACGGGGTCTTGTAATACTTTGTTCTCTAGATTACACGTGTATAATTCAGCAAAAGCACACCCTAAAGGTGAACCCATGGCGACTCCTTCCATTTGTAGATATAACTGGCCTGATGGGCTTCTAAAGGGCGCTTCAGTTGTTCAGGCTAGGAGAAGATGTTTCATTATTTCCTCCAGGATCTTAGGAGGATGTAATTCAGGGTGATGGTACACATTATTCAGGATTATATAAATCATGG
>NC_134811.1:27590972-27593472 GCF_046742065.1 Oratosquilla oratoria | reverse complement strand
GTTTGATTCCTTTTGTAGAATGATGGTTCCTTCTTCTAGATCCTTCCTTGTGACTGGGGATTGATGTGTGTTAATGTGGTATTGTTTTATGGCTCCATTAGAGAGGTGAAGGGTGAGGCGTCTTGACAGTTTTGTTGTAGTCGACCCTATGTATTTTTCATTAAGGGTGTCACAGTTCCTATTTTACATGTGTATTCGTACACAAGGTGGCTACGTTGGAATACCGGGGTTCGCTGCCTAGGGCTATTCTTAAGGAGGAGGTGGGACGTTTTCCTATTCTGGTACCAAATGTTTAGGTGGATTTTGTCGTCACTGTTGGAGGATCTGACGTTTTTTCCGATGATCTTCCTGATGGCGTCCTCGTCTGCTCTGTATTGGGAGGACAGAATGTTCTTGTAAAATAGAGTGATCTTTTGTCCTACTTGAATGTTGTCGGTCGGGGGGCTGTACCATCTGTCCAGGTGTGTGTTGATGACATTATGTACCATACATATATACATACGTACATACATATATACATACATACATACATACATACATACATACATACATACATACATACATACATACATACATACATACATACATACATACATACATACATGCATGCATACATACATACGTACATACATACATACATACATACATACATACATACATGCATGCATACATACATACGTACATACATTCATACATACGTACATACATACACACATACATACATACATACATACATACATACATACATACATACATACATACATACATACATACATACATACATACATACATACATACATACATACATACATACATACATACATACATACATACATAGAGTTACCCCCGGATTCTGTGAACTAGTTTGATCACGTTTTCTGTGGTTATTATTACTCAGAGTAAAAGGGAACGAGTAATATAGCAATGACATTATATTCTATAATGGAAGTAGTGTGGTGAATCGTACATAAGGCAGCCGATGCTGCTCGCAAGAATTTGACTCGTATTGAAGTGATTAATATACCGACGCTTTTATTCCAAGTTTTGTAGCTCGATGTTGCCATCTTTTGAGCCTACCAAAGTCGTTTTTATTTGGGAACGGTATATAATTAATTAATGACAGTGGGACTTTTGGAAAAGAAAAGGTCCTTTGATTTCGAAAGTTTAGCTCAAATTAACCAATTATAGGATATGTGTCTTTGTTTACACGCCTTGACAATTCATTGTAATATATGTTCCACCTCTTGTTATAGAAAATAAGTTGATATATGATGTGGTAAGTGCTGATATTTAAGGCAAAGAGAAGGACTTACACCTGCAGGGGTACAATAGGGGTGAGTGACCACCACCACCACAAAAAAAAAAAAAAAAAAAAAAGTAGTAATGGTTTGGTGACAAATATACATGCATAAGTACACACACATATGTTAACATGCATACATGTTGACACGGGATCTGGGCCGGATAGCGACTGTCAAAACAGCGACAGTCATAATAGTGACTTCATAAGGGCGACGTAATCAGGTGAGCGACTTTCAAAACGGCGACTGTCCTAATGGCGACCGCATTATAACAGCGACTGTAATAATAGCGACTTTACTATCGACCGGTCAGAATGGTCGCAGACTTATGTTTCAATTGCTTGTGTTTTCGTGTTTGTATTTACGCGTTCAGTTGTGTTTACTTTGTGAGATAGGTTCAGAATGAAATATGCTCAAAAGGTCGCAGACTTATGTTTCTATCGCTCATATTTATTTGTTTGTGTTTACATGTTTGTGTTCACTTCGTGATATAAGTTCACTGAAGTGAATTTACTGGTCGGTTGCTCGGTCGTCGGTTTTTTAATTCTTTTAATAATATTTTTCTTTCAATAATAAGTAAATAATAATAGCAACATTTAGGATTGGCCGAAACGTCGTACCCTGCAGAGTTCTGGCCGAAACGTCAGTTGCCGAAACGTCTGTGGCCGAAACATCCTATATTCGATGCGCTCCCCTCCTGCATGCTCATAATGATGTTGAACTTCTGGACTGGGTTGTTCAAAATAATTTTTTGCACTATCTTGGCGTTAAATCTATCTTGACATTAAACATCATGGTAACACAGAGCGTTACCATGACTTTTATCATCAAGATAAACTAACACCAGAATAAGTTTTTGAACAACCCAACCCTAGACTCCTTGTTATGATATGTTTATAATGTTATCAATGTTAGGCAACTTTTTGTGCAACAATAACACCATTTACCTTAGTCCACACATGAAAGCTGTATAATTTCAATTTAGATAATTTGGTGCACTGTATAATTTCAATTTAGATAATTTGTTTCATAAAATTAATTTCGTTTTCACACAGTATGTGCAAAAATATTGTCACTTGAAATGATATATATTTCTTTAATTCTTTTAATAATACATTTTCTTTCAATAATAAGTAAATAATAATAACATTTGGAGGACTGGCCGAAACGTCCTACGTCGGTTTTTTTTAATTCTTTTG
>NC_134811.1:27580972-27583472 GCF_046742065.1 Oratosquilla oratoria | reverse complement strand
AGGAGAAGAAGGAGAGGGAAGCTGAAGGAAGAGAACGAGGAGGATGGAAAGAAGAGAACAAGGAGGAAGAGGTGGATTAGAGGGAAGAAGAAAGGCAGGGGAAAGGGAAGGGAGAAGAGAGAGGAGGAGGAGGAGGAGAAGGAGATTTGGAAGGAGGGAGAGGAAGAAGAGGGTGAAGAGGAGAAGTAAGAAAATGAGGAAGAAAAAGAAGAAAATGAAGATAAAGAACAGAAGGAAGATTCAACGAAGGAGAAAAATTAGGAGAGAGAAAGAGGACAAAGAAGAAGAGAAGAACTAATAGATGAACAGGTAAATAAACAACAAAATTAAGATTAAAACTGGAAAAATAAACGGAAGATTCAATTCAGATAAATAAGTATTATGACGAAGTGTGTTTTACTATCATGACTGCACTGTGAGATAGGTCGATCAAGGGCGGGGCGGAGGCGTGGGCTACCTCTGGGGCCTCCACAATCACTGCAGTGGTCACGCACAAGTTGCTAACAAATTTTAGTTTTTGTCTGGTGTGCAATCAGGGCAAGTGTTCACCATGGTATATGATGTGTGTGTGTGTGTGTGTGTGTGTGTGTGTGTGCGTGTGCGTGTGCGTGTGCGTGTGCGTGTGCGTGTGCGTGTGTTCACCTAGTTGTATTTACCTAGCATCTTACGGGAAGGGGAGCTACGTTCGTGGTGTCCCGTCTTTGTATCTCGCAGTGTCTAGTTTGCTCTTAAATTTGTGTATAATTTTTGTACACGCTATTGTTTCGTCCAGTTTGTTTCAGACATACGCCACTATGTGTGGAAACTTTTTTTTTATTTTTATTTATTTTTTTTTTTTTAGGTCTCTTCTATGACTGTCCCTTTTGAGTTTCTTTTCATGCCCCCTTGTAATTCTCTTAACATAATTCAGTAAGTCTTCTCTATCAATGGCTTCCACGCCTTTCATGATTCTATAGATCATTAGCAAGTCCCCTCTTTTTCTTCTTTGTTCCAGAGTGGGTAATTTCAGTTTTAACAAGCTCTCCTCATATGGCAGTTTTGAAAGTGTTGGGGCTATCTTTGTCTTTGTAGATTCTCTCAGGATTCTTTCAATTTTCTTTATATTCTTTTTGGTACAGGGTAATCATAGTGTCGCAGCATACTCCAGTCTAGGCCTTATCAGTGTGACTTGAATTTTCTTTACCATTTCTTTGTCCAAGTAGGTAAAAGTCACCTTTATTGATCTTAGCAAGTTGTAGGATCCTTTGATAATTTTGTTTATCTGTTTATCAGGAGACATATAATTTGTGATGATTACTCCTATTTTGTGTGTGTGTGTGTGTGTGTGTGTGTGTGTGTGTGTGTGTGTGTGTGTGTGTGTGTGTGTGTGTGTGTGTGTGTGTGTGTGTGTGTGTGTGTGTGTGTGTGTGTGTGTGTCTGTGCGTGTGTGTGTGTGTAGTCACCTTGGTCTTTCACCTTGGTCTTTCACCTTGGTCTTTGGATCACGTGTTGGACTCGTGATCGACAGCTATTTCCCTCCCGGAAGAGAGCTCAGAGCTCGTAGGTCCGATCTATGGGTGTGTGTGTGTGTGTGTGCGTGTGAGTGCGTCTAAACGCACATCATACAGGGACCCTTTCCAGACCTAATCTGAATAAAATCACCTAACGTCACCATCGGGGAGTCTTTAAGTCGAGAGAAAGAGCCATATGACCATTACTGGCTTGACACTTTTTCCTTAAGTGCCGCCGAACGAATTTTAACCAGAAATTTTTCGATCATTCCTTACTGCGCAGACGTTCCTACAGACTGGATGAAACCGCCCACCGTTAGCCAGAATGAAATAATCAATTTGATCAAATTTGTGGGCAGTAAGAAAGGGATTTTGGTCAGTTAAGGAATTCACATGAGAGTGCATACATACATATACCAAAGGCTTTGTTCCCCCTTACACGGGAGGTAGCCAAAAGAGAAGGAATAGAAACCACTCCCACCCATTCCATCCCCTACATACTCCACTCCCCTCTACCCTTTTCCCTCCCTTTTATCTTAGCACCTCCTGGATGACGGGTCATCCCTGCATCTTATCCACTGCCCTGGGTCAGGAGCAGTGTGGCAAGACACAGCACATCCAAAGCAAGGCAACTTCATTAAATCGGCGACCCCCCCTCTCCGTCCTCTCATGACGGGGAGAAATCCCTTCGGGCTGCGTCAATTTATTTCTCATACATACTCCCTCACCCCCCACTACCCCACATGCATCACAGTATCATCCATACACAACCATTCTCCATTCACCCCTATTTTTTTTCCTCTCCCGTCCTTCCTCAACAGACATTCCCCTCTTTCCCAATGCCCCTCTTACCCCATCCATCCATCTCATCCTAGGACGCCCCTCATTTTCACTTCTTCCACATCTGCTTTCCACACCTCTTTTACTAATCTTTCTTCACTCATTCTTTCCATGTGATCAAACCATCCCAATACTCTTTCATTAACCCTATCTCCCAGCTCATTTTCCAC
>NC_134811.1:27560972-27565972 GCF_046742065.1 Oratosquilla oratoria | reverse complement strand
CTACTAATTTTAATCTTTAAGTACTTGATTAAGTACAAAAAACAATAATAAACCTTTTGAATACAATAATAGCATCAATAGTAATATTTGAATTTTATTATTATTTTTGTGCTGATATGTATTTTATACCGATAATTTTGTAACCCTTTATTTTGTGGCTGCAGCATTGGAAAGTTCTGTGATCCACTCGTTTTGGGTCTTCAGCATATTGGTTGATTGTTATGGACTGTCGTTTACCAACGTTTCTGTCCATGTGAACAATCTCTCTCGTCTGTTTCCTCAGCCTTGGCTCCTCGTCCTCAACACGTTTGATAGAATAATCCCGGATACTCTAAGTCACGAGAATCTTGTTGTGTTCTGTTACTGGAAGGATGAAAATATCCCCTTTTTATTTCAGTATCACATAATACATTTGTATTCGCGCAAGAATATGTGATATCATTGGACTCGATAAACTGTAAACGCTAAAAGGTTGTCGGCTTTTATTCCAGTGATATTTTAATGTTTGGTGCCTTTTCCCATTCTAAGGACATAAGAATGAAGGAGAGTGCAAGAGACCATAGAGCCGACACTTGGCAGTTCCATGTTCATTATCACCTATTTTCCCCATCCACAATGTTATCTAACCTTCTCTTAAAGCAACCAATATTTTCAGCGCTCACTACATGGTTACTAAGTCTACTTCACTCATTAACCACTCTTTTGCTATAGTCAGCGCAACGAGAAATGACCGCTAAGGCGTGGCTAGGAGATTTCCCGGTGTTGCCACACATGGGCATCCATGGCGAGAACGTGCGTGTGGATGTAATGTTTTCTGAATGCAGTGTGAGGGGGGCGGGGCCAGAGATTAGATGTAGCGGCAACGTCGCTCTCCCTTCCTCATATGCCATGTCTAGACTCGAGGAAACGAAACCTTTGTATAAAAAACATTGCTTTGATTTTTACTTCAGAGGTGGTGTGTGACAAAAAATTATAATATAATTATATGTGGCAACATTATAAAATCATAAAATAGAATTATAAAATAAAATGAAATTATGAAATAATTATATGTGGCACCACAGGGGGACTCCCAGTGCTCCGCCCTAACGGCCATTTCTCAATGCTATGGGTATAGACGATATTTTTTGCATCCAGTTCGTAAATAATTCTAAATGGATGAGGAGGCTGTCATGCCTTGATGTATTGTCCTTGACCCAAGCAGAGTGGCAGGAATGGATGAGGCAGGTACCAAGACTTTAACAAACAAACAAACAAACAAACAAACAAACAAACAAACAAACAAACAAACAAACAAACAAACAAACAAACAAACAAACAAACAAACAAACAAACAAACAAAACAAACAAACAAAACAAACAAACAAACAAACAAACAAACAAACAAAACATACAAAACAAACCAAACAAACAAAACAAACAAAACAAACAAAACAAACAAAACAAACAAAACAAACAAAACAAAACAAACAAACAAACAAATAAACAAACAAACAAACAAACAAACAAACAAACAAACAAACAAACAAACCCACACTTTGATTTATTCTGTTCGTCAAGTACCTTTCGTATCCTACGGTCCTTTCATTCTACTTGTCGTCAAGCTATGTCATTCAACTGTGTGGCATTCCCTCGATAAGGTAATGACACTAAAAGAGATGAATGAAAAAGTGCCAACAAGAAAAAAGTATCGAACGAAATACTTCACATGTTGATTAATGTTAAAACCGTACATTTTATATATATATGTATATATATATATATATACATATATATTATATATATATATATATATATATACATATATATATATATATATATATATATATATTTCTTTCGTTTCTAATGAAGACCATATTTCCTCACTCTGTTTTCTATATATTTTCTAGACTTTCTCAAATATCTATCTATCTATATACTAAGAGCTTTTCCCCCCTGATTTGATTACCTCTCCTATCTGGGTATATAGATAGATGGATAGATATTTTCTAGAATCACAAAGTTGCTGCAATGGTTTACAACTAGTATTTTGTTTTTGTTTTTGTTATAATACATCTTTGAAGCGCTAATACACTGACATGTGCAAACATTACAGAAAACAAGGATTTCTAATTTATTTGTCCATTTTTCTTTTCTAATATAATTTTCTGAGTTTACAAATAAAGGAAGGGAATATTTTACCCTGAAATTACTGAAATATGAAGTTTATTCTCATCATTTTCTTTGCAGGTGTGGTACTATTACTCTTAAAAACAAAAACAAAAAAAAAAACACTCATTTATCAGGTCAGGAAAATGGTGATTTCTGAGCTAATGGAGGATATTCAACTAAGGAGTTCATTTACTGTGCGTGCTAGCGAAATTCTGTAGAAATACAAAGCCTGTGAACAAATACAGTTGAGCAGAAACACGCCCAGAAATCTGCCTAAAATGGTTTGGTCTGAGCAGACAGATCCTGCCAGGCATACATTTTTGTTTCAAAAAATCAACTTAATTATAAGAAAAATATAGATCACAAAACGGAATAAATCTTTACACAGTTTCGTTTTATCATCTGTCAGGTGTGTATGTCCGCAGCAATACAACAGAAATAACCACAATGACAATATAACAATCCTTCCTCAGTTTTCTCCAACTCATGAAACAAATTCTGAAACATTGGCCCTTGCTCAAATGTCTAAGGTCCGAAAAGGGCTTCTGTGATCAAACGTTGAGATCCCATTAAGCCCCGCTGCCCGCACTTTGGGAAATACAGAGTTCTGGACGGCCGACTGAATTTCATCAGTAGTCGAGGGGTGCTGTTTATGTGCGTAAATGTGAGGCAGACCAACCACTTTGATTCTCTTGTGGATCTTTGCATGCAGAATACACAATGAAGCTCAAGTACCTACACAGGAAATGACACTGCAAGGGGTTCTGCATAATGATATATATATATATATATATACATATATATATATATATATATATATATATATATATGTATATATATATATATATATATATGTATATATATATATACTGTACATACATGTACATACACATATACATACATTTATATACACATATACATACAGGTATATACATATATACAGACAGGTATATACATGTATATACATACATACATATATATATATATATATATGTATATATATATGTATATGTATGTATGTATGTATACAAAGAAATCACAAAACACACGTGATGAGCAATTTTTGCAGAAACCACCGGGAAATTGAAAAAAAAAAAAAAAATACCGAACGCTTTTGTCTATTAAGACATTTTCAAAGATCTTTGAAAATGTCTTAATAGACAAAAACGTTCGGTATCTGTTTTTTCAATTTCCCGGTGGTTTCTGAAAAAAAAAATTATGTATGTATGTATTTATACAGTATGTTGTAACTGCTACTCATTACAAAACTAATCTGAGCTCTAACCAAGCTCAGTGTCCATCGTGTACTCGGGTCCACCAGAGCCTTAGAGAATTCGGGGGCGACTTTTTCAAAGGCACACTTCCTGCGCCAGGCGTCACACAGGAGCCAACGCCGGCGGCGCCAGCGACCCGCAACAGGGCTACAAGAGCCCAAGGGTTCGCTCTACCAGGCAGTCCTCCCTCCCACAGGATAGCGAGAAGCCCAGCGAAGAGGACCCAAGAAGACAGGGTCGGGCTTTATCTCGCAGTGGGCTTCAAGAAGGGCTTTTTGTTAATGGAGACTGCCAGCCCGAAGAGACGCGGTAGTCTCTGATGGACCAAACGGGCGTTTCCAATTTGTCGCCGGCTCGTATAAACGTCTTCGATGCCTTTTGGAAGGATCTCTTTCGGCTTTCCTTCCTTTTTCTTCTCCTGATGAAGGCTTCTTCGTGCGGCGTAATCGGCGACTCTTCCAATGGGCTTGTATACAGGGCTTAAACACATATGGGCTTGAACGTATATGGGCTTTAACACATACGAGCTTCAACACATACCGGGCTTCAATGTATATTGGGCACATTGGGCTCCAACGCATAGACTTCAACGTACATGGGCTTCAACGTATATGGGCTTAAACATATACCGGGCTTCAATGTATATTAAGCACATTGGGCTCCAACGCAAATTGGGCTTCTGCGCAATGATCAGCGCACTAAAAGGGCTCTCAAGCATTATAGGCCAACTGACATCATTGGGCTACATATAAACGGGCTTCGTTATTTGAAAGGCTTCTGCAGAGCGAAGCACGCGAAATGGGCTGTCACAATTGGGCTTTTTGAAAATGGTCTTCGTGACTTTGTGAATTGGATCACCGGATCAAGGAAGTGTGTCCCCTCAGCTGAATAAAATCGTCTGGCGACGGCCGCAGCGGCGGCGTTTGTGATTGGTCAGCGTCTGTGGCGGGTGATCGACGAGATCATCAACAGTAAGGTGTGGAATAAAATCATCTGCCGCGCTCAGCCAGAACAAACCCTCTCAAGGGAAGTCCTCAGGCCGAGGACGTCCTACTATCCTTAACTGAATAAAATCCTCGGGAGAGGAATGGTGTTTCTCCAGAACTTTTGGTTCGTTCTGAAGGCCCTTGTTGTATAGGCAAGGTGTTTCACCCAGAAAAAAAAAAAAATCTCCAACACTTTGGATTCGTTCTGAAGTCCCTTGTATAAAAAAATGTCTCCAGCACTTTTGATTTATCCTGAAGAACCTTGTTTAACAAGCTGTTTCATTCAGCAACAGCAGCAGTAAAAAAAAAAAAAAAAAAAAAAAAAAAAAAAAAAAAAAAAAAAAAAAAAAAAAAAAAAAAAAAAAAAAAAAAAAAAAAAAAAAAAAAATCCAGTATTTTTCATTCGTCCTCAAGGCCCTTGTATTTAGGCAAGGTATTTCATTCAGCAACAGCCGTAAAAAAAACAAAATCTCCAAAACTTTTTATTTATCCTGAAGGCCCTTGTTTAAACAAGCTTCTTCACCCAGAAGCAGTGGTAAAAAAAAAAAAAAAAAAAAAAAAAAGTCCTCCGGTACTTTTGATTTAATCT
>NC_134811.1:27548472-27553472 GCF_046742065.1 Oratosquilla oratoria | reverse complement strand
CAACACACACACATCACACGCAGGTTAAAATCATTAGGAACACCAACATGCTGAGCTACAGGGAGGTCATATACAAAACTTTCATACTCCCGCACCCTCATGTATGGCTCACCAGCCTAGTCCAGGCTCACTCACCTCACACAGATGACAAAAGTTGGAGAGGGTTCAAAAGAGGAGCGTGGCAAGATTATCCTGGGCGTGGGGAGTACAGCGGTTACGACCACGCTTCTTACCACCCCACTTTACTCTATCTAGGGTTGTCACAACAGCACGTTGTGAGGCACGTGAAGAGAAATTTGGAGGGAAAGCCTGCTTTCACCACCCTAGACACTCGTCACTTCCTCCCTCCCGATGCTCCACCAACCTCGCCACCGCGCCCACTATGACACCAGAAATAGGATTCGTACAAATCGAATACAGCGCCCAAGGACTGACCGCCTACAAAAAACAGTGCCCATCCCATCCATTGTGCACATAATCAACTCTATATTGTAAACTCCTATACCAGTGTATATACGCTAAGTTTTATATTTTTCAATGCAGCTTTTGTAATGTATTATGGTCAGTGTACTACCTGCAATCGAAATTAAACCTTTTGATTATTATTTTATTATTATTATTAAATATTATGAATTTATTATTATTATGATTTGTATTTGGTAATCATTATATAATTATATAATTATTATTATTATTATTATTATGTATCATTAATTATCAGTATTATTATTATTGTATTATAAGTTATGTTTAGGATTATTCAGTTGGTAATATTAGTTACTTTTAGCTTTTATATATTATTATTATTATTATTATTATTATCAATATTATGTATTATTAGTGATCTATGTATTATTATGCTTATTAATTTATTATTATTATTGAATTATTTATTATTATTATTATATTATCTATTATTATTATTATTGATATTATTATTTTTGAAATTGATATATACATACTATATATATATAAGCTATGGTATGGTACTATGGTATATATATATATTATAAATACATATAATATATCATATATATAGTATATAAAATATACACCATATATATATATATACTATACATAGTACATACATATCATATATATTAATATATATATATATTTACTATATACATATATAGTATACATACTACATACATACATACTATAAATAAATATATATTATTAATATATATAATACATATATAATACAATACATAAAATACGTATAAAAATACACACACACACACAAAGCACACACACACAACACACACACACACACACTACACACACACACTACACACACACCACACCACCACACCACACCCCACAACACACACACACACACAACACACCACACACATAAATATATCATATGATATATATATGTACTATATATATAAATATACTGGTATATACCCAAAAACCCCCCACAATACACACACTCACATACATATATGTATATAAATATTATATATATATATATATTATATAAATATATATTTATATATACATAATATACATACATATAAATACCACACACACACACACGACACTACACACACACACACGAAATCACACACACACACACACACACACCACACACACAAACACACACACACACACACACACACACACACACATAATAATATATATATAAAATATTCATATATTATATATATAATACTAATATATATCTGTTTATATATATATATTATATAATAATATATTATTATATAGTATCAAATAAATATATATATATATATTAGTAGCAAAACACCAGGGAGCAGATTCTCTTGTATATAAATAGTATTGAAATGGACATTCTGACCGTTGTAAATCTTATTTGTAGATTCAAGGTTTGTAACAAGGATATGTATATAAATATACATATACATATATATAAATATATATATATACACATATACATACATATAGATATATATATATATATATATACACCACAAAACACACACACATACCCCACACACATCACACACACACACACACACACACACACCCGACACACACACACACACACACACAACATATATATATATCATACTAGAATTATATATATATATATATATATATATATATATTTATTTAAAAGATATATATATATACATATTAGAAAACATAGGAGCAGATTCTCTTGTATATAAATAGTATTGAAATCGACAGCATTCTGACCGTTGTAAATCTTATTTGTAGATTCAATGTTTGTAACAAGGATTCAGGATTTTATTTATTTATTTATTTATTTATTTTTGGTGGATGGGTGAGCAAAGATAAATTCACCAGACACATCCATTTTAATTAACGTTTTGTTTACATAGAGTCATTTTCAGGAAAATCTAGAAAATACAAAAATACACACACACAAGCAAGAGCACAAAAATTAAAGCGGTCACAGTGATTTAACATAACTGAGGAACAGTACTTACAAAAATGAAGAAACCGCGTTCGATTGCATTGGAGCACTATTATAAAGTTGACGTGATCTGATGATTAAACCTAGGCCTAACGGTCATCTGGGGCGATTGGGGTTGAGGGAGTGTGAGAGTAGTGGAGATAGCGTCTGAGGGATTAGGTTAGAGGGGGCTAAGGGTTGGTTCACCTGACGCAGTGGTATCGAAGGGATAGGAGGAGTGGAGGGGGATGGAGGGATGAAGTTTGGCGCACGAGAGAGAAAATTTTCTTTAGATAAGATAATGTTTGAAACCATGTTTGATTGAATATTGATAATAGAATTTTTTCTCTTATGTGCATAGATTCTAAAATTATAAGTTTAGACTATAAAAGGCAGAGGTGAAAGGGTGATGAGTTAGTTCAGGTGTTTTTCAAGTTTGAATGTGACAGATGGTATCTAGCCGATAGTATGGCGAAGAGGAAATTCTTATTTATGGGTCTTATCTTTCCCATAAGCATAATCAATCTTGTAATCACAATGAAGGAGAGCAATACTGTTGTTGCGTCTTATTATAAGATTAAAACAGGTCTTGAGGTCATTTGTTAGGTTTGTCATGAGCTAAGATAAGAAGGAAACAAGGGTGGTGGATGGTGGTGGAATAGGTGGTGGAATAGGTGGGACTGAGTGCGTGCCTTTGACTGGACTACCTTCCTTAAAAGGTGGAAGAAGCCTTTGGTATATAGATAGGCAGATACACAACCAGGCCTGATTGTCTGCATTACGTCGCTGTTACAAAGAGTTGCAAAGACAAAGCAAAGCAGATCAGTTACCGCCTTGCTCCCTGGTGTCGTTGGATCTCATAGAAAATGGGATTATTAGATTTGATATTTAGAATATGGGGGGATCTAAATTATATTTAAGGGGGATATTAAGGGGACTCGTCTTTGCTAGATATCAGTCGTCCCAACGCTGGGTACAAGATCACACTAAGTCTCGAAAATTTTAACGATCTGAGTGGCGGAATGGTAACACTTGGGTTTCACGCTCAGAGGGACCCGGATTCAGAGCTCGCGAGAGCCGGACCTGATTTGAATTACGTCGCTGTTACTGGTGATTTGCTCTTTTACAAATACACATACCGCACGGGCATATATGCCCAAAAATAACCCTTTCCCGTTGTATATTTTTCTGAGCAGAGGAGCGTATTTATAAAATTAGGTAAATAATGAAATAGATAAGGAAATAAACAAATTAATGTATAGATAAATAAGTACATATAGGATCTGTGGGGATCTCTGATTATTTTCAAGATGTTAACTGGAAATACACATACGCACGCATATATACCAAAATACCCTTTCCCGTTGTATATTGCCTGATAAAAATGTCTGCAGAGGAGCGATAGAATAGGTAAGTAATGAAATAGATAAGGAAATAAACGTCCCCCAAATCAGGCTCGCCCAAAGTGGCCGTTTCTCTCGGACAAAGAAAACTAGAAAAACCAGAAAAAATAAAAAAAAAAAAAAAAAAAGAAAAAAAAAAAAAAAAAAAAAAAAAAAAAAAAAAAGAAAGAAAAAGATAAAAAAAAAAATAAAACCTAAAAGTATATAAAAAGTGACCTGTGCTAAAAAAAGAGCGAACATGGGCTTATTTTTTATTTTTATTAAGAAATATAACGTGTGTGCTTCTCCGGGGTGCTGTGGTTTTATTTTTGCAATCTAAATGACTATGAAACTTATCGTATCAATACAGCAGAAGAAAGAGAGAGAGAAGATTTAATAAAAAAAAGGACCAATAAGAAGAAAAAGGAAAAAAAACAGACCAATACGAAGAAATGAACATCGCTGAGATAATAATAATCCAAAAAAAGAGGGAAAATCCCAAAGAATTTAAAGGAATTCTATAGTTACATTTAGAGAGAATAAAAAAGAGTTGTTTGTTAGTTTGTTTTTTTTAAATAAAAAATAAAAAAGGTTTGCTTGTGTTGTTTAGGAATGTTCGTTTTGTTATTTGTTAGGACATCACACTTATTGGTTGTCCACTATTATCTGCTGCTGAATTTGTTGAACGGTCATACTTGAATATTTCCAAATGAGCAGGAAAAATGTGCTAAATATCTTTAAACAATTATTTTTATTTTAGCTCGTCGTATTATTCGTAAATTTTAAGCGTAAGAAAACACCTACAAAGTGAATCCCAAACTTGAAACCTGTGTTGAAAAGTCTGGGTGGGTAGATTAAAACTTAACTCCACTAACGGTAAATATAACAAAAGGACAAAAAATTAAAACAGGTGTATAGACAAAACTCAAAGTTAATAAAACACCAGGTGCCTGACGGGTTTTTTTTTAAAAAACGGGGTTGGCATCCAAGAATCTTAAAGGAAATGAAAAATGTGATTGTTGTTCCATATAGAAATTTTATTTTCAAAGAAATCCATCATACTCCGGAGATGTCCCAAGAGGAGAATGGGAAGCTAGCTAACGTTACTTCCCATATTCAAAAAAAAAGGTGACAAAAAAGAAACCAAATAACTATAGGCCTATAAGTTTGGTTGACTTCAGTCGTAGGGAAAAAAAATAATGGAAACTATT
>NC_134811.1:27543700-27547972 GCF_046742065.1 Oratosquilla oratoria | reverse complement strand
GTAACGACTCGTAATGCAGCGATACTGAAATTATTTCAGCCCTGGGTGGGATTCGAACTCGGACCGCCGTAGTGGCGACTGGGAACTCTAACCACTGCGGAATCAAGTCATATGTGTGTGTGTGTGTGTGTGTGTGTGTGTGTGTGTGTGTGTGTGTGTGTGTGTGTGTGTGTGTGTGTGTGTGTGTGTGTGTGTGTGTGTGTGTGTGTGTGTGTGTGTGTGTGTGTGTGTGTGTGTGTGTGTGTGTGTGTGTGTGCGCGCGCGTGGGTACCCCCTAAGGAACCTACACAAGTAACCTCCTTTGCTCGGTGATAAGGAGAGGGAAGACAGAGAAAATGAAGACGAAAAATGAGAATAAAGAGAGGTGGTAATAGTGAAGGAGGAGATGAGGAAGAACGAGAAGGACAAGAAGGAAGAGGAGATGATTAAGGAGAAATGTGGTGGTGGAGAGGGAAGAGAAGAGGAAGAAGACAAGGAATGCAAAATGAGAAGGCGGAGGAAGAAGAAGAGAAGAAGAGAGAGAGAAAAAGAAGAGAAAATGAGGCCGAAGAGAAAGTGGCGGAGGAGGAAAAGAAGAAGAATAAGAAGAATGAAGAGAAAGCTATGAAGGAGGAGGAGGAGGAGGAGGAGGAGGGGGAGACACAGGAGGAAAAAGAAGAAGAAAATTGTCAAAATGAAAAGAAGGAGGATAGACACAGGAAGAAAAATAAAACGAAAAATAAAATGAGAAAAAGATGGTGAGTGAAGGAGGAGGAGGAGGAGGAGGAGGAGGAGAGGGAACGGAGGAGGAGGAGGAGGAGGAGGAGGAGGGGAAGGAAGAGGAGGAGAAGGAGGGCGCGTGGGTGTGGCGGGCGCCACGGTGTCGATGAGGAACCTGCAACGACCAGGAAAACCCTCCTCCCGTTTGAAACGATAACGATGAAGACAGAGTGTTCCAAAATTTAAAAAATATTGTTAAACGCCTTACCATCTAAACTCTTCTTTATTCTCTCTCTCTCTCTCTCTCTCTCTCTCTCTCTCTCTCTCTCTCTCTCTCTCTCTCTCTCTCTCTCTCTCTCTCTCTCTCTCTCTCTCTCTCTCTCTCTCTCTCTCTCTCTCTCTCTCTCTCTCTCTCTCTCTCTCTCTCTCTCTCTCTCTCTCTCTCTCTCTCTCTCTCTCTCTCTCTCTACTCACTCACAATACCCTATTCTACACTAAAATACCCTCTACGTTAAGCAAAATACCTGAATGAAATCGCGTGCCGTTAGCCAAAATAAAATCAGTGTTTACCGCACAGGCGTGGTGGTGTTTGCGAGCCAAAATTTTTATCAAGTCTATTGATGTGATTGAATTTGCAGTAAATTAGATTAAATTAGATTAACAATTTTCGTAAATACGGACATGCATTGGTAATAATAGTTTAGATTGATATCGACGTTAAAGTTGACAATATCATGTACACACCTGTGTACGTATTGTATGTGTGTGTGTGTGTGTGTGTGTGTGTGTGTGTGTGTGTGTGTGTGTGTGTGTGTGTGTGTGTGTGTGTGTGTGTGTGTGTGTGTGTGTGTGTGTGTGTGTGTGTGTGTGTGTGTGTGTGTGTGTGTGTGTGTGTGTGTGTGTGTGTGTGTGTGTGTGTGTGTGTGTGTGTGTGTGTGTGTGTGTGTGTGTGTGTGTGTGTGTGTGTGTGTGTGTGTGTGTGTGTGTGTGTGTATGTGAAGATGGAAGAGGTAGACGAGTCTTAATTTGAGAATTCTCATGTTTCAACCTTTCCACTCATAGGGTTTTGATACAAAAACTAACAACTGAAGTACAACATGAACATTATATACAGTCAGGTCACGTCAGGGGACGCTTGGGATGCCTAATTACCTCACTGATTATTTGTGTGGTATTTATTTTCTTTTATTGTTAACGAAATTGTGGCTTTTGTTAAGCATACGAAACCTTCTCTGTAGTTAATGTTATCATAAGTATTAATATAAGCTGCTTCAATTGTCTTCCTCACTTTCTTTGGATTCTTTATTGAGTATAATCGTATTGTCTTAGTCTGAAAGGGGGTCATGTTTGTCCACATGCATCACTATGAAGTTATACATTCTGTGAGTTTTTACATAATTTTCATGTTTATTGAAGCACTTTTTAAGCCCACGACCTGATTCTCCAAATTATGTTTTCATCAGTAGGATTGATATAACAATGTTTAACCAAATGACCTGCTTTGTTACCCGATGCCTTAGCTACCTTTATGCCTGCTTCTTAGAGGAACTCGTGTTGATTGATACTGGAGTTTGTTACGGTCATATAACGGGTCTCTTTAATGCATTTATTATAATTTTTACTTTTACTTTTATTGCTTATTTCTTTGAGTTTCCTTTTCAATTCACATAAGATACCTTTTAGATATTCACAATTGATGAAAGTCTGGGATGTATTTTAATTCATCTTCTGGATTTTTTTCTTTTTTTTTTGCTGCATATTCGAAACGCTTTAAAAAAGAAACCTATAACGATACCCGTTTTAGTTCTGCCATATACCCTGAATAGAAATCTATGTAGTCCTCTTTATTGGTGGGTTTACAGTATACTATAGGTTTTATACTTTTGTCTGTTTTGTGGATAACGGAGTCTAAAAAATGTATTTTCTCGTTGCTCTCTGTTTCTGCAGTAAACTGTTTGTTTTCCTTTATGCTGTTTAACCTCCTTAATTTATTGTTGTTTGACAGAACTAAAGCAGGTGTAATTATTTATCTACCTATTAATAAACTTGTTGATTTTTAATTATTTACATATTAACTCATTTATTTATTCATATGTTTATCCATAAATTGATTTGTCTACCAATTTGATAACTCTCATGCAGTGAGTGTTGAAACTATTGGTTGTTTAAAAACGTTAGATAACTTTATGTATGGAGATGATAGGTGGTAATGCACAAGGAACTTCCTAATGTAGGCCTTATGGTCTCTTCCGGTCTCCTTCATTCTTATGTCCTTATCCCATTTTCTCCCGGATACCAGACTGAAGAGCAACAATTCTCCTCCTGTTCCAGATGAGGCGACTCGGCGCCAAGGGCCTCAACCTGACCTCCCTCTTCTCCTTCGCGTACCCCTCTTCCACAGAGACCACCACCACGCCCATCTCCTCCTCTCAGCTGGCCGACTCGGCCATGGTTTTCATTCCCCTCTACGCCATCATCTTCCTCCTGTCAGTGTGCGGCAACGTTCTCGTCATCTTGACCCTCGTCCAGAACTCCCGGATGAGAACCCCGACCAACGTCTTCCTCCTCAACCTGGCCGTGTCCGACCTCTTGCTCGGGGTGGTCTGCATGCCCTTCACTCTTTCTGGGTTCCTCCTCAGGAACTTCATTTTCGGGGCTGCCATGTGCAAGATCATCCCCTACCTACAAGGTTTGTCTTTTTTTTTCCTTTTGTGTGTGTGTGTGTGTGTGTGTGTGTGTGTGTGTGTGTGTGTGTGTGTGTGTGTGTGTGTGTGTGTGTATTGATATGTATAATCATATGTATATGTACATGAGTCAAGACAAAGGGGAAATAATTGGGTGACGGATGACAGCAAGTCGGATGGGAATGCGTGCATGTTTTGGCTGGGTACCTCCCTTTAAGACGAAAAAGCCTTTGGTGTGATATATATAATTACATACATACATATACCAAGGCTTTTCCCCCCTTACTAGGGAGGTAGCCAAAATGGAAAAGGCATAAAATCATTCCCACCCATTCCATCCCCGAAAACACTCCACACCCCTCCTCCCTCCCTCCCATCTTAGCACCTCCTAGATGACGGGTCATCCCTGCACCCTGTCCACTGCCCTGCCCTGTATATAATTTTGTATATACAGTGGAGTTCAAAATTGTCCAGACACTTATGATTCTATATCAAGGTTACTAACATCGTCCTTGAGAGTTAAAACCAGATTTCAAAAACTGAAACATAGCAAACTACAAGGATCGATTACCTCTAGGCAAAATTTAAAGTAATAATAAAACATACTCGTACGTCAAAAATTATTAGTGTATTTGCAATTCAACCTTAGAAATCATGTGTCCAAAATTATCTAGACACTAAGAAAATAGGTACCATACATACAATGAGATAATGACAAAATGAACATTTCTTAACGCACTTGAAAGTAACATTATTAGTATTTAGTGTAAAGACCTTTGTTATCAATAACAGCTTGACATCTCTTGTCACAGGAATGAACTAACGTACGATACCCATTAACAGATATCTGACGCCATTCCTTTTGAAGAATATCCCAAATTACTGTACT
>NC_134811.1:27531200-27533700 GCF_046742065.1 Oratosquilla oratoria | reverse complement strand
TCCTTGTTTAAGATAAGAAATATGATTTTGATATTTATACAGCATTTTATTTACTATCACTGTGTCCAGTCATTATGAGGCTGGCTGTAAAATTTAACATGTCTTCTGTGATATAAAATAATTATGAATATGACTGTGCTTTCACATATCCCATAAAGTAACACATAAAAGAGAAAATGAAAGGTTTATGTGATTATCTTTTGATACTGAACGGGTGGTGGGAAGCACCGCGTCTTGCTCCCTCCCCCCTTCCACCCAAATCAATCTCATAAGTCAAAATTGAACATGAAATGAGTACATACTGCTCATGGTTTTTCGATCTTGATTAGATTACGGTTTTCATCATCTCACATTTATTATCTTCCTGAGTCTTTGAATACGGTTGTACCAACGTATATGGTCGGAAAAGTGACCTTCAGATCGGAAATTGAAATATATAGATATGAAAAAGTTCGTGAATTGCATCGTAGCGAAGGGTGAGCAGGGCTGCCAACCTTAAATGCAGGATTGACTGAGATTGAGTGAATTCCCTATAGTGAAGGGATGAACTGAAGTGGGTTTAACTTCGTTCAAACACCCCAGCTGAAAAGAATTGCATACTGACACCAAGGATAAAAATCGTCATTATTGGCACAGTAATTATTGGAAGAGTAATATCATTATCATTATTATTATTTTATATCCCGTTTCAAATATCTATACGGAATTTTTTAACCTCGGTACGACTTCCAAATGCTTAACGAAGCTGGTCACAGGGAATTGCAATGTCAATAAAATTGATCTACTTATAATCAGGTATAAGTGATCATCATGTACAGTTCTAAGTAGTATAGCAGTTAACGTCTTCCAAAGAGCTGTGGGCAGTTCCCATGTATCTTTTCATTGTAAATCTTGGCTGAGTTTTACGAGCTCATAACTCCATTCTCGTAGTAAATCTACGACATAGCGAGACATATATACTACATCTTTGCCGAAGACCTTCTGTACTCTAGTACTTAGCGGTGAAGTCGATTGTATTCTAAGAGACATCACAGTCCATTTACCAGATTCCGTCCACCTTGATGAATGGAAACGAAGAAAATGGACACCCGCGGAACTCACGGCCCGGGCAAGAAGATCGAATCTGTCGTGAGTCGTTTGGGATGGGGAGGGTGTCTGCATGAGAGCTTGCTCGGAGAGACCGTGGTGACTGGCCCCGGGGTGTAAGTGAAGCAAGATGCTCCCTGGCCTTCAATTGATGATGATATTTGTTTAAGTGTGTACTTACCTAGCCGTAGTACACGAGGTTGGAGCAATGCTCGTGTGTCCCGTTTCATTTCCTACATTTGTCAAACATTACCTTGTTTTTTTTTCTTTCTTTCTTTCTTTAATGTTGTCTTGGGCTATATGTTCATCTAGTTTATTCCACAGGTCTACACTTTCATCTGGAAAGCCATATTTCCTGACATTTTTATTTTTAATTGTTTACTATGACTTTGTTCTCGTACCAGCAACTGTTTTCTGTCAACTTTCTCTAAACCTGTTTCCAATGTAAATACCGTTATTACATCACTCTTCTTCTTCCAAGGTAGGAAGTCCTGGTTTCGTCAGTTTTTCCTCATATATCTTGTCCTTTAGACCAGTGAGAATTTTGGATACCACCATTTGTATTCTCTCTAATTTTCGTTTATATTCCTTGAAATATAGTAATCACGTCATCGCTGCGTGTTCCTGTCTAGGTCGTATCAAATTCTCAAAGCTTTTGTCCTCATCCATGTAGTGAAATGTCCCATTAATATTTTTTCAACAGATTGTAGGAATCTCCTCTTATTTTCCTTATATGTGCTTCAGATTATATTTTGTTATTGTTATTGTTATTATTGTTATTATTATTATTATTATTATTATTATTATTATTATTATTATTATTATTATTATTATTATTATTATTATTATTATTATTATTATTATTATTATTATTATTATTATTATTATTATTATTATTATTATTATTATTATTATTATTATTATTATTATTATTATTATTATTATTATTATTATTATTAGTAGTAGTATTAGTATTATTATTATTATTATTATTATTATTATTATTATTATTATTATTATTATTATTATTATTATTATTATTATTATTATTATTATTATTATTATTATTATTATTATTATTATTATTATTATTATTATTTATTATCATTATCATTGTTATTATTATTATTATCTATATATCTTATTATTATTATTATCTTATTATTATTATTATTATTATTATTATTATTATTATTATTATTATTATTATTATTATTATTATTATTATTATTATTATTATTATTATTATTATTATTATTACTATTATTATTATTATTATGTTATTATTATTATTATTATCATTATTATATTATTATTATATTATTATTATTACTATTATTATTGTTATTATTATTATTATTACTATTATTATCATTATTATTACTATTATTATTATTATTATTATCATCATTAT
>NC_134811.1:27508700-27516200 GCF_046742065.1 Oratosquilla oratoria | reverse complement strand
AGAGCCGGGAAATTATAATTCTCGGGGTTTCCTGGATTATGAGTCTTAACAGTGACATAAGCATAACCGGGCTTGCAATTTCCTATGGGCTTGGATAACTTCACAGAACCTTTAATCTCTTCGATTAAGCTGCACAATTTCTTCTTGAGTTGTTCAAAATTGTCATGGTTGATGGGTTGAAATTTAGAGGTGTCTTCTAGCATATTGTCCATCTTGCTGAAATAATCCTCTTTGTTCATGATGGCAAATACAGAGGCCTTGTCCCCATGTCGTTTTCTAATATCTTTGGCTTCATGTAATTCTAAAGCTACCCATAAAGGGGGTTGGGTGGGGGGTAGAATACTGCTGCGAAACCGTCCTCTTGACCGAGCATCTTTTTCTATTAACTCATCAATCATGTCACTGCAGAACGAAACTTTCTTGCTATGTTGAAGGCTGTTTTTACTCACTACACAGCAAAACATGATAAAAGACCACAAGCAGCAAGATTTGAGAAATAATACTTCCATCATTTACCGAAAAAATGATCACCGCAAACTACAAATAGCAGAAGCTGTTTCAACCGAAGAATCCAGAGACCACCTTTAAATACACAGCAGAATCAAGTACTACTTACCTAAAAAAAAAAAAAAAACAAGAACCTCAGAGTAACGGACTGCTCACATCAGTCACGGACAATAGATCATAAGTCACACCTGGTGAGGTCATTCAACTTATGAACAGATAATCTCAGATTATTAGAAAATTTACTGTTCCAACCCATCTGAAGAAGATGTAAGAGACCTCGAAATCTCCAGATACTGTTCCATCAGATGAATATTGGAAACTTCTGTTCCACATTGAACAATGAATAATAAAATAAAATAAAATCTTCAGCAATTTTGATCCATCAGGTACACAGATCGTCAGGCCGTCAGCAGCTATCCAGTTTAACAAAAAATGTATTAAGGAAAAGATTACTGCAAAAATGATAACAATAGTAATAATATTAATAATAATCATAATAATTACAATTATTATTATTTTCATGTTGTTGTTTTGTCATTATCTCGCTCTTTGTTGTCATCAGTCTCCATTCTTCACTTTTATGTTTTTCTTTTTTTTTTTCCTTTCGTTTTTTCGTGGCTCCAAGAGTTACTTTTTTCTCAACGTGACAATCAGGTTACGCAAACTTTACTGGACGTTTTTCCTATTTCGTCCTCCAGTGATGCCACGTGTCCAGGCGCCGTTGCCAGACACGATTACATCTTCAAGGGAAATCATCAATTGTTATTGAATTTTTCCTTGTCTCTTCTTGACACGTGTACCGGCTTTACCTTTTTAAGGTCGGTGGGGGATGTGCCAAATGTCACCAGAGGTCCCATTTTTGTCCATTTTGATCTCCCCAACCCCAACCGTCGCGTCGCGTCGTCGTCGTCGTCGTCGTCGTCGCGTCGCGTCGTCGTCGTCGTCGGACCGGACATTGTCGCTTGCATAGCAACAAATTGAGTAATGATTGTAACCATGTCGGTTTTATCGAAATAGTTATGCTGATACTACTAGTATTATTGGAATTGATATTAGTATTACAAATGTTATTGACAATAATAATGATTATTTTTCCAGTATTGATAACATTTAATAAATACAATCACTGTAATCATCATCAATATAATTGATCATGATATAATTGATACAGTTATACTGGTATCACTAATATAATTCATTTTGATGATATAACACGAAGTAGTCCATGGTGAAACAGTTTATGTAAATTATACTGACATTTTTCATATTAGAATTATCATGTTAATCATATTGACATCGCTGATATTTGCATCATTAATATCAGAGTAGATTACATCACTTAAATGGAAATTGTTTAAATTGTTGACAGTGAACGAAATAAAATCATTGATTGTTGACTGATGATATTATTACCGTTGTCTCCATCATCACTATTACTATCACTGTTGCTATCAGCGCAATCATCACCACCACCATAGTCACCGAAATCATCATCATCATCATCATCATCATCATCATCATCATCATCATCATCATCATCATCATCATCATCATCATCATCATCATCATCATCATCATCATCATCATCATCATCATCATCATCATCATCATCATCATCATCATCATCATCATCATCATCATCATCATCATCATCATCATCATCATCATCATCATCATCATCATCATCATCATCATCATCATCATCATCAGCAGCATCATCATCATCATCATCATCATCATCACCACTATCAGCAGTAGCAGCAGCAGCATCGTCACAAACATGAATTATCAATTGAGTGGAGGAGACTGAGGAAAAAAAAATACTTCTGTTTGTCTCTCGCGAGGGGCTTTGATTCGGCCAGCTCCCCACCCCCACCCCCTTTATAAAGGTGAAAAAGACCACTCATGCATAGAGCATACGCATACATACATATACACATACATACACATGTACTGAACGCGATATTTCGTGTAGGTGTATGTAATTCGAGCATACAAATATAAGAAAGTCGTACTCAACTTATATCTCTCTTGATAGCGTATTGGTTTACGTCACTGAAACTTTGTTACGGGTTAGCTGGGTTCGAATCCTCGGCTCGTCTACGTTTCAATTTCCAACGGATGCCTCCATCGAACGACTCTCAGTCTCGACTGCGATGGCATGGAATTAAAAGTGATTTGTGGTTGAAAAGAGAAAAAAAAGGATATACACATACATATACATTTTTTGCTGGTAACCACTAAGGAAATCGAAAGAAAACAGTAATTCCTAAGCGCTTTCGTGTAATTCACATATACATATACATATACATATACATATACATATACATGTACATGTACATGTACAAATACATATAGATATACATATACATATACATATACATGTACATGTACATATACATATACATATACATATACATATACATATACATATACATATACATATACATATACATATACATATACATATACATATACATATACATATACATATACATATACATATACACACATATATTCATTTACGTATACTTACTTAGGTGATGGCTTCTAGGGGCTTTCAGCCGATGACGGCTTTCCAAGCCCCCCACGCAGAATATCTAAAGTCCAAAATCTGATTTCATCACTGCATTCTCCAAGTCATACGAAGCAGTGACGAAGTGTGTCTTCAGTCTCTTCTTTAAGATGGCCGTAGTTTCAGCCATTTTAACATTTTCAGGAAGTCTATTATAGAGACGGGGAGCACTATTAACAAACGCTCTACGCCCAGATTCTCTATAAAACCTTGGCTATAATAGTCTATTCACTTCAATACTGTGTCTCAAGGCTACGTACACATACACAGACACTTACACACACACACACACACACACACACACACACACACACACACACACACACACACACACACACACACACACACACACACACACACACACACACACACACACACACACACACACACACACACACACACACACACACACACACACACACACACACACACACACACACACACACACACACACACACACACACACACACACACACACATTCTAAATCTTTATCTTTTCCTATCATCCCGTGATTTTCCTTGATCGTCTTCCAACCTTTCTCTCCTTTACCTCTTCTCTCCCCACCTACTACATAACACTAAGTCTTGCGCCATCGTCCTCATAAAGTCATCAGTGATAAATAAAACTTTTGTGAAATTAGGCTTTTATGTTGTCCAGCCCATGGCTGCTACTGGAAGCCCTTCATGTGATTTATTTCGTCTATCCTAAGGAATTCTTCCTGTCTGACGCCAAGCGATTTTATTCAACTGGAGGATAACTTTGTGAATGAATGGGTTATGGAACTTATTATGGTTCTGTGCCCTTCGTACTGGAATGTCAAAGAAAATGTTCACTGGGTTTTCTGGCTTAACAGAAGTCTAAAATTTTAAGAAGTCTTCAAGATGCACATTTTATTCTGGCTGTGGATAGGTGAATCTCTTTAATCCAGGAAAGCTTATGCATTCAGTCCTCATATCTGTCTTGATGAACAGTGACAGATTTTTCTTCTTCTTCTTCTTCTTCTTCTTCTTCTTCTTCTTCTTCTTCTTCTTCTTCTTCTTCTTCTTCTTCTTCTTCTTCTTCTTCTTCTTCTTCTTCTTCTTCTTCTTCTTCTTCTTCTTCTTCTTCTTCTTCTTCTTCTTCTTCTTCTTCTTCTTCTTCTTCTTCTTCTTCTTCTTCTTCTTCTTCTTCTTCTTTTCTTTCTTTCCTGGATCTTTTGCCCTCCATCTTTGACCCGAAAAAAATTCAGGTTCTTGAAAGAATCCGTCTTGGGTCGAACAAACTCTTTGGATTTGGCAAAAGGGGCATTCAGAACGCCAAAGCTAAATGCGACAACCGGGCAAGCTGCAGAACCTTGAGAGGTAGAACAAAAGCCACAAAAAAAATCGAAGAAAGGTACAGAGTTTTAAAACAGATATCGAAGTCCAATCTTCCTGGTCTCTAAGCCACGATCATGACTCTTGAACACTTTCACTGCCTTTTGCGACTTGTATATCTGTCCTGGTTTTCGCCAGGCAATTTTATTCAGTCAATGGAATCATCCACTATTCACCCTCTGTGAAGTATGAAGCCTGTTAGCCAACCCATGTAGGGTTTAGTCTAATGTCTTTAGTTTAGTTCTTACTAGAAGATTTCACAGAGCTGAGGAAGTGTACAGGACGACTCACCAGAGTAAACCCCTCGAATTCAATTACCCCTCTGGGTAGATTCTGCTGGAACTAACGCTAGCTAATTTTATCCATCAATGATGTAGTCTGCAGAGTTTCTGTTGTTGTTGCTGGTGAGGTAAAAGTGCTACAGAATTCATGTCATTGGAAACCAATCGCCCTCTCTAGACTCCGCCAAATATCCTCCTCCCCACATATGTTTTGATCGTGTCTTTGTATTTTACCAGTACTGTGCTGCCGTCTGTGCACATGTTATTGTTCTGAAGGAAGGGATAAGTTGTTCTGATGAAGATCTTGATCGATGACGTCCTTTCGAGGTGTTCTGGCTGACTTTAACTGGTTCTATCCCGTTGAGGAAAGTGGTCTTGGTGTTGAATGGATTGGATTAATCTCGATAAAGACCTCGAGACTAACGACGAATGTTCTTAGATTTTATTCTAGGTGTCACTAGGTGTGTCTGGAATGTATAGAAAAAAATCCGTCAAGATTATATTTTCTTAACTAGGGTTGCAAGACCAGTTTTCTAGGATTGTGAGTATCTACATTTTTAATTAAATGAAGACATTGAATACATCTACTAGTTGGCAAAAGTGATTTTACCTTGATGGATTTGAGTATTTCTTTCTCTTGGTAAATCTCCCTCGTCAAATTTTGGGATCCGAGGGAGGCTAAAAAAAAAAAAAAAAAAAAAAAAAAAGTGATAGAAGATTAAAATCTTATGACACCCCTCTAGATATTTTTTTCTAGGTAGCAACAGACGATTTTATTCTGCTGAAGGAGCTTCAGAAGTTGATGATGAGGCAACTTGAGGTTTCAGGTCGATGAATGAGTACTTGAGACACAAACTGCTCAGCACATCAGATATCTGAGAAGAGTTTGAAAATTAGCGCCTCCTTCCCCCAATCGCTGTTCGATAATGGGCAAAGTGGATCAACTTTCGGTAAAGATTATAAGGAAATCCAACCTCCCACTCCTTCATTCCAGTGACGTATTTAGTTGATTTTTGTTCTGGCTAAGTATCCAATCAGTTCTTGACTTACCTGATGTGAACCCAGCAGATGTGAACGAACCTGTCAGTAAGAGGGGGTTTACACGGTTCGACAGACACGTGTTTAAAGTGATGTGTGAACGTGTGAACGGGGTATTTGGTTGTCGAACACGTTGGTTAAACCCCAAATACCCCGTTCACACGTTCACACATCACTTTAAAACACGTGTCTGTCGAACCGCGTTCGACGAACCGTTTGACCCATGTAAACCTCCCTCTAACCAATGGCCAAGCACTTTACCTGGGATACTGAGCAATGTATTAACGCGCTAGTTGTTGTAGTCTTTCTGGTCCCCTTTCCTCTTCCGGATAGGGACGACCAAACCCCTTTTCCAGTCAGAAGAAAAGGTACCAGATTGTCAGATAGCAGACACAACCGCATGTAACCCACGGATCATTATCTCACCTCTATCTTTCAGCAACTCCGCACTGATATTGCAAATATTGTTGTATCTTGTTCCATTGCTTGTGACCCAGGCAGTGGACAGGGAGCAGAAAGGCTCTTCATCCAAAAGAACTGAGATATATTTTAAGAGGAAAACAAATGGGTATGGACGTCGGATGGATGGATGGAGGGTGAATACATACCTTGGATGCCTACCAATCTTACAAGGGGAAGGAAGCCTTAAGTATATAGATAGTTATAATACATTATTTACGAAATGAGAGCACACATATCTACGCGTATCACAGTCTTAGAATAACTGAAGCAAGTTGAGATCCTCACGTTTTTACTTATTTGTTTATTTCGATTTTTCTATTCATTTCTTTACTTATTTTACATGAATAAAGTTACTTGGCTTTGAAAAGGACGACACGTAGTGGCCACTATGGCTCAAGAAATTCAGAGCTGTTGGATGAGCAAGAGTGTTAGTCTTTTCGATGTCAAACAGAATACGATTCGTCTTGACATGTCTCGAGGATGGAATGAGAGTCACGCGCAGCGATGCAAAGAAAACGAAGACTTTGGTCTCGGCAAAGCGATGGGGACGGACGTTCTGACAACCTTCTTGTTTTGTTTCTTCTTTTAGTTTTTACTTATCTATCTATTTGTTTCTTTATTTATTTATTTATTCATGTATTTATTTATTCATTTATTTATTCATTTATTTGTTTATTCATTTATTTATTTATTTATTTATGTATGTATTTATTTATTTGTTTATTCATTTATTCATTTATTTATCTATTCATTTTATCTATTTATTTATTCATTCATCTATTTGGTTGGTTATTTGTCTATTATCTACTAATATCTTTATCTACTTATCTATTTACTTATCTATTCAACTTTTTCATTTGTTTATTTATTCATTCATTTTTCTATTTATCTATCAGTTTATTAATTTTTATCTATTCATCTTTTTATTTATTCCTTATTGATTATTTATTAATTAACTAATCTATTTATTCATATTTGTTTAGTTGTTTAGTAGTTAATGTATTTATCAATTTATCTACATATTCAATAATTTTTTCATTTCTTCATTCTATCTTTATATCTGTTTATCTATCAGTTTATTTTTTATCTAATCATCTTTTTATTTATTCCTTATTGATTATTTATTAATTAACTAATCTATTTATTCATATTTGTTTAGTTGTTTAGTAGTTAATGTATTTATCAATTTATCTACATATTCAATAATTTTTTCATTTCTTCATTCTATCTTTATATTTCTTTTCCTTAACTTTCTGATTCTTCCCCTTACCCTCCTCTCCA
>NC_134811.1:27493700-27496200 GCF_046742065.1 Oratosquilla oratoria | reverse complement strand
CTATTTCATACTCGTATATGTAAATTACAACAGATTCAACATTGATTTCCCCATATAAGATCATACTCAAAATAATGATAATATTACCCATGATGACATTTCTACCCATACTGATACTACTTTTTACCCATTACATGAAATGTTTTTTTTTTTTCGTAAATCAATCACTACCTTCGCTAAGGTTACACAGCTATCTGTTGTATCGAAAAACGAAAACCCGGTTCATCCAGAATTCCAATCCACTAAATTGACTGTGGCTTATCCCACAACACAACTCAACTATGGCCAACGCGGTGCAATACATTTAGTCATGCAAAAGTGATTGATTGGAGGAAAATGTGAGTCTGAACTCCATAACCGAAATTCAGGGAGTAGTCGGCAATGGCTTCAGTGAACGTACTCAAACTCAATAACCAATTATTTATCTTCATGCTAAACATTTTTGTATATGTTTCTCTTTTATAGTTTATTTTGAAATACACATTTATTTTGTTAATAAGACTGGAGCTTTATATATTTATATAAATATATATAATATATATATACATATATATATATATATATATGTACATATATATACACATATATATATGTATATATATAAATATATATGTATATATATACATATACACATTCATATAGATTCACATATACATATACATATACAGTACATATACAAATACATATACATATACGTTTCTTAAGACAGATTGAACATTTTTAGAAGCTCCGCCATGGGATACGAACCCTGACCCGTGCGTCGAAAATGACGAGGTCAAGACGTTAGCAACTATGCTACGGTGATGGTTCAAAAGGACTGTACTAGTCCCCGACCACGCTTCACGTAACATTGGAAGATCTAATCTCAATTTCATCTAATCCCGTATTAGCGCGCCTTCCGACAAGTTGTGTATGTTTCTTAAGACAGATTGAACATTTTTAGAAGCTCATCTAAAATGGAGCTTCTAAAAATGTTCAATCTGTGTTAAGAAACATACCCAACTTGTCGGAAGGCGCGCCTAATACGGGATTAGATGAAATTGAGATTAGATCTTCCAATTTTAAGTGAAGCGTGGTCGGGACTAGTACAGTCCTTTTGAACCATCACCACGTAGCATGGTCGCTAACGTCTTGACCTCGTGATTTTCGACGCACGGGTCAGGGTTCGTATCCCATGGCGGAGCTTCTAAAAATGTATGTATATATATATATATGCATGTATATATATATGCATGTATATATAAATATATAGATAGATAGATAGACAGATAGATAGATAGGCATAGATATATATAAATTGGAGATTGGTATGTTATAATATATTTATAAAAGTTCACTGTAAACCCACTATCAGAGAAATAATAACGGAAATAAAGAGAAACTGTATATTTCGACTACTATCTGTAGTCCTCTTCAGCAGAAGACTTTCTGTAAGCATTCTGCTGAAGAGGACTACAGATAGTAGTCGAAATATACAGTTTCTCTTTATTTCCGTTATTATTTCTCCGATAGTGGGTTTACAGTGAACATATATATATATGTACAACACTGAATGGGTCTCAGTGCACAGATTTACATTTATCAACCATAAATCACTTTAATTCTAAGCCATCAATCTCAAGAAACTCGAGGAGGCATACATGCAGAATTTGATACGTGGTACAATTAAGGACTCGAACCTCCGCTAGCATGTAACAAATGTAACAAATGACAGTGATTTAATCGATTGCACAATCGGTTAAATCACTGTTACTTGTTATGTGTTAGCGGAGGTTCAAGTCGTTAACTGTACTACGTATCAATTTCTGCATAAATGCTTCCTCGGATTTCTCGATGTTGATGGCTTTGTATCAAAATGAATTGTGGCTGATATATATATATATATATATATATATATATTATATATATATATATATATATATATATATATATATTTATACATATATATATATATGTATGTATCTATGTATATATATACATATATATGTATATATGTATATATATATATGTATATATGTAAATATATATATACATATATATACATACATATATATATACATATATATATATATATATATATATATATATAATTTTGTCAACATCAAAAGTGACAAAATTTTCACATTGAATGAGAATCAGACAAGAAACAATGGTCTCAAACTGTCCGGAAATAGATTCAATTTGGAAGTAGGTAGAAACAACTTTGCCAACCGTGTAGTTAATGAATGGAATAAACTTCCTGCACAGGTAGTGCAATGTAGTTCAATTCGAAGCTTTAAGAATCATTTAGATAAACACCTAAGCAAGATGCTGTAATGATTATAATTTATTTTATATTATTTGTTTTTGTTTTGTTATCATTTGTCTGTCTGATTTTCATTTATTATTAGTTATATGTAAATTTATTATTATTTACTATTTACCTGTTTGTTTATTATTTAACTATACCTATGCATTTATTTATGTATTTTATTTGTTATTTACATTATTATAGTTTTTA
>NC_134811.1:27476200-27488700 GCF_046742065.1 Oratosquilla oratoria | reverse complement strand
TACGAAACCAAGAAAAGACGAAGGGAAAACACATAAATAAGATTATAAATAAATATATAAGCAAATTAATCATTTAATTAATTGACTAGAATAAGTAAATAAAGAATAGTACATTTATAAAATTGATCATTGAATAAATAGATAACAATAAACAAATGAAAATTATAGATAGATAAAGACGAATGAATAAATAAAAATAAATAAATGAAAAGAAAAAAAAGAATGAAAAATGAGAAAGAATAATAAAGCCACAAAACAGAACAATAAATGTATAAATAAGAATAAACAAACAAATGAATAGATAGATAAAGATGAATAAGTATATATAAAAAATAAACGAAAGGAATATGAGAATGAAAGAAAAAAACATGGAGGAGGATAGGAAGAAGATTATTCCCTCTGAAGCCTTGGAGTGGGAATCATATCTTGGAGATTATATGTGAGATGTGGAAGTAGGGGGAGGGGGAGGGGGGAGGGGGGAAGGGGAAGGAAATGGAGGGGAGGGGGGGGTCTGGAGAGAGCTCATTATCGAGAAAATCGGGCAACGGCCTTGGCGTAATAGACAGCCCGAGGGGAAGGCTCTCTTACCCATAGAGGTATCAAGAGATAGTAGACCGACCTAAGTATTGGATAGAGAGAGAGAAAGAGAGAGAGAGAGAGAGAGAGAGAGAGAGAGAGAGAGAGAGAGAGAGAGAGAGAGAGATAGAGAGAGAGAGTGGCCGGGAAAGAGGGGGAGAGAGGAAGTGAAGAGGAGGAACGAGAGAGGAAGAGGAAGAAGAGAGGGTGAGGGGAAGGGGGAGAGAGCGTGAGGCAAAAGGAGAGAGAGGAAGAGGGGGAGAGGAGGGAGAGGGAGAGTGAGGAGGGAGAAAGGGAGTGAGAAGGAAGGATGGGAGGAGAGCAGGAGGAACGAGAGAGGGGAGTTGGAGAGAAAGGAGGCATGCTTTGCTACGGTAACCCCTCTCTCTCTCTCTCTCTCTCTCTCTCTCTCTCTCTCTCTCTCTCTATCTCTCTCTCTCTCTCTCTCTCTCTCTCTCCTCTAATCTCCATCTCCTCTCATCACCACCTCTACTCCTCACACCCCCCCCCTCTCTCCTCTCTCTCCTATCTCTCGACTGTTCTCTCTCACCACTTCTCTCCTCTTCTCACTTCTTCTTCTCTCTCTCTCTCCCTCCCTTCCTCTCCTCTCTCTCCTCTCTCTCTCTCCATCGTCTCTCTCCTCTCTCTCTCTCATCCTCTCCCCTCTCTCTCTCCTCTCCTCTCCTCTCCTCCATTTCCACTCTCCTCACTCTACTCTCTCCTCTCCTCTCTCTCTAATCTCTCTCTCTCTCTCTCTCATCTCTCTTCTCCTTCTCAATCTCTCCTCTTCTCTTCTCTCAACTCTCTCTCTCTCAACTACTCTCCTTCTCTCTCTCTCACCATCTCCTCCTCTCTCTCTCTCTCTCCCCCTCCTCTCCTCCTCATCCCTCCTCTCTATTCCTCTCACTCCTCTCCTCTCCTCCTCCTCTCTCTCTCATCCTCTCTGTCTCTCATCTCTCTCTCTCCTTCACCCTCTCCTCTCCTCACTCTCTTCTTCTCCCCCCCTCTCTCCCCCTCCCTCCTCTCACCTCCCTCAACTCTATCCTCTCCTCCTCACTCTCTCTCTTCTCCTCTCTCGTCTCACACATTCTCTGTTCCTCTCTTCTCTCTCTCTCTGATCCTCTTCTCTCGTTCTCTCCTCTCGCCTCCCTCATTCTCCTGTCGTCTCTCTCTCTCTCTCTCGTCTCTCTTCCCTCCCTCGCTCTCATACTCTCATCTCTCCGTCGCCTCCTATCCCTTCTCCCATCTCTCTTCATCTCTCCTCGATCCTCTCTCTCATCGTCTCTCTCATCCTCGAACAGTCTCCTCTTCCTCCTCCTCTGTCGACTCATCATCATCTCTCAACTTCTTCTCATCCCCTCCTCCATCCTACTCTATCAGGTCTCTTCCTCTCCTCATCACAGTCCTCGTACACTCCCTACCCCATCTCGCTCCTCCCACCTACCTTCATCAATCCTCCTCTCATCAAATCCTCCTCCCTCTCCTGCCTCCTCTCGTCACTCTTCCTCTCACCCCCCCCTCTCTCTCTCCTCTCTCTCAAATCCTCTCTCATCGATTCACTACGTCCTCTCTCTCTCTCTCTCTCAATCATCCCTCCATCTTCTGTAAACTCTCTATGTCCCTCTCTCTTCTCCTCCCACTCTCCCCTCACCTCATCTCTCTCTCTCTCACAACTCCGTCAACACGCGCTCCTCCCACATCTCGCCTCCCTCATCTCATCCCATCTCTCTCTTCTCTCCTCTCTACTCACTCTCCTCCTCTCCTCTCCTCCATCTCTCCTTTCTGAGGCTCTCTCTTCTTCTCCCTCCCTTCTCTCACTCTCGTCCACATCCTCATCTCCCTCTCATCCCAGTCTCCCCTCTCCTCGTCCACAATCTCTTCCTCTCTCTCTCCCCTCTTCATCTCCGATCTCCCTCTCTCTCTCCCCTCCTCTTCTATCTCGTCCCTCCACTCTCTCCTCGTTCGCTCTCTCCTTCACTCCTACACTCTCCCTCTCATCGGCCTCATCTCTTCCTCTCTCTCCCTCTCTCCTCTCTCTCCTCCTCGCATCCGCTCCCCTCTCCTACGTCTCTCTCCTCCCATCACTCTCCTCTCTCTCCTCTCTCTCGCCCTCCCTCGCCTCTCTCCGTCTCTCTCTCTCTCTCACACCGTCCACCTCTCGTCCTCTCACTCCTCATCTCCCATGCGCTCTCTCTCCTCTCTCTTCCTCCTCTCCCTCTCTCCACTCCCTCGCTCCACACATCCTCATCGTCAACCCTCATCATCTCGCCTCACTCTTCTCCTCTCATTCTTCGTCACTCTCCTCAACTCTCATCCATCATCCCACTCCTCTACTCCAATTCTCCCTCTCTCCCACTCTCTCTCCTACCTCACTCCATCTCGCCTCCTCTCATCTCCCATCTCTCCCTCTCCACTCCTCACCCTCTCCCTCACTCATCTCTCGTCCCTCCAACACACCTCCTCCCTCTATCTCTCGTATCTCCCTCTACTCTACCGTCATCCTCAACCCTCACTCACTCGTCATACCCCACTCTTCTACTCATCCTCTCTCTCTCTTCTCAACTCTCTCTCTTCCTCCTCTCACATCTCACCTCTCTCTCCACTCTCAAAGAGCCTCATCCGCTCTCATCGTCTCATCATCTGTCTCTCTCCCTTCTCCCAAATCTCTCTCTCTCTCGTCGCCCTACATCTCCTTCTCTCTCTCCCCCTCGTCCCCTCTCTACTCAATCTCTCTCTCCATCCCCCTCAACTCCTCTCCCGTGCTCTCATCTCTCCCCCTCTCCTCTCTCCTCCATCTCATAACTCACTCTCATCCACCTCTCCTCCCTCATCCTCTCTCTCCCCCTCTCCTCGTCTCACCTCTCTCTCTCCCCTCGTCTCCTCTCTCACTTCTCCCTCTCCCCTCGTCCATCTCCTCTCTCATCTCCCCTCTCTCGTCGATCAACCTCCACTCTCCGACGCTCTCCGATCCCCGTCCACTCTCTCACTCCATCCATCCGTACCTCATCTCCATCGCTCTCCTCTCTTCACCTCCACATCGCTCCTCTCATTCCTCCTCATCCCTCCCATTCTCTTCTCCTCTCTCGATCGTCTCCCCTCTCCTCAGACCTCTCTCTCTCTCTCTCGTCAATCTCTCGTCTCTCCGTCCCTCCCCTCTCCTCCCTTCTCTCTTCACCTCAGTCCGATCCCACTCTTCGGGACCTCCGATCAATCTATCTCGCCCCCGGCATCATCTATCCCCCTCATTTCCACCTACCCCTCAGTCATGCCAACCCCTCCGCCCTCTACCTCTCTCAATCTCCTCAACTCGGAGTCAACATCTCCTCTCTCTCTCACCATCATCCTCCTCTCTCTTCTAGTCCTCGCCTCCCCAATCATCTTCCCCCTCCGCACTCGCCCTCTGGTACGTCACTCCTCTCTCGCCTCATCCGTTCTTCTTCCCTATCTCTCCTATCATCATCTCCGTCTCTCTGCGTCCCAGGTCTCCTATCAATCCCACTCTCCCTCCCCCAACTCACGCTCCTCTACCTCTTTCTCCGTCTCAACTCGTCCGCTCTCTCTCAAGTCCCCCTCTCCTCTATCTATATCCCTCTCCTCCCTCTCCTCTCTCTCCACTCTCCTCTTCCACCGATCCTCAATCCTTCTCTCCTCACCCATCTCGCTTACCTCCTCTCTAACTCCACCCAACCTCTCCTCCACCTGTCTCACTCTCTCTCTCATACTCTCCATCCTCGGCCTCCCCTCTCTCCCTCACCACTCTTCCACCAGATCCTCCATCGACTCTTCTCTCCTCATCTCATCGTCCATCTCCCCCTCTCCTACCTCCTCTCTCCAACCGTCGCTCCCACTCCTCTCCCCTCAACCCTCGTCTCACTCCATCTCCTTCTCATACTCTCTCATCCTCCTTCTCTCCTCTCCTCAGACTCTCTCCCTCACTCACTCTCTCCTCACGTCTATCTCCCTCCCCCGACTCATCTCTCTCTCATCTCATCCTCCTCATCTCCCCCTCATCTTCTCTCTCCATCCCTCCTCCAACCTTCTATCTCTCCTTCTCTCTTCCTCTCTCCGTCTCCTCGACGGCGCCTCTTCTCCTCACATCTCCTTCTCTCTTTCTCCTCCTCTCTCCTCCTCTCCTCACCATCTCTCTCCCACTCCTCTCTCCCATCCTCTCTCTCTCGCCCTCTCCTCTGCTCATCTCTCTCCCCTCTCTCCCTCTATCTCCCTCTCTTCTCTCCCTATCTCTCTACTCATCTCCTCTCCCCTCATCTCCACTCTCATCTCTCTTCACGATCCTTCTCTTCCTCCCTCCCTCCTCAATCCAGCAACACGGCTCTCCTCATCTCCCAGTCACCCTCCCATCCTCTCGAAGATCTCCAACCATCCTCACACCTCGCTCCACCCGCACTCACTCAATCTCGTCTCCCTCCCGCTCTTATCTCCCTCTCTCTTCACCACTCTCTCCTCTCCTCTCTCTCTCTCTCATCGTCTCTCCGATCCTTCCCTCATCATCTCTCGAACCTCTACTCTCTCACTCTCTCCTCCTCTCCCCTCGTTTCTCTCTCCCCTCCACATCTCTCCTATCAGTATTACTCTCTCTCTTGCTCTTCTCAAAACTCTCTCTCGTCATTCTCCCACCTCTCCTCCTCTCTACCTCGGCACTCGTCGACACCATCTCCATCCTCTCCTCTCTCCTCTACCTCTCTCACTCATCTCGCTCATTCTAAATCCTCTCTCACCTCTCTCCTCCCTCTCTCCCCTCTTCCTCTCCCATCCCCTCTCTCCATCTCGTCCTCCTTCATCACCGATCTCTCTCTCTTCCATCACTTCCGTCTCTTCCCTCTCGCTCGTCTCTCTCTCCACTCATCCTCTCATTCCTTCCTCCTCCCCTCCCACATCGCTCACTCTCTCTCTCCACTCTCTCTCTCCCTCCTCTCTCAATCCCTCTCATCTCGTCTCTCTCCTCAGCCATCTCTCTCTCTCTCTCCCCCATCTCTCCTCTCTCTCATCGCTCTCACGTACTCTCGTCCTCTCTCTCTCCACCTCTCTCTCTCCTTCTCCTCTCTCTCTCATCATCTCTCTCATAACACTCCCTCACCCCCTCTCTCCTCCGCTCATCTCCTCTCTCATTCCCCATCCCACTCCCTCTCTCTCCACTCTCCTCTTCTCTCCATCCTCCTCTCAAATCTCTCTCTCTCCTCACCTCACCATCTCTCCGTCGTCTCTCCCTCTCTCTCACTTCTCTCTCATCTCTCTCGCACTCCTCCTCCATCTCTCTCTCTCCTCTCCGCTCATCTCTCTCGCCTCTCGCTCTCCCCCTCTCGCTCCCATCTTCATTCTCTTCTCTACTCCTCTCTTCCTCTCTCTCCCCTCTCTCCCTCCTCTCCCTTCTCATGTCGCCCTCTCCTCACTCTCTCCCCTCTCTCTCTCATCTCCTCTCTCTCCTCCCCCCTCTCTCTCTCCCTCTCTCGTCCTCCTCCTCCTCTCTCCTCCTCTCGCTCCCCTCTCCTCAATTCTCCTCCTCTCTCTCTTCCTCGCCTCACACTCTCTCTCTCAATCCTCGCCTCATCTCCTCTCTCTCACTCTCTCATCTCTCTCCTCCTCACTCTCTCCTCTCTTCTCTCTCTCTCCCTCACTCTCCTCTCTCACCTCTCTCTCCCTCCTCTCTTCTCTCTCATCTCTCCTCCTCTCCTCTCCTCTCCCCCTCCCCTCTCTCTCATCCCTCTCCCCCCCCTCTCTCTCCCTCTCTCCTCTCCTCTCGCCCCCCTCTCTCTCTCACCCCCTCCGCTCTCTCTCCTCTACTCTCTCTTCTCACTCTCTCCTCTCCTTCCCCCCCTCCACCCCCCCTCTCTACTCTCATCTCGTCCCTCTATTCCCCTCCGCTCTCTCCTCTCCTTACCCTCTCCTCTCTCTCCTCCTTCTCTCTCCCTCTCCTCTCTCCTCCTCTCTCCCTTCTACCTCTCTCTCTCCCCCCCTCTCCCCCCTCCTCTTCTCCTCTCTCTCTCTCTCGCCCTCTCCTCCTCCTCTCTCTCCTCTCCTCCTCTTTTCTCATCTCATCCTCACTCTCCCTCTCTCTCTCATTCTCCTCTCCCTCCCTCCCGTCCCTTCTCCTCTCCTCTCTCCTTCTCTCTCTCATCGCCTCTCCCTCATCTCTCCTCTCATTTCTCCTCTCCTTCACCCCCTCTCCACTCCCCCCCTCAGCCCTCTCCTATCTCTCAATCTCTTACCTCCCATCTCCTCTCTCTCAACAGTCTCTCTCTCTCTATTCTCCTTCTCTCATCTCTCTCTCTCTCTCTCATCACCCTTCTCTCCTCTCTCTCCCCCTCGTCCCCCCCTCCTCCTTCTCCCTCCTCTCCTCCCCACCCTCTCCCTCTCTCTCATCCTCCTCACCCCCTCTCTCTCCTCTCCTCTCCTCCACCTCCATACCCTCTCTCTCTCCTCTCTCCACTCACTCATCTCCCTCTCTACACCCTCATCTCTCTCCTCTCCCATCCCCTCTCCTCCCCCTCTCTCTCTCCCCGCCTCTCTCCCCTCTCTCATCTCTCGTCTCTCACTCTCTCTCACGTCTCCTCTCTCTCTCCTCACCCTCTCTCCCGCTCTTCCTCATCCCCACCGCCTCCCCCTCCTCCACTCTCCCATCCCCTCTTCTCCATCTCTCCCCATCTCTCCCTCCTCCCCCCTCCTCCTCTCTCCTCTTCTCTTCCCCTCTTCCTCCTTCCTCCTCTCCTCGCTCCCCCCCACTCTTTCTCTCATCTCTCACGCTCCCTCCCCTCCCCTCTCCTCCCTCTCTCTCTCCCTCTCCTCCCTCTCCCTCCCTCTCCCTCTCCTCTCCCCTCTCCCTCTCCTTCCTCTCCTCCCTCCACTCTCCGCTCTCTCGTTCTCCCCCCCCCCCCCCTCTCATCTCCCTCTCCTCCCCTCTCCTCTCGCCTCGGTTACTCTCCTCTCCTCCCCTCCATCTCTCCCCCCATCTCCCCTCCTCTCCTCCCCCTCCCCTCTCTCGCTATCCTCTCCCCTCCTCTTCCCCCCTCCTCCTCTCACCCCCCCTCGCCTCTCTCTCTCACCCCCTTCCTCTCCCTCTCTCCCGCTTCTCTCCTCCCTCCTCGCGCCCTCATCTATCTCTCTCCTCTCCCTCATCTCGCTCCCTCTTTCACCCACACTCTCCTCTCTCCTCCTCCTCTCACTCTCCCTCTCTCTCTCCCCCTCTCTCTTCTCCTCCTCCTCATCATCTCTCTCTCTCTCTCACTCTCCTCTCTCCCCCTCGCCCCCTCTCTCTCTCTCCCTCCCCTCCTCTCCTCCTCTCCTCTCTCCCTCCCTCTTTCCTCCCTCTCTCTCTCACCCTCTCCTCCCCCTCTCTCCTCCTCCTCTCACTATCCTCCTCTCCCTCACCCTCTCCCCCCCTCCTCTCCTCTCCACCCTCTCCCCTCACCTCTCCCCTCTCCCTCCTCTCTCCCATCCCTCACCCCCTCTCTCTCGCCCTCTCCTCCTCTCCTCGTCCCCTCCCCTCTCCTCTCCCCCTCCCCCCTCTCTCCCCTCTCCCCTCTCTCCCCTCTCCCTCTCTCATCTCTCTCCCCCTCTCTCCCTCCCCCCACCCTCTCCCCCCCCCTCTCCCCTCCCCCCCCCCCCTCTTCCCCCCTCTCATCTCCCTCTCCCCCCCCCCTCCATCCCCCTCTCCCCTCCCCCCCCCCCCCTCCCTCCCCCGCCCCCCCCCCCCCCCCCCCCTCTCATCCCTCCCCCCCTCCCCCCCCCCCTCTCTCCCTCCCTCCCTCTCCCCCCCCCTCGTCCACCCCCCCCCCCTCTTTCTCTCCTCCCCCGTCCCCCTCCCCCTCCCCACCTGTCCTCTCCCCCTCCCGCCTTCTCCCCTCCCTCCCTCCCCCCCCCCCCTCTCTCCCCGCCCCCGCTCTCTCTCCCTCTCTCTCCCCCCCCCACCCCCCACCCTCTCACCCCCCACCCCCCCCCCTCTCTCCCTCTCACCTCCCTCTCACCTCTCTCTCTCTCACCTCTTCCTCTCTCCCTATCCCACTCTCTCCCTCCCTTCTCCCCCCCCTCTTCTCTCCCCCCGCCCCTCCCCTCCCTCCCCCCTCTCCTCCTCTCTCCCTCCTCACCCCTCCCCCTCCCCTCCCACCCCTCCTCTCTCCCTGTCCTCTCCTCTCCTCGCCTCTCAATCTCTCTTCTCCCCTCCCCCTCTTCCCTCACGTCTCTCTCCCCCTCCTCACCCTCTCTCTCTATCACTCTCATTCCCTCTCCCTCCTCTCTCTCTCCTCTCCTCTCCCCTCTCTCCTCTCACCCCCCCTCTCTCACTCTCCCCGCTTCTCTCTCTCTCTCTCGCCCTCTCTCTCCCTCTCTCACTCACCTCTTCTCCTCTCTCTCCCTCTCTCATCTCTCTCTCTCACCCTTCTCACCCTCTCTCTGACTCTCTCGCCTCCTCTCTCTCTCTCTCATCCCCTCCCCTCTCCTTCCTCTCTCCCTCCTCTCTTCTCCCCCCTCCTCCTCTCTCTCTCTCGCCCTCTTCCTCTCTCCTCACTCTCTCCCTCCCCTCTCTTTTCTCTCTCTTCCCTCTCACTCTCCTCTCACCTCTCTCTCCCCCTCCCTCTCCCCTCTCCTCTCTCCTCTCTCCTCCTCCCTCCCTCTCCCCTCCCTCTCCCTCCTCCCCTCTCCTCTTTCTCACCCTCCTCTTTCCTCCCTTTCCTCTTCCCCTCTCTCCTCCCCTCCCCCCTCTCTCTCACTCTCTCTCACCCTCTCCCCACTATCCTCTCTCTCTCTCTCTCTCTCATCTCTCCTCATCTTCCTCCCTCTCTCTCTCTCCTCCTCTCTCTTCTCTCCACTCGTCTCTCCTCTCTCTTTCTCTCTCTCTCTCTCTCTCCCCTCCCATCTCTCTCCCTCTCTCTCCTCACTCTCTCCCCCTATCTCTCTCTCACTCATCCTCCCTCCTCATCCTTTCTCTCCTCCTCTCCTCTCCCCTCTCTCCTCATCTCTTCTCCTCTCCTCCCTCCCTCTCATCTCTCCTCCTTCCCCCTCCTCTCTTCCCTCTCTCATCTCTCTCCCCTCCCCTCTCCTCCCCTCCTCACTCTCTCATCTCCTCTCCACTCTCTCTCTCCCCCTCTCCCTCTCATCCTCCTCTCTCCTCCCTTTCTCTCTCTCTCCCCTCTCTCCCCCCTCCCCTTCTCTCTCCTCCTCACCCTCTTCTCTCCCTCCTCTCTTCACCCCTCTCCGCCTCTTCTCACCTCTCTCACTCTCTCTCCCTCATTCTCTCCCCACTTCTCACTCTCCCCCCTCTCATCTCCTCTCCTCTCCCCATTCCGTCTCCATCCTCTCTCTCTCTCTCTTCTCTCCCTCTCCTCACTCTCCTCTCGCTCATCCCCTCTCTCCTCTCTCTCTTCCTCTCTCTCTCACGCCTTCTCTATCTCTTTCAAACTCTCTCACTCTCTCTCTCTCCTCCTCATCTCTCACTCTCTTTCTCTCTCTCATCTCATTTCATCCCTCTCTCTCACTCCTTTCTCCTTCCTCATCTCCTCTCTCTCTCTCTCTCTCACCTCGTCTCTCTCTCTCTCTCCCTTCCCTCACTCTCACTCTCTCGCCTCTCTCTCTCTTCACCCTCCCTCTCTCCCCCCACTCTCTCTCTTCCTCCATCTCTTCACGCCCTCCCCTCTCACTCCCTCTCTCTCCCTCCCTCTCGCTCCTCTCTCTCCCTCACTCCTCCTCTCCACCCCTCCTCTCCCCTCTCCTCCTCTCTCACCTTTCACCTCCCCCCCCTCCTCTCCCCTCTCCCCCCCCTCCATCCTCTCCCCCTCTCCTCATCTCACTCCGCCTCCCTCCTCTTTCTCTCCCCTCCTCTCTCCTCTCTTCTCTCTCATCATCCCTCATTCTCCCCTCTCTCGTCTCTCACTCCTCCTCTCCCCCTCTCTCTCTCACCATTCACTCCTCCTCACTCTTCTCTCCCTCTCACCCTCCACTCCCCTCTCTCTCTCTCCTCCCTCCTCCCTCTCTCCCCCCTCCCTCATCCTCCTCTCTCCCCCCTCTCTCACTCTCTCCCCCCCCCTCCTCCTCCCTCTCTCTCTCTCTCTCTCTCCCTCCCTCTCACCCTCTCTCTCCTTCACCCCTCTCATCCTCCTCTCCTTCTCTCTCTCCCCACCCCCTCTCGCCTCTCTCTCTTCCACCGCTCCCCTCCTCCCCCCTCCTCTCTCTCTCTCTCTCACCTCCTCTCTCTCTCCCCCCCCCTCCTCTCTCCCCTCATTCTCCTCCCCTCTCTCACCCTTCTCGCCTTCTCCCCCTCTCTCCCCCTCATCCTCTTCCTCCCCCCCTCGCTCTCTCCTCCTTCACCTCTCTCCCCCTCCCTCTCCCCTCTCCCCCTCTTCCCTCTCTCTCCCTCTCTCCTCTCTCCCCCCCCTCTCCTCCTCTCTTCTTTCTCCTCCCCCTCCCTTTCTCCTCTCCCCGCCTCTCCTCTCTCCTCCTCTCCCCCTCTCTTCCCCTCTCCCTCCCCCTCCCTCCTCCCCCCCTCTCCCCCCCCTCTCTCCCCCCTCTCCCCCCCTCCACTCCTCCCCCCCTCACTCCTCCCCCCCTCTTCCTCCCTCTTCTCCCTCCCCCCTTCTCCCCCCCCTCCCCTCCCCCCCCCCCCCCCCTCCTCTCCCTTTCGCCTCTCCCCCTCCTCACTCCCTCTCCTCCCCCCTCCCGCTCACTCCCCCTCCTCCCTCCCCCCTCCCTCTCCTCCCCTCCCTCTCTCCCACCTCCCCCCTCTCTCCCCCCCCCCCCCCTCTTCCCCTCCCCCCCCCCACCCCCCCCTCCCCCCCTCCCCCCCCCCCCCACCCCCTCCCCCTCCTCCCCCCCCCCCCCCTCCTCCCCCCCCTCCCCCCCCCCCCCCCCCCCCTCCACCCCCCACCTCCACCCCCCCCCCCCCCCCCTCCGCCCCCCCCCGCCCGCCCGCGCCCCCCCCCCCCCCCCCCCCCTCCCCCCCCCCCGCCCCCCCTCCCCCCCCCCCCCCCCCCCCCCCCCCCCCCCCCCCCCCCCCTCCCCCTCTCCCCCTCCCCCTCTCCCCTCCCCTCTCCCCTCTCTCTCCCCCCCCCCCCTCCCCCCCCCCCCCCCCCCCCCCCCCCCCCCCCCCCCCCCACCCCTCTCTCCCCTTCCCCCCCCTTCTCCTCCTCCCCCCCTCCCCCTCGCCCCCCCCCCCTCTCCCCCCCCCCCCCCCCCCTCCCTCCCCCCTCCCCCCCCCCCCCCCCCCTCCCCCCCCCCCCCCCCCCCTCTCTCCCCCCCCACTCCCCCCCCGCCCTCCCCCCCCCCCTCCCCCTCCCCCTCCCCCCCCCCGCCTCCTCCTCTCCTTCCCCCCTCCCCTCCCCCCCCCCCCCTCCTCCCTCTCCCCCCCCCCCCCCCCTCCCCATTCCTCTCCTCTCCCCCCCTCCCGTCCTCCCCTCCCCCTCTCATCTCCCCTCCCCCCCCTCCCCTCCCCCTCTCCCCCCCCCCCTCTCACCCCCCTCCCCCCCCCCCCCTCTCTCCCCCCCCCCCTCCCCTCCCCCTCTCCCCCCTCCCCCCCCTCTCCTCCCTCTCGCCTTCTCCTCCCCCCCCCCCTCTCCCCCCCCCCCCTCTCCCCCCCCCCCCCTCTCCCCTCCTCCCCCTCCCCCCCCCCCCCCCCCCCCCCCCCCCCCCCCTCCCCCCCCTCTCCTCCCCCCCCCCCCCCTCTCACTCCCCCTCTCTCCCCCCCCCCTCCCCCCCCCCCCCCCTCACTCCCCCCCCTCCCCTCCCCCCCCCTCTCCTCCTCTCCCCCCCCCCCCCCTCTCTCACCCCCCCCCCCCCCCCCCCCTCCCCCCCCCCCCCCCCCTCTCCCTCCCCCCCCTCTCTCCCCCCCTCCCCCCCCCCCTCTCCCCCCCCCCCCCTCTCTCCCCCCCCCCCCCCCCCTCTCTCCTCCCCCCCCCCCCCCCCCCTCCTCCCCTCACCCCTCC
>NC_134811.1:27462745-27475700 GCF_046742065.1 Oratosquilla oratoria | reverse complement strand
TCAGATCACTGTATTAGTTGTCGAGCTCGGTACACGATCAAACCTCGCGTGTAAGTGCATGTCAATGTGTATATGCAAGTATTAGGGGCTCGTATTAGGGGGGCTTAGATATGTAATTTGGAACACATGTGTCAAACCCGTGGATAAAAACGTAACAAAAGATGTAAATAAAAAGTGGTTTGACAAGTAAACATTATGCTTGTTTTTATGCTCCTTCAGAATCCTCAGGCTAGCAGGGGTCACGGGGTGTTGGGGATGGCGAGAGTTAAGGCTGTCTAGTTCCTACAGTTGTAGCCAAAACCCTTAATCCACAATCCGGATTTGACTGCGTACATATGTCGTTGTTGTTGTGTATTTGGTATATTATCACAAATAATAAAACATGTAATAGAAAATAATTCGTACTCGTTAAATCATTAAATTATCAGTGGAGGAATATCTACTGTATACATACATATTAAAAAGTGTTGAGTGGTTAAAGAATTATGACACCGACTGTCATAAAAACCCGCACGTGGAATCGAGCAAGCTCCTCTGCAGTTAATTTTTTGTCCTATATTTCCATCTGCAACTCCATTCAACTTGTGTATGTTATCTAAAAATGCTCCTACGAGTTGTTAAAACTACAGACAGAGGATTTACAATACCGATGTTTATAAATCTTATCTAAGCTAACGCCAGATAATTTCCTCAGGCTTAGCTCATAGTCTTGGAATTAATAAGAAGTTAAATTCATAATTAATCTCTTCATTACGACCGTGAGCTTTGTAGATGTTATTTTGGCTTACGCCAGGGGATCGTGTTCAATTAAGGGCAGGATTTGGTGTGGAGAAATCAATTTCTATTCCTGACAACTAGCCAGCACGCCCAGGGGAATTCATCCAACACGATCAGTTGAATAGAAATCGCACGTCTGGTAAGTTGTTGTTATAGTTGATATTATTGTTATTTTTCTTAAATGAATTATAAATTTTAACGTTTTTTGAACAAGAATTGAATTGAAACCAGTTTCAACAAGGTACTATCGCTTTAAACAAATTAATAACACACTCTTCCGTTTTCTTCATCACTGGTGACCGCTGTTTTCCTAGGCACGCTGGGCAAAGGTGAAGACCTTTGTCGGAGCAGAGTGCCTCCTGGTGTAACCGCCTCATCTTTTGTGTACACGATATAGGTAGTTGTGTGTGTGTGTGTGTGTGTGTGTGTGTGTGTGTGTGTGTGTGTTTGTGTGTGTGTGTGTGTGTGTGCGTGTGTAGTGCGTGCGTGTGTGTGTGTGTGTGTGCGTGTGTGTGTGTGTGTGCGTGTGCGTGTGTGTGTGTGTGTGTGTGTTGTGTGTGTGTGACTGTGTGCGTGTGCGTGCGTGTGTGTGTGTGTGTGTGTGTGTGCGTGTGTGTGTGTGTGCGTGTGTGGTTGTGTGTGTGTGTGTGTGTGTGTGTGTGTGTGTGTGTGTGTGTGTGTGTGTGTGTGTGTGTGTGTGTGTGTTGAGTGTGTGTGTGTGAGAGAGAGAGAGAGTGTGGTGTGTGTGTGTGAGAGAGAGAGAGAGAGAGAGAGAGAGAGAGAGAGAGAGAGAGGCTATTTTGAGAGAGAGAGAGAGAGAGAGAGAGAGAGAGAGGGAGAGAGAGAGAGAGAGAGAGAGGGAGAGAGAGAGAGAGAGAATAGCAGCTTCCATCAAGTTGTCAGATAGTAATTTCCCAGCTGTGTAGGTCCTGGGAACCAACGCCTAAGGTAAACCTTTAGATTCTTCTACAACATATTTCTAATGTCAGACGACCCTCAGTGCTACATGTGGCATGCCGTGGCAGAGGAGGCACTCCGTGTCTGAACAAGACCGACGGCTTACCAGCGGTTCTATCCCTGTGGATCAATATCGTACCGAAGGATTATATAATTTCGGATAACACTGACGCAATTATTTCTTGCACTGTTTAGCATCAAACAACCTCACTCTGTTCAGAGGAACCTTTGATCATAAAAGGGTTAAAGAAAGAAGTTAAACTATCTGGTTTAACCTCTTTATACCCACTGGAACGAACTCGATAATCTTATTCTGGCTAACGTTAGGTTGTTTTTATTCATTTGAGAGAGTTTTCTCTGTAGTAAAAGGGGGAAGGGGATAAGTGTGCGTGTAGATGGTACAAGGGAGTCGTCTCGTAGGGAAGTCAATACACATAAGAACATTATGTGATATAATCCCTTCTCCCTACCCCCAAAAAAGGAAAGAATAAAAGATAAAGAAAGAAAGGAAAAAAAAGAAGAAGGAAAGAAAAAGAAATATATAGATATGTACATTTATATATACATATATATATATATATATATATATATATATATATACATATATATATATATATATATATTTGTGTGTGTGTGTGTGTGTGTGTGTGTGTGTGTGTGTGTGTGTGTGTGTGTGTGTGTGTGTGTGTGTGTGTGTGTGTGTGTGTGTGTGTGTGTGTGTGTGTGTGTGTGTGTGTGTGTGTGTGTGTGTGTGTGTGTGTGTGTGTGTGTGTGTGTGTGTATGTGTATGTGTATGTGTGTGTGAGTGTATACGTGTGTACTAGAAAAAAGTAGTAAAGCATAGGAAAATATAAAAGATAGAGAAAAACGCACTACATTAAACCTATAAAACAGAAAAGAAGAAGAGGCTTCCAATATACACATGAATGTCCTTCTGGAACACTGAATTCGGATAGTTAACGATGACCGTTATTTTCGTTGGCGGAGAAGAAAATGAAAGACGTTTTCGCTCTCTTTCTATCTCTCTCTCTCTCTCTCTCTCTCTCTCTCTCTCTCTCTCTCTCTCTCTCTCTCTCTCTCTCTCTCTCTCTCTCTCTCTCTCTCTCTCTCTCTCTCTCTCTCTCTCTCTCTCTCTCTCTCTCTCTCTCTCTCTCTCTCTCTCTCTCTCTCTCTCTCCTTAAAGACTCACACATACTCCATCGAAGGTCTCACAACATCAACAATTTGTGCAGTTTTTTTTTTTTTTTTTTTTTTTTTTTTTTAACTCTCTTGGGTCTTCAAGTTCCCCCAATCGGAGACGTGTGTCCTGATGACTTTGAAACCCGTTCAGGAGAATTACGACTCTTTCAGATAAATAAAATCGTCTTGCGTTAGCAAAAATGAAATCTATAATGTGTGCCACTGTATTGAAATGGTCAGTGCTGATTTATGAAATAGCCTGGTGACAGCTAGTATAGAAAGAAAACTACTGTTAGGTACGCAAGGCATTACGTTCGTCCTTGTTAATTCAACGTATATTACAAAGTAATACTGGGCAAACTTGAGTGTAATACTTTTAGAGGGATGAATTTGTTGAGTGTAGTTAGAAAGGCATATGATAGGGTTTTACTTGAGAGGTTTAGAAGATAAACAGAGGGAATACTTGAGAAGCAGTAGTGTGGATATAGGTAAGGTAGAGGATTTTTTGGGGGGTGGTAAGGCAGATTTAGGAGAAGACTTTGGCAAAAAGTAAGGATGCTTTTTGGGCTTTCATGGATTTGGAGAAGGCTTATGGCAGGGTGGACAAGAAGGCACTGTTGAAGGGAGGTATTGCAGATATATGGGATTTGGGGAAGATGTTAAGGACAGTTTGTATGAAAGTGGTAGTAGCCGACAAGTCTAAAGTCAGTCAAGAGTTTTTACGAGAGTAGTAGAACCTGTGTTAGGATTGGAAGTGGAGAGAGCGAGTGGTTTGAGGTAAAGGTAGGGTTGAATCAGGGATGTGTCATGTCACCATGGTTGTTCAATCTGTACTTGGATAGGGTGGTAAGTGCGAGGGTAATGGGCAGGGGATTGGAGATGGTTAGAGACAGTGGAGAGAATTGGAAGGTAAGATAGTTGTTGTTTTCGGACCATACTACGGTTGTGACAGGATTAGAGGAGGGTCTAAGTGGTCTGAGGCAGTTAGTGACGGAGTTTGGGAAGTTATGCGATAAGAGAAGTTAAAGGTAAATGTGGGGAAAGGTAAGGTGGTGAGATGTACAAGGGGAGAGGATTGCAGCGAATTGGAAGTAAGTCTTAAAGGAGAGAGGTTGAAGGGAGTGAATTGTTTTAAATATTTTGGGTCACATGTGGCAGGAAATGGAGGAATTGGGGTGGAAATAAACTGCAGTATGGGAGAAGCAAGTAACTGTCTTGGGAGACTGAAAAGTGTCATGAGAAATAGGTATCTGGAAATGGGTGCAAAGAGAAGTTTATATGAATGGGTGATTTTGCCTACAACATTGTTTGGGGTGAAGACATGGAATTTAGGAGAAGTAGAAAGGAGAAGTTGAAATGCGTTTGAGATTAAATGTCTGAGAAGTATGGTAGGTTTTACAAGGATGGATAGAGTGAGAAATGAGGAGGTGAGGAGAAGAGCGGGGGTGGACAAGGAACTGAGAGATAGGGCTGATGAAAGATTATTGAGATAGTTTGGGCACATGGAAAAAATGAGTGAAGAATAATAAGCAAAAGAGGTGTGCAAAGAAGAGGTGGATGGGGTGAACTTAAGGGGACGACCGAGGATGAAATGGATAGATGGATGGATGGGGTAAAAGGGACTTTGCACAAGAGGGTAATGTTTCTTGAGTAGGGTAGGGAGAAGGCAGGGGATAGAGGTAATTTTTTTCTTCTATTTTTCACAAAAGAGGACGAGGAGGGAGGGTCGCCGCGTAAGTAAAGCGGTTCAGCTGTGAATGCACTGTGTCTTGCTGCATTGCTTCTGACCTGGGCAGTGGGTAGGAAACAGGGATAACCCTTTATTCACGAGGAGCTGAGATGAGAGGGAAACAAATGGGTGGTGGATGGGAGTGAGTGGTGGATGGGAGTGGCTACCCTCCTTATAAGGGGAAGAAACCCTTGGTATATAGAATTATATTAATGAAATTGATAAATGAAAATTACAAATAAATTGATAAATAGATAAATAAATGAACAAGTAAATAATATAGTCAATTAATCATTTGATAGAACGAGTAAAATAGAGAGATACACATATTAATAAATATATATGAAAAAAATTATAACTAATAAACGACATATAAATAGATACTTAATAATGAAAATATAGGTAGCAAAAAATAGATAATCGTATATGAAAAATGATCAATAATAGATCCTGAATAATATATATATATATATGATAAATAAAAAATAAAAAATAAATGTAACTAATAAATTAATGAAAAATGGGTATGAAAAAATCGATAACGCTGCAGCCTCCAAACTTTCTTACGGAGCTTATACCCTCGTGGATAATGGTTTTCGAAAAGTTGTCTGAACTTGTCAAAAGTGTAGATTTAGTAGGACAACAGAAGCTTCGCAGTGGCCAGTGACACCCGTCGCTATCCAAGGAATGTGGGATGTCACGGACACTAATGAAAGCGTCCGGCGGCATCTAGAAGACAAGAAAGAGTACCAACCGGGACGGAAGGGTCTAAATTCCCCCATACCCACGTTGCATTTTAGGGATGTCGCCAGATGATTTTTATTTATCTGAAGGGGGGATTCCGGGCAAGAATGGGTTATATCACCTTAGCTAACCCACTTATTAGAACATAAGAATACAAGAATGAAACTGCAAGAGAACATAACGCTGCATCATTGCAAGACTGTCGTAACTCAAAAATTTCAAGTATAGAGTTACAATGGTTTATATGAATGCCGAATAATTCTAGGTGTTTTGGTAATAAAGTCGTAAGTCAAGTGGAACCCTATTTACCTAGTCAAGATGGTAAGTTTTGTTGCTTAGGGTAAAATTATTAAAGTTATAGGACTTGGATACTTTAAAATGCTTCTCCTGAAAAATCACGAAATTTGAGTTACGACAGTCTTGCAATGATACAGCGAATTAAGGCCTACACTTATGTACACGCCAGTGATGGTCTTGCGAGATGTACGTCGTAGAGATTCATCTCCCCGCTACCAATCTTCAAATCCAATCAACACTCCTAAATACAATTGGAGGTGCAACCTTGAGGGACTGGCATTCGGTCTCCGGACCGGATCTATGATTTCGATCAACTTCAGTATAAGGAGGCTTGGCAAACGGCGACTGACCTCCTCCCAGAGAGATCTGAGGTTAATCCCGTAGACTGTTGCTGGAGGCAGCGTCGTTAGCTAGAATGGAGAAAATCCTTAAATGCAACACTATAAGAACTGCTGCTTTAATCAATACACTCATCCGTTGCTCTCTAATAATCAATTTCTCTCTTTAAAGATCTTTTCCCACTTTTTGCTCATTACATGTTATGTTCTGGCCAATGCTAAACGATTTTATTCTGCTGAGAATTCGTTCTTTGCCTTAAACTGGGTCTCAGTCGATTAAGGTCATATTCAGGCCAGAGTCAGCCCCTCTGCTGAATATAATAGTCTGGGATTTGTCAGAACGAAATATTTAATGTACGTCATCAGTATCGATGAGGTTTACCTTTCCTACATGCCACCTTAGTTTCCACTTTTTTATCACACACACACACACACACACACACACACACACACACACACACACACACACACACACACACACACACACACACACACACACACACACACACACACACACACACACACACACACACACACACACACACACACACACACACACACACACACATGCACGCACTCACGCACGCACGCACCCACCCACCCACACACACACACACACACACACACACACACACACACACACACACACACACGCACGCACCCACCCACACACGCACGCACACACACACACACACACACACACACACACACACACACACACACACACACACACACACACACACACACACACACACACACACACACACACACACACACACACACACACACATATATATATATATATATATATATACTGTATATATATATTAGTACAATAATTTGTACACGTACATCCCTCTTTCACCCGTAGGAAGGACATTTGGCATGAGGGTGATATGTTCAAATACTATGGGAAGAATGGTGATATATTCCAGTAATACAACAGGCATGGTATTACGTCTCAGTTAGACGAAAGCTTGAGGCATACCAACTACAGGCGGTTGGAGGGCTCTTTGCATTCCTCTTCGCGCGTCTGAAGGGAACGACTCCTCTTTGTAGAGCTCGAATTCCTAACCAATTGTAGAGATGTCAGCATTTATGAGTATTACAACAGTGGAATGGTAATGCCGCATATGGGTTACTCCTTGTCCGTTATACATGCATACGTACACACACACACACACACACACACACACACACACACACACACACACACACACACACACACACACACACACACACACACACACACACACACACACACACACACACACACACACACACACACACACACACACACACACACACACACACACACACACACACACACACACGTACACACACACACACATATATATATATATATATATATATATATATGTATATATATATATATGTATGTTATATATATATATATATATGTATATATATATCTATATATATATGAATATCGAGGGAGCAGATTCTCTTGTATGCATGTGTTATTAAAGTCGACAGCATTAAGAGGGTTGTTAATCTTCTTATGGGTATTCTCAAGCTTTCTAACCAGCACTCTGCCATTTGGAGGGTGGGCATAAACCAGATTGCCAAAATGATTCATTTATTCAACGTTTCGTCTGCAAGGAGACATCTTCAGGAAAATCTGTAACATAAAAATTAACGACATACAGAAATAAAGAACACCCTTGTTCTTTATATATGGGGTACCGTCATAATGACGGCGTGGACCATTGGGCACCCTATAGATATATGGGGATTCACCGAATATAATGAACAAGGTGACACCAGAGAAATATCTCACCAGAAACTAGTTGGCACGGAGGTGAGATTACTGCCAAAAGCCTTTAATAGCAAACATGAACAGCACAAATAAAACAAAACCGGGCGTTCCGGTTGGATCATCGTCTCCTAAAGGTCCAACCGCATTACCTCATGTGCTTACGGGCAGTGTGCCACCGAATGTGAGTAAGCACTGTCCAAGTAGATCCAAGCCTTGGACATTAAACAGTATGAAGAAAATGAAGATCTATACCTACAACGTAAGAACTCTCTCAGAAGACCACAGGATGAATAGTTTAACAGAAGAACTAGACAACATCAAGTGGGATATCGTAGGACTGAGCGAAGTCCGAAGAACGGAAGAAAAGCTGATACAATTACAAGATGGTCACCACCTGTTCTACTATAGAGGTAAGGACAAAGAAAGATCTAATGGAGTAGGATTCTTGATCAACCGAGAAATTGCTGGTGACGTAATCAAATTCAGTAGTTTATCAGACAGGGTAGCTTAGATTGTGATTAGCCTCTGTAAAAGGTACACTCTAAAAATAGTTCAGGTTTATGCACCAACTTCACAGAGTTCAGACGATGAAATTGAATCCTTCTATGATGATTTAAGTCAGGTAATGGATCAAGAAAAAAGTAAGTAGACGTTGGTATTGGGCGACTTTAATGCTAAAGAGGGGAAGAAGATAGGAGGTGAGTCGTGCATTGGGATGTTTGGAGAATGACAGAGGCGAGATTTCAATTTTGCAGAGAACTACAACATGAGGATAATGAATACTTTCTTCGAAAAACGTGTAGGTCGTTAAGGTACATGCAGAAGTCCAAATGGGACAACAAAGAACGAAGTAGACTTCATATTAGGAGATGAAAGTAAGAGTGTTAGCAATGTTACTGTGATAAATAAAGTCAACAAAGGTAGTGACCATAGAATGCTTGGTTGCACAGCTAAATTCAATTTCAGAGCCGAGAGAAATAAACTAATTAAAAAAAAAAAAAAAGCCTTACAAAAGTTAAGGATAATAACAAAGAATTTCAGTTAGAAATTAAAAATAGATTTGAAGCTCTAAGAACTAACGAGGACACCGTCGAAGATGTAAAGTTGAATTTAGTGAATATCATTAGGGAATCGGCAGAGAAAGTAGGAAGTACAAAAAGTATTAGAGAAAACAAATATTCCAAATCTACAAATGATCAAATTAAAAGAATGAGGACCATGCATATCAAAAGCAGGAGAGACGAAATAGAAAGAATAGAACTAAGCACACTTATCAACAAAAGACAGAAATCAGAGAAAAGAAAGAAAAACATGGATAAAATAGAGAAAACTATTCGGAAAGGTAAAAGTATTAAAGTGACCGAGCGCAAACATGCTTTAGGAAGACAGCAAATTATATGTTTGAAAGATAAAAATGGAGAAATCATTAACTGCAGAGGCAGAATGGTAAAAAGAGTAGAAGAAATTTACCAAGAGCTTTACTCGTCGAAGACCGTGGTTGAGTCAGTAAATTCATGTGTAGACGTTAGTAGTGTACCAGAGATTACAAAAGAAGTAGAATTTGCTATATATATATATATATATATATATATATATATATATATGTGTGTGTGTGTGTGTGTGTGTGTGTGTGTGTGTGTGTGTGTGTGTGTGTGTGTGTGTGTGTGTGTGTGTGTGTGTGTGTGTGTGTGTGTGTAATCCATACTGCGACCATGCTGTTTTATTCAACTCTGAATTAAACTCATCTTGGACCACGCCTTCCAACCTGAAGGTACTTATATTCTTATTCTGGCTGCCGTCTGCCGATTTCATTCAGTTGTGTGTTGGTCTTTGAGTGGTTTAAGGACTCGGAATACCTTTACGTAAATAAAGAAAACTAATATATCTAGAACATTGTTCTAACCACGAAACCAGCGTTAAGACCCTCTAATTGTATGCCCGTAACGTGTCCCGGCTATGAAAATGCCTCTTTTCTCTTTACTCAGACGTTAAGTAACACACACACACACACACACACACACACACACACACACACACACACACACACACACACACACACACACACACACACACACACACACACACACACACACACACACACACACACACACACACACACACACACACGCGATTCGGTGGCGCGGTTCGTCCCAGACTGTCATTACGGCGGTGCTGGCGGTATCTGGTTCGAATCCTGCCCAGGGTTGAAATTATTTCAGTATCCATGCGCTTCGAGTCGTTACTCCAACTCTCGTGGGCGGGGAGTTGGGTGTGTGTGTGCGTGTGAGGTCATAGCATTACCCATAGATCGGTCATATGAGCTCTGAGCTCTCTTCCGGGAGGGAAATAGCTGTCGATCACGAGCCCAACACGTGATCCAAAGACCAAGGTGAAAAGACCAAGGTGAACACACACACACACACACACACACTCACACACACACACACACACACACACACACACACACACACACACACACACACACACACACACACACACACACACACACACACACACACACTCTTGTCATTGAAATTCTTTCTTATGTTTCGAGTACCGACAAGAGTTCAACATCGTTATGAATTATTGCTGTTGTCCGAAATCCCTCTTCTCTTTCATCTTCTTTTAATTCCAATGGCTTAATCCCGAGAACTCTTTACCAAGGGAAGGGGTTTCCCTCATCTGAATAAAATCATCTAGTGACAACTAGAATAGGCGGCTAAAGCTTCAGGTATATCTCAACCCTTTTGTTGAGGAAAGTGTGTGTGTGGGTCTTCCTCGGTTGAATAAAATCACCTGACGGGAGGTAGACGGCTATATTCATAAGGCGCATTCAAAGGACATTCTAGATGAAGTCTGACACAAGAAGACTTTGCGATGCCTTCCGAGGCTGAAAGAACGGAAGCACCCTCCTTAGCCTTATTTTTTCTTTATTTTTCGTAAAGAAGTTAAATGATTCGGGATTTCAAAGGCTCTCTGAGAGCCACAAAAGAATCATACACATTTTTTTTTCTTCAGGTAAAAAGTCCTTTTAGATCAAACTTAATCCTTAGGTGTGATAATGGACACTTTATGAAAAATGAAATTCTACTCTCCTCTGTGTTTATACGACGTGTCCGATGACCTTTCCTTCAAGGTTGAAACGCTTCTCTATATCTCGAAAGCCGTGTTTCTGTTTTCATTTTTTTTAGAATTTCCTGCTCGTCTTCCAGGAATTCGAAAACCTGGCCCCTAGTCCATCTGGAATTATTTACCAGTCCTCGGGGGAAATTACACCTTCTGTTTGCTTCATTTCTTTTGTGTCACTTCTTTTAAAGTTCTGATTCAAACTATAAAAAAGTACAACTAGGCATAGAAATGCTGCGGCAAAAACAACAATCATTTGCACAAAGGAACAGAGACAAACACACACACACACACACACACACACACACACACACACACACACACACACACACACACACACACACACACACACACACACATATATATATATATATATATATATACAGTATATATATATTCATATTCATATACACATATATATCTATGCAGATATATATATATATATATATATATATATATATATATCTACACACACACACACACACACACACACACATATATATATATATATTTATATATCTATATATACAGTATATATATATACATATGTATTTATATATGTATATATATATATATATATATTTATATATATATATATATATATTATATATATATACTGTATATACATATACACCTTGGGTGCGAATGTGACAGGAAAGGGAGGAGTGGGGGTGGAGGTGGGGGTGGAGGTAGAATGTAGATTGAGAGAAGCGAGTAAATGCCTTAGTGGATTAAAAAGTGTAATGAGAAATAGACATCTGGGAATGGATGCTAAGAGGAGGTTATATGAAGAAGTGATTGTGCCAACAGCAATGTACGGGGCAGAAACATGAAACATGAGAGAGGAGAGAAGGAGCTTGAATGTGTTTGAGATGAAATGTCTGAGAAGTATGATAGGGGTTACTAGGCTAGATAGAGTGAGAAATGAGGAGGTGAGGAGGAGAACGGGTGGAAAGGGAGTTGGGAGATAGGGTTGATGAAAGAGTATTAGGATGGTTTGGCCACATGGAAAGAATGAGTGAAGAAAGATTAGTAAAAGAAGTGTGGAAGGCGGAGGTGGAAGGAGTGAATATGAGGGGGCGTCCTAGGATGAGATGGATGGATAGGGTGAAAGGGGCTTTACAAAAGAGAGGAATGTCTGTAGAGGAAGGACGGGAGAGGACAGAAGATAGGGGTGAATGGAGAAGGGTTGTGTATAGATGAGGCTGTGATGCATGAGGGGGAGTGGGTGGGGGATGGGGTGTGTGGAAGTGTGTATGAGAAAAAAAAATTGACGCACACCGAAGGGATTTCTCACCGTCTTCTCATTTCCTGCATGAGGGGACGGAGAGGGGGGTCGCCGAATTTTTTAAGCGGCCTTGCTGTGGATGTGCTGTGTCTTGCGACATTGCTTCTGACCCAGGGCAGTGGACGGGATGCAGGGATGACCCGTCATCCAGGAGGTGCCAAGATAGGAGGGAGGGAGGAGGGTGGAAGGGAGTGGAATATATGGTGTGGCGGGGGAGATGTCGTGCCCGCGAGGAAACCCTGGGACAGGAAGTCATACAGGTGTGGCGGGGGAGATGTCATGCCCGCGAAGAAGCACTGGGACAGGAAGTCGACGTAGCTACCCACGGAGCGCCGACGGGTTCCCTGTAGGTTGTTGGTAGGGTTTCCTCATTGATGGGAGAGAAACTTCAGGCTGTAGCTGGATATTGATGGAGGGTTGATCCAGACGAATAAAAATTGATTCAGCCATCCTTAATCTCCTTCTGTCTTGTTCTCGATACAGTATTGTTGTCTGTGTTTCTAGTTGTTGCCTGGTGAGGGAGTGTCCATGTGTATTACTGATGTGACGGAGTATGGCCCCATCCTGCAAATGTGCCGTTATCCTTTTTGACAATTTTTTTTCGTCTGGATCAACCCTCCATCAATATCCAGCTACAGCCTGAAGTTTCTCTCCCATCAATGAGGAAACCCTACCAACAACCTACAGGGAACCCGTCGGCGCTCCGTGGGTAGCTACGTCGACTTCCTGTCCCAGGGCTT
>NC_134811.1:27447745-27452745 GCF_046742065.1 Oratosquilla oratoria | reverse complement strand
GCACCCGTCCGTCACCCTTGTTTTTCTTTATGTTATGACGCAACCAGGGTTAATACAATTGCTCCAGTAACTATTTTCTATTAATCGCTATATTTTTTTTATCATGTTTTTATTTGATGGCACACATTTCATTGGTTAGAACTGAGTAGAAGTAAGGAAACACTATCAATAAGTTAGGTTAGTTAAAGATTGCTGTTAAAAACTTAAACTTAAATTAGTAAAAAGATCAATCCTGTGTAAATTGAAACTTTTCTACTTCAAATGAAAAGGGTTTAAAATTAAAATAGTGAATAGATTCGTGGGTTATTAACCTACCAATATATTGTGTTACGTTCCTTATCTTTCTTATCATCAAACTAACGTATTTTTTTTCTTGTATTTGAGGATCACAATGGAAATAAGTTTACATGTTTTTGTTTTTTTTGTGTTATCCTCGGCAATTGCAATTATTATTTCGAACTATGTGTTCTTGTCATTATCAGCACTTTATGTATATTGATTCCTTGCCAAATAAACTTACTTAATGGCGTATTGGATTTCAGATTTAGATTTCTTTTTCATGAAGAAAGAACTGTCCACAATATTGGGGAAAAGATGAAATATTCACCAAAATAAATAGGGAAGAACCAAACAATGAGGACAGCCTTAAGATTTTGATTCTCCCTTACCATGGAATTTTTTCTCGGAGTTGTGAAAATTCTAGAAAAACTAGATGTTAGGGTAGTTTTCAAATGAAACAACACTAGGAAGAGAACCCTGATCCGGAACAGCCCACATAACAACAAGGGGGTTGTATACAAGATTGGATTCCGTCACGGTTGCGATAAGTTTTATTTTGGGCAAACTCGTAAAACCTTAGAAACAAGGATTTTCCAGCATAGATATAGTGTGAGATGTGCTCAAGAAAATAAAGCTTTGTTTCAGCACAAAGTAATAAACAATAGCGACATTGACTGGCCTAGGGCTAAAACCATAGCGAAGTCCAGAATTCTACTTGAGAGAAACATGACTGAATCATTACCAATCTCAGGCACATATACAAAGAACATGAACATGCCTTATGAACATTTCAAGTACAATAAGTTTAATGATATAACAGTTAAGACGTACCCGTCGGAGTGGCACGGGCGTGTCAGGTAAGAGGAATGTAAGCTCATGCACATCTCCTCATTGTTATGAACAGGTGCCAACTTCATTCTTGTTTCTTGCTGTTCAGATTCCTTCTTGGTTTTATGTTTCAACTTTCTAATACTTTGTTCTTTGGGAATAAATCTGACGATGTAATCATACGAAAGCTCGTACATACATACATACATACATACATACATACATACATACATACATACATACATACATACATACATACATACATACATACATACGCATATACATATATACATACACACACACACACACACACACACACACACACACACACACACACACACACACACACACACACACACACACACACACACACACACACACACACACACACACACGGCTCCAGCACATACATTGGCAGGACCTCCTCTACACTGCGGCGTCGCCTACAATCCCATAGAAACCAGGGATCAATTTTCCAACATTTCACTGAAACACACAACATGAAGCCTCCTCTACAAAAGCTGCTAGACCAAACGGACATTATTCACAAGGAGTCTGCCTTCAGGAAGCTGCAGATTGCAGAAGCAGTATCCATTACTTGCCAGCGCCCTACCATCAACATACAGCAAGCTGCCGATTTTATTCTCCCTTCCGCGCGCCCTGTAAAGAATAACCCCCTCCAGGAACAACAAGCCCTTAGACAGCAGCAGCCCCGCGAACAAATGAAACATGTCCAGCTAGTTAATCAGCGCCTAGGACCAGTAACCAGAGCAGCAGCAAATCAGGCCAGAGCTTCTAGACAAAATACCACCCCCTTGGCTCCCGGACAAAATCCCACCCTCTTGGCTCCCAGACAAAATCCCACCCTCTTGACTCCCAGACAAAATCCCACCCTCTTGAACCCCAGACAAAATCCCACCCTCTTGGCTCCTAGACAAAATCCCACCCCCTTGGCTTCCAGACAAAATCCCACCCCCTTGGCTTCCAGACAAAATCCCACCCCCTTGGCTCCCAGACAAAATCCCACTCCCTTGGCTCCCGGACAAAATCCCATACTGCACCTCTCAGCCAATGAGAGGCCAGTATTCCGTCTGAGCTAGGCAGGCTGAGCCTTATAAGCCCGCCCATCCAACCAGCGGTCATTATTCGTTGGAAGACCTTCAATATAGCAGAGCATCCTACAAAGCAGTCCTCACCCTGAAGACGCCTCACGACGAGGCGAAAAAACTATAGTTTCGGTGGAGTCAATAGTTGTTCAATACTATTACTATGCAAAAATATATCAGTTGGCATACACTGTGTATATTCTTTTGAGAGTCATGAATGACTACTTCCAGTCCCTCTCAGTTGCTAATAGGAAAGTATTCTCCAGATTAAAGAATACAGTCTTGAAGATTGTTAAAGCAACTAGTGCAGTTGATTTCAACCAGAATTGTCTTAGAGAAAACCTGTATATATAATATATATATATATATATATACATATTTCTAAATAGAAATGTAGTAGCACATTTGTAGATAACACACAGGAACCCACAGTCGGAGAAAGAATAAACTTCGAATAAAGAATAATCCTATATTTCGGCTATCAACTGTAGCCCTCTTCAGGAAAGTACATAAGAAAGAGAACAGAGGGGACTTATAAACTACAGTAAGAAGAGATGTGGACAGTTGACCTCACTCAGACGCGGGGCTAACTGGGGTGGCGGAGGAGGGAGGGGGTGAGGAGAGGGGAGGATGTAAAGTCCGCACGAGTTTATTTATTGCTGCGCGTGAGATAATGTCAGGTGTCCACTGCCCTTTAGAAATATTAATATTAGGGCATTCCTCAATTAATGCTGATTCGACTATTTTCCTCCTGAAACCACAGTGGGACTTGAACACTAATCTGGCCTTACCCCAGTCGAAAGAATGATTCTTATTTTTAACATGAAGAAATACAGCCGAATTTTCCTGCCCATACCTAATTGACCTTTTATGTTCTGCCAATCTAGTGTTCAAGTCTCTCCCGGTTTGACCCAAGTAAACCAAATCACAATCTTTGCAGGGCAAACAATAAACACCAGGTGACTCAACTTCCTTCGGCTTTTGTTGAACGTTCACAATTTGCTTACGTACGGTGTTAGGATAGTGATAGGCAATAGTGAGACGTTCACGAGGAAACAATTTAGTAGAAGAACTGATGGTATTATTGTATGGAATTTTTAAAATGTCCTTAAAGGAGCGGTGAAAATTTGAGGGGACGGAAGTTTTAAAATGGTTGGCCCTAGCCTTACTGAGGGCTTGGTCCAGAAACCAAGGTGGATAAGCCAACTTCTCAAGTTGACATTTGATCACCTCAATCTCTTGGTCCAGAAATTGAGGACTGCAAATCCTGAAAGCCCTCAAGAAAAGGCCAGAGGCAACACTTTTCTTGACATTGTCAGGGTGATTGCTAAAAAAGTGGAGATAACTGCCTGAATGGGTGGGCTTACGGTATACTGTAAAGAATAAATTATCATCAGTTCTTCTTAACAAAATATCCAAGAAAGGGATTTGGTGTCCTTCTTCCCATTCAACTTTAAATTTAAGATTCGGGGTCAATTGGTTCAATTTATCATGGAACACTTCAAATGGGCCCCAACTGTCATCCCATGCCGAAAAGATATCGTCTACGTACCTGAGCCAAATCATTTCGGGCGGTTTGATGCTGGGCAAAAGGGTACACTCAAAATACTCCATGTACAAATTGGCCAAAACAGGAGACAAATTGGAACCCATACTGCAACCGAATTTTTGACGGAAGAATTGGTCTTGAAAGGAGAAAACATTTGAAGAAACACACAGGCGAACTAAAGCAAGAATTTTGTTGACAGGGAGGGGGAAAGAGTCTTGAAACGGTTGCAGTTTGGTTTCCAAAAAATGAGTACATCATCAACATTAATTTTCGTAAATAACGAGGTAACATCAAGGCTGAGGAGCCTTAAACCCTGAACTTTCATATTTTTGGTCTTAGAAATAAAATCACATGAATTTGTGATATGAGAATTAGAGAAATTACCTACGTACGGGGATAAAATATCCGCCAGCCATTTAGCAAGTTTACTACATTTCTATTTAGAAATAGTTACACCCACGATGGAGGCTTCTCTTCCACTCCACCTCATCTTCAAGTCTTTTCCGGGACTAAAACAAGCCTACAGAATGTTGGAATCTTCGCTCATCGCCAGTAAGAAGAGAAAGAACCAGAAGACGTTCCTGTCCAACTGTTTAGAAGAACAAGTGTGCCCTAATTCGTTTAGGTTCCTGAAACGATCTTCACTAGGGTACAGTTTTCCCTCGTACATCAGTGCTTTTCTGTTAGAACGAGTGCGTGTCGCTTCTTTGGAATTTGAAAACCTCCTTTGGAAATCCAGACATGCACGGAGGCACCTGTGTTTAGTTAGTCCCAACCAGTCCATTTTTAAGTCTCTTTGCGCCCAAGCTCTTCACAAGGCTTGTTTCCTCAGTGGCCAACACCAGGCCAACCTCACACGTAAGCTCCATAGACTTTGCAATAACAGTGTTTGGTCCAAATTTTCTCTCACGGACAACGTCATCAACCTCACCAACATTGAATTGTCCAACACCCAACTAGAAGTGTTAGGGCTTGGACTTAATTTCGCCCTCACTCCTGAGAGAAACCATGTTTTGGACTTTTTGGTTGGTTTTGACAAATATTTAGCTAATAACCACTATGACAAAGATCTTGCCTGCCTTAAAGGGGTTTTATTAAATGGTATTTCAGAATGTTTTAAAAATGAAAGTGGCCTACCAAAAAGACACAGGGAGGCCCTGTCTGCTCTTAAGAAGCTTGACAACATCATAATCACAAAAGCGGATAAAGGTGGCAATATTGTTATTTTAGATCAGTCT
>NC_134811.1:27440245-27442745 GCF_046742065.1 Oratosquilla oratoria | reverse complement strand
AAACAGAAATATCTCGCAATATGAACTGTGAGCTGGACAGCGAGGAAACACATCCTTCCTTCTACAATATTCAAAGGTGACTGACGCACTCCAGCATTCCAGGCAGTGACAGACAGTGTGGATATTCGGCGCTGCATTTAGGATTGCCAACTGCCTCATGCTGCGCTGCATGAGTCTCAGCGAGGACTTGGTTCTACGTGTCTCTCCTCTCCAGAGGGCTCATATATCAATTTTTGTTTCTTTAGATTTCTTGGTAACAACAATTTCTTCGTTTATTTTTCTATCTTGTTTCTTTCTTCTTATTTTTTTTTTTCTACAGACGATGACCACCTGGTGACCATGAAGGGACTCCTCGACTCTCTTGCCTGGGGATCAAGGCCAATCTCCACAGATTACGCAGACTCACGCATCTCTGTTCAATACCGTAGCTGTTGTTTGTCTACTATCTTTGGTAGGAAAAAGTTGAATGACTTTACGAGAAAAACGCTGGTTAAAACAAAATTGATAAAGTATGGCATTCTACTAAAAAGGTCTTAATTTGAATAAGCGACATAACTAAAAAGAAAATAGTGTAGGCTTTATGGTCTATTGCAGTCTCCTTCATTCTTATGTTCTTATGTTAAAAAAAAAAAAAAAAAAAAAAAAAAAAAAAAAAAAAAAAAAAAAAAAAAAAAAAAAAAAAAAGAATTCAGCTCACTTCGATGCAATTAAGTTGGAGATAAATTGAAGAACTGGAGACAGGCTGTCTCCAGAGGACAAAATGACTTCGGTTACAAACTTTTTTTTTTTCAAATGTCAAATTACTCTTGCGTCATAGAGTGAGAAGCTGAATAACGAACTAAGAGAAGTTAAACAACATATACGAATGTTAGACACAATGTTGAGATGTTCTTACGGAAGTCTACTCAAACATAAAAAAAAAAAAAAAAAAAAGATTGAGAATGTGGACATGTTAAAGCAACTCGGGGAAGAACGGTATCCGGGGACATGGAACTGGATTGGGAGAAAACAGAGTTCAATCACTTGGAAGAATTGGGAAAATATGTCTGGCGTATTGCGAGACAAAGGAGTTATCGTAGAACTTACAAAAAAATGAAAATCAATTATGATATATAGACTGGGACTGAAGAAAACAAATAATAGGTATCTGGGTGCAACTGATAAAAATGTTAGCGTCAAGGGAGATCTGACGGTCTGGAAAGCCAATTAAAAAAAAAAAAAAAAAATGAAAATTTCATTTTGCATGGATTTACATTCCAACACTATTCAAAAATACGCAGGAAAGTTAATTTTAGCCGTTGGTGCTCGTTAACATGTTCTAAGTAGGTTTAAAGGGACAATGGGCGTATGCTATTGAAGAGCCACATGCAAGAGTGAACTCTACACAAATGGCGAAATACAGCTCTTTTCTGCGTGCCTTTTTCTTGATATTTCCCTTTCTTTTGTGTGTAAAAATCTATTGGCATTTTGCATCCTTTCCTCTTGGTTGTCGTACAAACTCGGGCAAAAATTTGTAGTTTTTGATGAAATGAACCTTTTGAAATGGGTGGCACTCACTTGTTTGTTGATAAGGGAAGGTGCCCATTGCTGATTAAAAAAAATGATTTGACATTGTGACGGCACCCCATCAGTGAGGCTTTTATCCATAAAACCTGATAAAGGCACAGAAAAGAAGGAGAGAGAGAGAGAGAGAGAGAGAGAGAGAGAGAGAGAGAGAGAGAGAGAGAGAGAGAGAGAGAGAGAGAAAGGCTCACCATTGTAACATTTAACAGATGCTAAAGTGAAAAAGGATTATTTCTATTTTAAATATCATTATAAAAAAAGACTGAGTATAATCTATAATAGAATTTTTTAGAATGTTATATTATAAAATAATTCGTCATAACATACGAAACCAAAATATGTTGTACGAAAAAGTTCAGACATCTTATTGAAAATTTTGAAGCCCGATTACTCAAAACAAAGATTCTTCGGTTTCAAATATTTGGCACATTTCGAAAAATAATCAAATTTTCTTCAAACTTACCATGCTAACACATGGATGTTGTGCCTTTCTCGTGTAAGTTTTGATAAAATTATAAATTTTATCGCTAGAGGGAATTTTATCGAAAAAACGCTATCGGTGTGACGTCACAAAGTCATGCATTTTATGACCTATGTATATCTTGATCTATTAATATTTTAGGAAAAACGAAATTACACGCTATTTGTATGGCATTTGAGATTTTACATGCAAAAGCAATTTAGTCTAGGTAAAGTATTAAGATCGGAAAAAAATTGTGACGTCATCAATGAATACGGACTGACGGATGATGGGACGGACATACATCGTTCAAATGATCATGAAATATGGAAAATAATAATTTGATTATACTGTAAAATATCAAGTCGATATATAATTTTTTATCAATATTTTTCTATAAGACCGTCAGATCCCCCTTAAGAAGCCGAGTAGAAATTAGAAATTACAAAATAAATAAATAAATGAATAAATAAATAA
>NC_134811.1:27425245-27430245 GCF_046742065.1 Oratosquilla oratoria | reverse complement strand
GCTTGTATCCTGTTTTTAGGTACTTAATGATTCTCGGAGTCGTGAGCAGGTGGTCAGGAGTTCGATTCCCGGGACCCACTGCGTGCTTCTTGCGATGGTTTCCGACAGCCCTGGCCAGGCGAGGAGGCGACCCAAGCATCCCCCCCCCAAAAAAAAAAAAAAAAAAATATATATATATATATATAATAGATAAATAAATATATAAATAAATGAATAAATAAATAGGTAAATAAATAAATAAATAAGTAAATAAATAAATAAACAAATGAATAAATAAATGAATAGATAAATAAATAAATAAATAGATAAGTAAATAAATAAATAAATAAATAAATAAATAAATAAAATAGCGGATTGCCGCCATCGGCAGGGCTTGTCCTACCAGGGGTATCTCACTGAAAGGGGTGGGGATTTTGAGTTTTGAATTTGAGATTTCTTGATCAGTCCCAAGGTAAGGCTAGGAGCTGAATGAAATCGTGTGAAATTGGAGAGGTTTCAAGAGAGGTCGATTCAGAGAGAATTATGTTTTCCTCCTCCTCCACCTTTTTCTTCAATCAGAGAGGCTATTATACTGTTTCAAGCTATATTATTTACGTAAGCATTGATGAAATTGGTAATTCTACCTCCTCACTACTCTCATTTAAAATCTTAATGGCGTTTTGTACACACCTGAAAACATCCTATTTGTGTACCTTTCCTTAAAACTATATCTTTATTCATGGCGTTAATTATTAATATTTCTACTATGTTCTTATTTGACTTATAAATCCCTGAGTCCAACTTCAAACCTTTTAATCTAATTGATTCTGGGATTGTAATTATTTCAGAGTCTACAATAACTCCTTTCAACTGTATATCCACACTGTTAATTGCTCTGGGGTGTAAAAACGTCGACTTTATTACGCCACCATCCACAATTTGAAAGGCTTCATTTGTAGTTGATGAATTAGTAATTTCTGGGATTTCCTGAACATCTGAGTTGGATTCACTACATGTTGCTTTACTTTCTGTTGGTCTGGACCGCTCGTTCTTGTTATCTAAAGTAAAAAAATTATCTTTCTTATCTATGTCTAGGGATTCATTGATTCCTGTCACTGGTTGATTTAAAAATGGTTGATTTAAAAATGGTTGATTTAAAAATAGTTGATTTAAAAATTATTTAAAAATGGGATTAACTGTGATTTCACTAAGATCCCTGATATTCATCATGACCCTCATATTTGCAATTTCTACAAATAGTTCCATAAAAACAGTCTTGCGCTTTGTGTCCCCAGGTATTACAATTATAACATAGGATCCTAGTATCCCTGGATGGACTTCTAACATTCCGTCTATGTCCTACTTCTGTTTTCTTAAACTCTCTAGAGTTCCTATGTTGGATCACTGTCATTACATATGGATTTATTATTCTGGTCTCACTGTGCCCTTGAAGAAGATAATCTACTTCCCCTAAATTCAAATTGGACTTTAGATCTTTATACAGCTTTTCTGCCGTTAAACCATCAGAATTTTTGGTTAACAATCCAAATGTGATCAATTTTATTACCTGAGAAACTTCCATTTTGTCACTAGATTTTTCTATCCAATCTGAATTTTTCAAGATAAAATTCATGTCTTTCGACCATCTATCTAATTTAGCTAAGTATTCTGTGTCTGATTCATTTGTTCTAACTTCTTTGATCATTTTAACCAAAGACCTGATAGGATCCTGATCACATTTTGACATAAAATGTTTAATGAATGCTTTCTTATAAGCTTCATATTGGTTGATATCTTCCATTTGCTGGAAATTTATGATAAACCTAGCTCTACCCTTCTCAGGATCTATATTTTCCCTTAAAATTTCTATTTTCCTTTTTCCATCTGTTATATTTTTGCTCACAATTAAGGTATCTATTTGGGCAAGGAACTTATTAACTCCTAAGGTGTTTACTTCCCCTGTGAATTTGGGAATATTAATATTGGATGTATGAACCTCATGTCTAATTACTGTGTTGTTCATACCTTCAGTAGTTGATTTGACTTGACTGTCTCCACGTAGTCTTCCTTGCGATGTCTCTCGTCAGTGTCGACGTTCATCAGCCTCGTCGTTTCTCGTCTTGAAGATCGCTTTGAAGATTGCCTTATTCCTCTCGTTGTAGTTGTTCTGTAGTCGATCGCCTCGTCAGACCTACGCTTGGTTGTGGTCGCGTCGTGGTTGTGGTTGTGCACTGCGTGGTTGTGGTTGTGCACTATCTTCAGTCTCTTCGGTTCGTCCCTCGCTGGCCACCACTATTCGCTTCGCTGCCACTTAACCCTTAGTAATTTTCATTCTTCTTTAGGCCCCATGCCTAGTCCTTCACTCAAAGCTTGAGGGGTGAATTAAATGAGATTGATTTTTCTTATCTTCATTCTTCTACTTGGTTTTGTGAGCTACACTAAGGGAGTCCTGCTCGAGATCCCTATACAATACGTCAAGCCTCCTTCGTTCTGACGTCACTATTTCATTCATTCAATATCATTTTACTTCTCAAACAAGTGCCACTCCTTAAGGGCGTGACTTTACCTCCATGCGCCAATAATTTTTCTCCTCCTCCACCTTTTTCTCCAATCAGAGAGGCTGTTATACTGTTTCAAGCGATATTATTTACGTAAGCATTATGTCGCAACGGAAATGGCTTATACGTTTACAATTTTTGCCACATCAGCAATGTTTACAATATACAAGGCGCGAGCGAGCGCGTGTATGACTAAGCCATTTCTGTCGGCCGTTGTTTTTAAACCTTTAGTCGTAAAATTAGCATTCGTCTCCACCTACCCCTCTATCTACCCAATTGTCTACCTCTATCTACCGGCCTCTTACCTCATTTATTAATTTATCTAATTATTCATTACAAAGGATTACAAAGGCGGAGCATACCGACAGGAGACCTTTTGGTCCATAACTAGGTCGGATGCGAAAAAAATATATAATCGACAAAAAAAATAGATGAGATAAAATAAAATATATAATAATATAAATAATAATAAATAAAATGAATAATACATAGGTGTAGTTAAATGATAAACAAACAGGTAAATAGTAAATAATAATAAACTGACAAATAAATAATAATAAATGGAAATCAAGCAAATAATAAATAAACAAACAAATAATCAAATAATATAAAATAAATGGCAGTCATTGCAGCATCTTGCTTAAATGTTTATCTAAATGAATCTTAAAGCTTTGAACTGAACTACATTCCACTGCCTCTGCAGGAAGTTTATTCCATTCATTAACTACACGGTTGGCGAAGTTGTTTCTACCCACTTCCAAATTAAATATATTTCCTGACAGTTTGAGACCATTGTTTCTTGTCGATCCCTTACCTATATATTTATAGAAAAAAAAAATTCTATAGTTTGTGCGCTAGTGGCGTCATCGGTAAAGAGGTACATCCGCGTTCGCTCAATTGTGGGTTCAAGTCTCGCACTCCTCGATTTCCAGCCGTGGCTTCGGCCCCCAGCTACTCAGCGCCTCCTGGCCTAGACTCCTTACTTATATATTATCATTAATTTCCTTATTCCTTTCTGCATTTACTTAGCCAATTTGCATCCCAACTTATTTTAGACTCGAAAGCTTTTAGTCAGTACATCTTTAAATACAAAATTTTCTCAAAAATGTCCACTTTGTAACTCACGTACATTACCACTTCTTTGACATCCCGAGCTAGAGCCCTGCATTTGTAGTTTTATTCATCCTATTCATTCAATCTTTATGTTGTTTATATTAATTTCAAATACATTTCTGATGTTACCGATTGCCTTTGTTATCTTGTAAGCTTACATCAATTCCCTCAAGTTTTTCCCTCCACCCTCGTTAGATGTATTTAATGTTTTTATTTATTACTAAATAAAAAATGAATGAATAGATGAATGGGTGAGTGAATAAGTGAATGAATGAGTGAATGGAAAAAAGATATAAAGAAAGAAAGAATGAATGAATAAAAATACTGATGAGAAAATAAATAAATGAAGAAATGAATAGATATATCAAGTGTGCAATGAGGTTAAAAGTAATTTCAAATGAAATTATGAGCCACTGTATTTACTGGCATAAAAGAATACACGGAATTGCTCCTGGGCCAAATATCTCCATATTTACAAATATGTATGAAATATATAATTAGCAAATTAATAAATAGATAAGTTACATATACCAAAGGCTTTTTTCCCCCTTATAAGGGAGGTAGCAAAAAGAAAAAAAAAGAAAAAAAAAGGTAGTGGTGGTGGGGGGGGAGAAGAATACTGCCACCAAGTCTTCCCACTTGAATCGTAAGAGGCGACAAAAACGGGACGGGGATTAGGACTAGGCATCCTTATCGCTGTAGCCCCACAGGGGATACTCCTAAAAAGTAAAGTAAAAATAGATAAGTAAAACTGACAAAGAGATGAAATAAATGTGTACAAAAATGGACCTCGCGAGCATCTTATACTTTACATCACAAAAATGGTAATTATATGTAATTGAATGAAAACATACCACAAGATATTTTACAGGCCATACCCCAAGTGGGGGTTGAGGGGTGGGTGAGGTTAGCAAGAAACGTAACTGAGTTGGTGAGTTCTTCAGCCCCCTCACCCCCCCCCCCCAAAGAAAAAAGAGTGACATTTGGATTCCAATCTCTGTTCCCAGTTTAGAGAGAAAATGTCAACATAAAACTTGGGAAAGAGAAGGTGGGGAGGGAGGAGAGGGAAGGGAAGGGGAGAGGGGGAGGGGAGACGTGAGGGTGATAGAGGGGAGGGAAAAGAGGGAGTAGGAAGTGAGGGAGAGTAGGGGAGAGGGGAGAGGGGGAGAGGGCAACTGAAAGGATGGTATTGATATAACCCTGTTTGCAGGCAGTAAGCCGGGAGAGTCCGAGACGCACATCAAAGGAGGAGAGAAGAGGTTAACTTTTCTTAGTTTGGCGATGGAAGAAGAGACTGAAGGGAGGTTATTTAGTATTTTCGTCAGTAGTCACCAGCGCTTCTATCCATGG
>NC_134811.1:27417745-27420245 GCF_046742065.1 Oratosquilla oratoria | reverse complement strand
GTTGATTGTGCATGAAATCAACTAGATCCTACCACAAGCACTGGGTATTCTAGTGGAAAACACCTTGAACTACTGGCATTAAATCACATTGTACTAACCACTATAAATAATATGTATTTCGGTATAAACACAAACAGTAAATATATGTATTAAAAGTCAGAAGGTCCACCTAATTAAAAAAAAAAAGGATTTATAAAGCCAGTGTTCTAAACGTTACTGTACATATAACTTGGTATTTCCTGTGTATAAGTGGTAAAAGGTAGACTAGTTTTCTTCCAACTTCATATATTTTCCTGGTGGTAAAAACATGTTCTTCAGGTGCTGTTCTGATTGTCGCCATATGGATTTGTTAAGCTAAGCTGGTCATGGATCTTTGTCAGTTACTGGGAACAACACAGGATGACTATTGTTAACGAAATGGCCGTGTATCTACCAATGCTACGTTTATTAAAGATGGTGGCACACTAGCCATTTCTCACTAGCATGCTACTTGTTTTGGCCACTTCGTCTAAGTAGGAACGACTTTGGTTAGGATATTTTATTCTACAAATTTCCAAATGTCAAACTAATCTTGCGTCATACAGTGAGAAGCTGAATGACGAACTAAGAGAAGTTAAATTTATATTTATGATAGACACATTGTTGAAATATTCTTACGGAAGTCTAGGATAATGTACCATACTATACTCTTTCCATTACCTCGTGACCCGTGTTGTCACGTACTGAATCAAAACATTCAGCATATACCGGAAGCTGTCCAATACCCCGAGTATGTTAACATGGAATATTATAAATGCATATTGATTTTTTCATTAAGTGGTAGGTGATATGAGTAATTGTTATACATGTAAAGAAAAGAAGAGACTTCTTAAATGATGTGGCATCTCAGGTCAGGTGACGTTGTCCCGGCTCCCGACCTAGGAATTTCCGTGGGGTTGGGTAGTAGTTACATAGAGAAGCCGAGTGCGGGTCTTCGGACTGTTTGCAGTCTCTTTAGTTATACCGGTCATACATTCAAATATAAAGAAAACGGTGTCTCCCCCGTTTTCTTTGGAGATGGTTTAGACAAGGCACGCTGCTGGTTTTGCCGGCCACATACTATGGGTCATAAGATAATGGAAGAAGTTTAGCCCAGTGTGCCGCCACCTTTACACTGCAGGCACAGTCGTGGGGGTCATATGATCATAATATTTGATATACATTGGCAGATTTAGTATTAATAGTAAATTTTTGTGTGAGATCTGACACGCATCCATTGCTCCTGGATTTTTTTTTTTTTTTTTTTCCTTTTTTGAATACAAAAGGTAAATAATTAATTCTAACTTTTTGACTTTTCATGAAAGTCCACCTTTTTCTAGCTACGGCCAGGTTGATTTATTCATTCTACATATATACACTAATATCCATATATACACTATGTACACTATCATGTTGCATATAAGAGATTCCAATGAATTAAGCAGTGCAAAAGAAGGGGACACATACTGTAGGTAAGGTCATATGGAGTAAGAATTTGACAAAATATTACGAAATAAAAATCGTATTTTACTCCTATGCCCTCCGACATTTGTATCTCTGTGTATGTACTGTATGTATGTATGTATGTATGTATGTATGTATGTATGTATGTATGTATGTATGTATGTATGTATGTATGTATGTATGTATGTATGTATTTATGTATGTATGTATGTATGTATGTACGTATGTGTGTACGTACTTATGTATGTATGTATGTATGTATGTATGTGTATGTATGTATGTATGTATTTATGTATGCATGTATGTATGCATGTATGTATGTATGTATGTATGTATGTATGTATGTATGTATGTATGTATGTATGTATGTATGTATGTATGTGTGTATGTATGTATGTATTGTGTATGTATGTTGTTCAGTGTCTACTAATGATGTTTTTTTTTTCTAAAAATGGACACAAAAGCGTTATAGCAATTACATGCATCGATAAGACAAATGATATGAAAGTAATTGTAGAGTTTAGCTGTGAGGCTGGAAAACAGCAGCGCATAAGTATGGGGAATATAAGACTTAAAAACTCTTGGCTTAGACCCTCAACACCAGAAGAACCCCGGTGACCCTGCAACGCACTGTCGTTGAAGGGTTCTTTGTAAGATCATAATTAGTTCGACAACATATTTGAAGGCTTGTCGAGAGCCTGTTTGATAATATTATCAGCTATATTGAGTTCTATGACTTCGGTGACCGAAGGCTTAAACCTGTTTCACATTGAACCGATTCTCGTCAACATCTGTAATTTTGAATAGTTGGAATGTCTCCAATGTTCGTATCTTTTTTTCAATTCTCTTGATTTGTCATTCAGTTTCTACTTGAACAAACTCACGACAGTTGACGAGAATCTCCCTATTGTGAAGTGGGCTTACCATGTCTGTACATAGGGGGGGGGGATTTTCCATGTTCTACCTTAAGGATCACGTACTGGACACGTGATAAACAACAATTATCCACCCAAAAGAG
>NC_134811.1:27402745-27410245 GCF_046742065.1 Oratosquilla oratoria | reverse complement strand
TACTACTACTACTACTACTACTACTACTACATTTAATTTAGTAGTTGTTGTGGCGTCGTGCGGAGAGGACGTGCTCTCTTTCTCTCTCGAGATGATAGTATATTTATGGTGGGGGAAGAGTGTTAAAAATGGACGAAACTGATATTATGTGTTGAGGTCGGTCGTATCTAGGCCTCATGTGAAAGTGAACAGTGTGTTCTGAAAGTGCATTGAAAATAGTGAAAAATTGAAAATACAGTGACCGGACGATAACAATGCCAGAGATGCCAACTGGTCAGAGGTGCCAAGGATAGGGGCATTGGTAAGAATCCCCCCTCCCCTCCCCCCATCCCCCGAGAGTAATCGACTCGAAGCACGCAGATAAGCCACAGGGGTGAGTGAGCATAACGGTGTGTATGGTATTCGTCACTTAAAACAGAAATGTTAAGATATTTTAAGATATGGTAAGGTACTTGATCGCCTTTCCTAAATAGTTTCTCTTCTTTTTTATTTATTTATTTAGTCGTACACTATTTTATATATATTTTTATTTATTTACTATCATTAACGCTTATACATCTACTCAGCTAAATTATTCCTTATTTACCTTTTTATTTATCTATTTATTTATTTACTTATTTATTCATTTATTTGTTATCGTTTTTTAGTCTTCTTTTTTCTTCTTTGAAATATCAAAGTTTAAAGCAGGAATTCACACCGTTATGCTTGACATCCTCTCCACACCACCACAAGCTTGGGTGCATCGTTTCAATAACTATAAATTATAATTTGTATCTATCTAACTCGGCCTATATCTCTCTCATCATATCTCTCTCGCTCCCTCACGGTCCACTCCCCCATCTCCCCCCCCCCTCTCTCTCTCTCTCTCTCTCTCTCTCTCTCTCTCTCTCTCTCTCTCTCTCTCTCTCTCTCTCTCTCTCTCTTCCTCGCCCTCGCTTTTCTCCTCTCTCTCCTCCTGTCGCTCCTCCTCTATCTTTCTAATTATAAAATATATATATGTATATGTATATATGTGTATGTATATTTATATATATATGATATATATATATATATATGAGATATATATATATATATATATATGTATGTATATATGTTCAAGAGCCACAAGTTAGAGCCAGGATATGATGGCAGCTCCAGAGCATGGTGGGGTGGAGATAAATATGAAATAGGAGACTAGATTATCTAAAGTTCACACAGGGCATTTACGCAAGCCTGATGTTAAAGTATACTTGATGGATAATTGTAAAGATAGATATAAGTTCTAATATGTAGATGACCGCAGATGTTACGCTTTGCCAGTGAACGAGGGATAGGCACCTGTTGACCAAACAAGCTTATTAATCATTCGTCTGTGTACGAAGTTTTGGTTCGTAGGCAGTGTCTAGCATGTCAACATACAGCCCAAGGCACAATATAGATTTTATGACCCACAGTAGACGTTAGTCCCCTCTTTCCTCTACCCTTTTCCCTACCCCCCCTTTCTTTCCCCACAGCCCTTCATACCCAGAGAGCCGACGCTAACCACAATCCACCCCTAACCCCTCCCCTAGTTTACACTCCTTATCCTTATACATCTTCTCTTCTCCATCTCCCCTTTCTCCCTATCTCTCTCTCCCTTCGTATCCTCTCCCCTTCCATCTATGTGCCTTTCCTCTCACTCGCCCTCTATCCCCTTTTCTCTCTCTCTCTCTCTCTCTCCCTCTCTCTCTCTTTCTCACTCTTTCCTGCCTTTCCCCTCACTCGCTCTCTATCCCCTTATTATCTCTCTCTCTCTCTCTCTCTCTCTCTCTCTCTCTCTCTCTCTCTCTCTCTCTCTCTCTCTCTCTCTCTCTCTCTCTCTCTCTCTCTCTCTCTCTCTCTCTCTCTCTCTCTCTCTCTCTCTCTCTCTCTCTCTTTCTTCATCCATCTGTCTCCCTCTCCCACTCTCTTTCTCTTTCTCTTGCCTCCTCTTTATCTTCAGCTACCTCTATCATCCTTACTATTTCTCCCTCAAAATTCTCCCCCTTCCGTCCCTCTGTCTTTGACACTCTCTCTCTATCTCTCGATCTCTCTCTTTCTCTCTCTTTCTCTCTATCTATCTATCTATCTATCTATCTATCTATCCTGCCTCCTCTTTCTCTTCATCTACCTCTATCATCCTTACTATTTCTCCCTCAAAATTCTCCCCCCTTATCCCTCTGTCTTTGACACTCTCTCTCTATCTCTCTTTCTCTCTCTTTCTTTCTCTCTATCTATCTATCTATCTATCTATCTATCTATCTATCTATCCTGCCTCCTCTTTCTCTTCATCTACCTCTATCATCCTTACTATTTCTCCCTCAAAATTATCCCCCCTTATCCCTCTGTCTTTGACACTCTCTCTCTATCTCTCTTTCTCTCTCTTTCTCTCTCTTTCTTTCTCTCTATCTATCTATCTATCTATCTATCTATCTATCTATCTATCTATCTATCTATCTATCTATCTATCTATCTCTCCCTTTCTCTCTCCTTCACGCTGTCTCCTACTCTCTCATCCCCTCCTATTACCCACCTCCTCCTACTCCCCTTACTCTCTCATTCCCTCCTATTACCGACCCCCTTTTACTCCTCTCATGATCCCCCTCTCCCATCTCCCTCTCCAGTCTTCCCCATCCTCCCCCTCCTTCCTGTCGCCTCACTTCCCTTAGCGTTTCTCTCCTCCTGCTCCCCCTGAATCTGTATCCATCATACGTAACTACCATCGAATCTCACGGCCTGGCTTTCTTCTCATAGCTGCCCCCTGTATTATATATGCGCATCTGCATTCGAGGGCACCCCTACCTCTCTCACCCCTCTTTTCCAAGTTATTTATATATGTATATATATTTGTGTATCTGTGTGTGTGTATATATATATGTATATGTGTGTGTGTGAATGTATATATGTATGTATTTATATATATGTATACATATATATGTGTGTATATGTGTATGTGTGTATGTATCTATATATATCCCACGCTCTATCTCAGACCTGCATGTGTTCTCTCAGATAAACATGAGGGGAAATTGTGATCTATCATGTGAGAACTGGATACTGTCAAGCCAGTGGACGAACAGAGAATGTCAATTTGAAGTATCTAAATTACCACAGAGGCTGTGCCCTGGGGCTGGCACAGGTGAAGACTGGGGAATCTAGCACTGTCCATCTAAGTCACCCAAGGACTAGGAGTCCCACCCAAGATGGTCAGCAAAACATGCTGCGTTTGTTCATCTGCACAGCAAAATTGCAGGCAATGCGCTTGCGTAAAAAAAATGAAATGAAATGCACAAACTGCAGAAGAGGAGGGGAATGCAGAAATCAAGGGAAGCAACAACCGCCGGAGGCGAGAAGCGATCAACTGGGAGATGTGGAGAATGTGGAAGATGGGAGCGATGCGATAGAGATGAACGTGGGTAGTGGTCTTGTGAGTGAGAGAGACTTAGAAGAGGGAAGTGATCCCACGAATTTGAGGCCGGAGGACGGAATCCCACGTCATCAAGAACAGCAGGGTGAGAGAGAGGAGGGCAGGTTCTGGCAGACATGGCAGCAGCCCAGGGCTAAGGAGTGGCTGAACGACGCCTACAACAGGATACTTGCCTTCTCTCCAGGAAACCTCTTCACCCCGCCTAAATGCAATGCATCCAAAGGCCTAATAGAGGAAATGACCCATCTATTAAGAGCATATTTAAATTCATATCCCTACGACCCGATGGTATTCAAAACGCTAGCTATCCTTCCGCACCTTACATGTCAGAGGACCCACAGAAAATATAAGCACTCTGAGAATGTCCAGGCATTGCAACGGAGGATGGAAAAGTGGGAAAAGGGAGAAGTGGAGCAACTGTTGATGGAAGCAGAGGCCTTCCAAGGTAGACTCTACAAGGGCGTCAACAGAAAGAAAAATCTAGAAGACAAAGCCAGAAATTTTGCAGATAAGATGAGGCAGAGAAAGGTCGCGGCTGCCATGAGGTCGCTCGCAGGGGAGAATGAAGATCCTGGATTTCTATCCCTAAACGAGGAAACGCTAAAGATCCTGAAAGAAAAACACCCAAAAGCAAGACCAGCAAACCTGGAGTCTACATTCAGTGGCGACTACCTCCCACCCCCACGAGGTAGTCTTTGACCGCATCACAAGAGAAAGGATCTGGAACCTTGCTCTACACACCCAGGGAGCGGCGGGACCATCGGGCCTAGATGCGTCTGGATGGAAATGTCTCTTTAGCACCAGCCTATTTGGAACGGCAGCGGGGAGTCTGCAGGAGGCCATCGCTGGTTTGGCAAAGAAACTGGCGACTGAGGACTGCCAGCACTTGGAGGCATACACAACGTGCAGACTTATCCCGTTGGATAAGAAACCTGGCTGTCGTCCGATTGGTATAGGCGAGGTGTTGCGAAGAATAGTAGGAAAAGCCATCATGGAAGTCGCAAAGGACGAGGTGCGAGAAGCGGCTGGCAACCTGCAGGTGTGCGCGGGGCAACAGGCGGGTTCCGAGGCAGCAGTCCACGCCATGAGAAAAATATTCGAGGAACCAGAATGCGAAGCAGTCCTATTAGTCGATGCATCAAACGCATTCAACAACTTAAATAGAGAAGCTACTATACACAACATCAAAATTAAATGCCCAATATTGGCCAGGTATGTGGAGAACACATACAGAGAACCTGCAAACCTAGTTGTCACCAACAGATTTGGGAAAAAAGAAACGAAAGTGAAGATCATCAAATCCGCGGAAGGAACCACTCAGGGAGACCCGGTGGCTATGGCTATGTACGCGCTCGGTCTTATGAACCTGCAGCAGAAGATACAATATGAGGACACCATGGTCAAACAGGTAGCATATGCAGATGATCTCACGGGAGCAGGAAAAGTAGCTGACCTAAAAAAGTGGTGGGATCTGGTGTTGGCACACAGCCCGGGCTTGGGTTACATTCCGAATGCAAAGAAGTCTGTCGTCATAGTGAAACCAGAGTACTTTGACAATACCAAAATCCTTTTTGAGAAGAGTGAAGTGAAGGTAACAAAAGAGGGCGAAAGACATCTCGGTGCAGTGATCGGCTCAGAATCCTTTAAAAAGCAATATATTGAAAAGAAAGTGAACGATTGGGTGGCGGAAGTTAGGCTCCTAGCTAACTTTGCAAAGACCGAACCGCAGGCGGCATATGCCGCATTCATATTTGGGGTTAAACATAAGTGGAACTACATATTAAGGACGGTACCTAACATCACCGACCTACTAAGACCCCTTGAAGAAACCATCAGAAACGAGCTAGTACCGGCCATCACCAACGGACGGACATTAAACGAAGAGGAAAGAAAACTCATTGAACTTCCACCTAGAATGGGAGGGCTAGGCATCTCCAACCCGCTAAACACTCTATGAAACTCACGTCCTCCTTGACAAACAACATCGTGTCACAAGATCAACGGAAGGAGACTAACATGGAGGAGATCAGAGAAATTAGAAGAAACATTTCAAAGGGGAGGGAGGAGAGGCAGAAGGAGGAACTTCAAGCACTTCTAGCTCGGCTATTGAGTTATATGAAAAGAAAGATAACATTGGCGCAGAAAGTTGGGGCGTCCAATTGGCTGGCAGCACTACCAATCAGGGCAAAGGGATTCACCTTAAACAAAAGAGAATTCACGAATGCCATTGCCCTGAGGTATGGATGGCCATTGGGAGGGCTGCCTAACAGATGCTCCTGTGGTGTACAGTTTACTCCGGACCATGCGATGATATGCAAGCAGGGTGGATTCATTTGCATGCGACATGATGAGGTAAGAGATCTCACTGCCCAAATGCTTCAGGAGGTGTGCAAGGATGTGACTATCAAACCAACATTACTCCCACTAGGAGGGGAGAACTTCAGATACCGCACGTCCAACACATCAGATGAAGCAAGAGTGGATGTCAGCGCAAGAGGTTTCTGGACACGGGGACAATTGGCTTTCTTTGACATGCGAATATTTGATCCGATGGCCCCCTGTTACAACAACCTAACTATTGAGGCATCTCACTTCCGGAACGAGTATGAGAAGATCAGGATGTACGAAGAGCGTATACAGAATGTAGACCAGGGCTCATTCACTCCTATAACCTTTACGACTTCAGGTGGGATGGGTCCTAGAGCAAAGGCATTCTACGCTCGGCTGGCAGAGGTAATGGCTGAAAAGAAACAACAACCCAAAAGCAGCATTGTTTCATGGATGAGATGTAGACTGTCATTCTCACTCCTTTAGGTCACCACAAATACTCCATTTATGTTATTCATACTAATATTCTTTGCAATAGAATCTTCATACTCTCATATGTTTCCTTCATGTTAGCTGCATGGGCCAGAGGAACAGAAGGAAACTTATTTCCATTGTGGAGCAAAAAATCTTTCAGGCTCAATTTTGAAGAGTCAGTAAACAAGTGACACTCATTCCTATCATATTTACGGTTAAGTTCCTTCACAACAGAATATGCGTCATTGCAAAACACCACACCATCCTCAAGTGAAAAAAAGCTATTCAAAAATACAATGTCGCTTAAGTTAACATTGAATTCTTTCTGGAGAAGATTCCAACCTTTTAACCTGGAAGCAAGCAGTTCAGATTGATTTTTGACAAGTTTAAATCCCGCACAAGATATTCCAGATCTCCCTGACTCAATAAATATGGTTCACTTGAAGAACAGACTGGATGAACGTACATAACAATATCACACAGTATTGCCAAACTCAGTGTTGCCATCCGCTTGATTGAAATCTATCCCACATAACACACATAACGTAACATACCGTGGGACACAAAAAATTTGGGTGATGGAAAAAAATGAGCATTATTTTTGGATTTTACATGCAAAAATATATAAGGTACAGCTATTGTTTTTACTTAATTTCTTTGTTGACTAGTGTAATGATGGACAAAAATGAATAGATAAATACATAGAAAATAAATAAATCAGTAAAAGAATAAACGAATAAATAGGTGGATAAATAAATAGATAGATAACTAAATAAGTAAACAAATAAATTAACAAATAAAAACAATAAATAAACAAGTAGATGAATAGATAAATGAATAAACAAATAGATAAATAAATCCAAAATTAAATCGCACCCAACCAACAAGATACCTGCAACGTTTTAGCTCAGGAGGTACTATTGTGTTTATATGCATCCGTTTTCCTGGTCAATGGTCCGTACATTTTAAAGTAAATGGTTGGGTCTAAAATCGCAAACCATCGCAAATAACGACCGTATATACTCCAACCATACGGCCCAAAATGGCTTACCCTGCGTTGAGTGGTTTAATTTTGTCCAACTTTATCTTAGTCAACTCTGTGTCTTTAAATCTTACAACTTTTCCCAAGTCACGCATTACCTTACCTAAAAAATGAATGTAGATTGCATGATTTGCAATGGCCAAATGTTTGAATTTTTATGAATACATACTTACATTCACGATATATATCAATAATGTTTTTTGTTCGGAAGTGGAAAACTGCTCTCTCTGCC
>NC_134811.1:27395245-27397745 GCF_046742065.1 Oratosquilla oratoria | reverse complement strand
CGATATACATATATATATATATATATATATACACATATATACTGTATATATATATATATATACATATATATATACATATATATATATATATATATATATATATATATATATATATATATATATATATATATATGGGGGGGGGAGGATAGCTACTAACAATTTGTTGTAATGAACAATCCTGAGATTATGTCCGGGGTCCATTGATCCTTTGAGAAGTCCATGGTGGAAAGATAATCAATTCAAGTGGATTCTACTATTTTCCTTCTGAATTCCACAACCAGATTTATAAATAAGTTCAGATTTGCTCTAGTCCATTCGGTGATTTAAACTGTTTACGTGTTGGAGCACGGGTGAACTCGACCTTTTGTGCTTATTCAACCTTGCCCTTAGGTCTGACCGACGTATGAACATTAATTTTTTTTTTATTATTAATAGTATTCGGGCGGTTATGAATTAAATTTACCTTATCTTTGGGAATAAATTTGGACAAATGTTTAATGGATTGAAAAGGGAATAACGAGGATTTTTTAACGCGTTTGGTTTGGTGGAAGGGGCGGATTGAAAAAGCTACTTCTGGCTTGGCTAAGGGCTTTTTGTTAATTGAGACTTGATGAAGACTCATGTTCAAAAAATTGGGGGCTACAGGTCCTGAAAGCTCGAAGAAGAAGACCCAAAGCTACACTCCTTTTATGATCTGGGTGATGACTAAAAAATGAAGGGAACTTCCTGATTGAGAGTTCTTTCTAAAATCAGTAATGGCAAGCTTAGTACCATTCCTCATTATTAATGTGTCTAAAAATGGAATTTTACCAGCTTTTTCCCTTTTCACCTTGAAACTGATATTAGTTGCAAACTGGTTAAGTTTTTCTAGAAAAACATCAAAAGGACCCCGACCCTCATCCCAAATGATGAAAATATCGTCAACATATCTTAGCCAAATTATATCTGTTTTCTTTTTTCTTTTTTATCGTTGGAAGAAGAACACCTTTAAAGTATTCCATGTAAAGATTGGCCAGAACAGGAGAAAGGTTGGAACACATGCTACAGCCAAACTTTTGCCTAAATATCAAATTTTGAAAGGAAAAAACATTAGTTGAAACACATGTACGTAATTTATCTTGGAATGGTTGTAACTTGGTTTCTAGAAAGAACAAAACACACACACACACACACACACACACACACACACACACACACACACACACACACACACACACACAAATCAACGGCGCAGAGGTAGCAACCCGCCCAGGGCTGAAATACTTTCAGTATCGCTGCACTGCGAGTCGTTACTCCAATTTCCGTGGGGACCTTAGGCGTTAACTCCCGAAACGCTAACCACTATACTGTATAAGTGACCGCGTATGCATGACATACGTGTTCGTGTCTGTATGTATAGTATATTCGCATGGACAAATGGGCACAAATTCCTGACACCTACAGGAAGATATACTTTTTTTTCTTCTTCTTCTACTTCATCATCATCTTCTTCTTCTTCTTCTTCTTCTTCTTCTTCTTCTTCTTCTTCTTCTTCTTCTTCTTCTTCTTCTTCTTCTTCTTCTTCTTCTTCTTCTTCTTCTTCTTCTTCTTCTTCTTCTTCTTCTCCTTCTTCTTTTTCTTCTTGTTCTAGTTCTTCTTCTTCTTCTTCTTCTTCTTCTTCTTCTTCTTCTTCTTCTTCTTTTTCTTCTTGTTCTAGTTCTTCTTCTTCTTCTTCTTCTTCTTCTTCTTCTTCTTCTTCTTCAGTTGATAACACAGTGAACATGTATGGTTGGTGGACTTGATTAAAAAATGCCTCTATATTTTCTATTTGTGATAAACGGGAATGATTCTGCATGCATGCTTGTATGCGTGCACATACCTGCGCACATGCCACAATCCCGTGCAAGCACCCAAGCAAGCACGCACGCACGCACGCACACATGCCTTGACTGCACCAATGAATGTGCGTTTTCATATCCTTTGTAAGGCCACGCCCCCTTTCGCCTGATTTACAACCTTCCCAGCAAAGTATTCAGGAGATTCCCAGACTTGCTGGCACTCTCTCATCCGTTCTGAACATTCTGTTTTTGCTGTCGACTCTGTAGTAGCTATTTGTCCCGTTCCAGTTGCTGGTCTCGTTCCAGTTGCTGGTTTTCCAGTTTTGAGGTTCTTCTTGGCATGACTCATTTACGTCAAATTTGGTGTCGACTATTTGCTAAAATCGAGTGATATCGAAAAAAATAAAAATTATATATATATATATATATATATGTATATATATATATATATATATGTATATATATGTATGTATATATATGTATAGATTACACTAATGTCGTAACACATTGGTAAAATTTAAACTTAGAACCCACTGTCGGTGGAAAAAGATAAAAAGTGAGATGATTGTCCCTGTATATTTCGACCACTCTCTGTGGTCCTCTTCAGTAGAATGATTACAAAGGTATAGCACAAGAATATATACATAGTAATGAGGTACATGAAGGGGACATGGGAAGACACA
>NC_134811.1:27382745-27390245 GCF_046742065.1 Oratosquilla oratoria | reverse complement strand
CCATGGAGGCAACATGCTGAAATTGAAACGTGGTACGCCCGAGGACTGGAACCTACGGCTAGCGTATATATATATATATATATATATATATATATATATATATATATATATGTATATATATATATGTGTATATATATATATATGTGTATATATATATATATATATATATATATATATATATATATATATATGTGTGTGTGTGTGTGTGTGTGTGTGTGTGTGTGTGTGTGTGTGTGTAAATAGATAGATAGATAGATAGATAGATAAATCTGGCTGGCGAAGTAAGTGCCATTCTCATATTGCAGCAGTTGGGGATGGGCGCATAGTGATATGTTAACAACGCCGACCCCGTCTGGGGTTTTGGCTAATGTTATTGTGGCAAAGTAGCATGCAGCTGATATTTTAGGGTCTATATGGGGCGCCCCTATGGACCAGAGCCTCTGTAAGAGGCTGGTAGATTGAGGCAGATAAGTAGGTTGATAGAAGGGTAGGTGGCAAGGAATTCATTTTACGATTTACATGTTTTGAAAACAATGGTCGAGAGGAAGTTGTTGAGTTACATAATCTCGCTCACCGCCTAAAGTTTGTAAACACCAGCTAAGGTATCGATATTGGCACTGATGTGACGAAATGTAAACACTAAGACACTCATGCCTGTGACTATGATTCCTTGCGTAAGCACTATTGCTTGAGACAGTATAGCAACCTTTCTGATTGGAGAAAAGGGTGGAGGAGGAGAGAAATTATTGGTGCACGGAGGTAAAATCACGTCCTTAAAGGGTGGCACTTATTTGTAACGGTCAAAGTTATTGGATGAATTAAATAGTGACGTCGAAACAGAACTAACAGTGGTGGTGCGAGGGACGAACCTCCTTCGAAGTGATTAGACGAACATCCTCCGAAGTGAGTTAAAAGTGAACGAGTATTGATGGTGGACATGTGTCTTGAAAGAGAGTTGATGATAGCAAATACAGTATTTGGGAAGAAAGTCAAGCATCAGTACACATGGGAGAGGGTGGTGGATGGAAGGGTGGCAGATAGAGCGTTAATGGACTATATAGTGGTGACCAGGAGTATGGTAGGGAGAGTTAAGGATGTACATGTTCTATGGGGAGAAAGTGGGGGAATATCAGATAATTTTCTGGTGGAAGGTAAATTTGTATACTATGGACTTGCTATTCTTAGGAGCTCTATGATGGACATTTATCACTTTCCTAAAAATACTATTTGAGTAACTGAATATAACTTTAATTTGGTTGCTGGTAGTAATTTTGAAGTGGCATGGATGGAATCATTATATGGGAGTTTAATATTTTATTTATCCCAGACAAATTTAATGTTAGATTTTGATGTATTAGAATAAATGGATTAGCTTTGACTTTGCTGACGGCTTTTGCAAAAACCAGCCCAGGTAACCTATTCTTAGTAGCTGAGTGCGTACTAATTCAATTTTTGAGTTGAGAAATTCCGGGCTACAGATTCTGAGAGCTTTTAAATAAAAGCCCGAGGCAACACTGTATTTTGAGAGCTCTCAGGAAGGAACCAAGGTGTTACTGGTGTATTCTGTTAGGTATGACATCTTTGATAGTTACGCTATTAAATGTCTTCTTGGCAATATAAATCAATTTGATCAATTATCTTCATGTTTCCATATATCTTGTTTTAATTCTTCATGAGTATACTTGTATACGTTGGTTCAGTAAGATTATGGAGGTAAGTATTGTGTTTTCACACTGTCTCTTATTTCTTCTTACTTAAGTTAAGTTTCACTCCACAACTATAAGGGGTACTTGGGAACACGACAATATATATATATATATATATATATATATATACATATATATATATATATATATATATATATTTATATATATATAATATACATACCTATATATACACATACATATGGATATACATAGAGGTTACATATGCATATACATACCCATTAGGGATATGACTTTTTAACTTTTTTTTCTGATGTTGCATTTGATGGATCTTTGCGTTCATGCTAGTTTTTTATGTTATTTTATTTTGGTTATGTAAAAGCCTCCCGCACCCAACATCATTTCATTTTTTTCTGTACACATGAAGTGAGGGCCTGAGTGGGTGTCAGCAGCAGCAGTATCGCTAGCAGCTGTCTGAAGTCAATTTGGTAGCTGTAGTTTTGAGTGTGCGCTGTGCAGACAAAGAAACAGTGACTTTATAACTTTACAGTTCTGTACATATTATGTAATAAGTTTTCTTACCATGTAGCATTTTCAAATGCATGTTGACTACTGAATAGTAGATAATTTTCGTGTATTATGATGAAAAATTAAAATTGGTTTAGCTTCTCTTTGCAGTAGCTCGTGTATTCTCCATTCTCATTTTTCGTTGCATGTATTTTGCTTTCAGGTTCAAACATGTCTTTCAAAAGTAAGCAATCCAAATCAGCGGTGGAATCAGCTGGAAAGAAATGGACACGGAATTTGACAACTACAAAACGCCGTCCAAGCACACAAGAAACGAAAGAGGACATAAATGAGTTCATGTACAAAATGTCTTTGAACAAGGACGTTGTTGGTAGATTTTTGGGTTTGTACGATGAACTCAAAGGGTGAACAGACCAAATAAGGAAGATATCTCAAAAATTGCTGAATCTTTGGGAGGAATTTAGCTTTCCTTTTCTTTCTAAACATCAAGTATCAGCAAAGGTTGGCAAGATAGGCAAAGTGTTTAGAAAATATAGAAAGCGGCAAAATGAAGAATTTGAAAGAAATCTCACTCACCTTTTCGATATTACAAAACCGAGTAGAAACTGGCTTGGCAGTAAAGACAAAGAACCTTATAGAAAACAAATAGAATCAGAAGACCGAGTGGGATACACAACTGAGAAAGTGGCTCCTGTGTCAACGATCCACCCTTCGAAACGGCTAGGAAATCCATCAGGACCGTCAACAACTCAAGTGCAAAAGTTGAGTAGTATTAGTGAAAAAAAAAAAAATAGCAGTACAAGTTCTGATGTTGCGGAAGAGTTTCCTTTCATGAAACGAAATTATCACGCAACAAAATCTGCTGTGAAGCTGGTATCAGAAGTGTCTTTCTCAACAAGGAAAGAAGCAAATGTTCTTCAAAACTTGGCTGAAGAAGAAATAGATGTCCCCACACCATCACAAACAGAAATTTGGCTTCGAGTAGTGATCAAGGATGCAGAGTCAAGAACCGACGGAAAGAAATTATTGGTGAAAAGGAATTTTGCTTGCATTTTGATGGGAAGGGAATTGGTAATAAAGAATATCAAGTGGTCTGTGTAAAGAATTCTACAAGAACTCTTTACCTCGGCATTTTGGCTTGTGAAAGCGGATCAGCTGAGAACATCTTTATTATTTCAGACACCACAGCAGTCAACACAGGTCACCAAAGTGGCGTTGTTGCTAGACTTCAGGGGCCGTTCGGACAAAAGGGACTTGAAGAGCCTCAATTTATTGGATGCCAATATCATATTCTCAACTTGGTTCTACGGCACATGATGGATTTTTTCTTCAACAAAATCACGGTCATCCACCATCACCTATTATTTCATTGATGATGTTTTGGCAGGCTATGAGAAAAAAAAAAAATCTGGTATAGAAATGATGCCAACACAATAAAACCCTGGATGGGGAGATGACTTCAGGTTTCTTTTAGAACTCTGTGAAGCATACAAATACTTCCATATGGAGGAAAAACGGCATCATATGAAATGGCGGAAGCTGCCCTCCCTTCATAGTGCCAGGTGGAATTCACGGGCAATCTTTTGATTGATTGCTTTTTATCTCCTTTCGAAATGGAGAGATCAGCTGAAAGCTGCTTGTCACTTCATCGCAACTACATGGGCGAAGGCATAGTTCTCAAATCAACACTATTTAGAAGACACTTACAATGAGCTGCATGCTGCTATCTCTAAATTGAAGTGTCCTAAGGCTTTAAAATGTTTTTTTCCACCAACTGGATAAAGAAACGATCAGTACTTGATGTGCCTCGCTCAAATATGGTGGCCGAGCAAGCTGTAAAGCTGATGGAAGAGCTTCCCAGCACTTGGAAAACTGACAAACATCTCAACATTAAGTTCATAAACAGTAGCTCACAAACTAAAAGTATTTTTAAATCTTACTGCACGTTATATTCATTTGCAAATAAATGCTTTTGTAAACGGCCGAATTTTCTTTTGATACTTCAGCCTAATACAAAATCTCCTCAGGTACGGGAATTTCTTTCACAATTTGACAAAAAGAAAGGCATTTTTGTGAGTTTTAGGCAAAAGTTCATCGTTTGCCACTACAGGCTTTTAAATCTAAAAAAATTCATATCACTAATATTTGTATACATATACATAAGCACATGCTCATACGCATCCATATATACATAATCAAGCTAAAGGGTTGAATTGCTATCGAAAATAGTTTCACCCTTTGATCCCAGACAAGAGAGTGTAAGGGTAAGATAAGGCAATACGACCAATTGATTTTAATCTCACCAATGCCTTTGATGTGCAACACACTCAAAGAATATACCACATAGCGTAGATCTGTAAAGCATACGTTCCCACTGCTACATTCACCGATGTTCCCCACCCCACTCCCCCATCCTATTTGTCGTTTTCACGTCATTACCTCTCTTATTGTATTCATTGTTGTGATTCAAAATGTTTATTCCAATTGCTGGAACACTGACGAGTTTTGGAAAAAAAAAATTATGTAATTGAATTCACAATTGGGTGATTATGCTGTGATGACCATTGAATTCATTGTTACATTATCAACAATAAAATTTGGAAAGAATAAGTGAAATAGATAATGATATAAAAGAATTAATATAATTGATGGTGATTAATAATAAAAATATAATACTGATTATAATGACATTACCACTAGTACTACTACTACTACTAATGATAATAATAATAATGATAATGATAATAATAATAATAATAATAATAATAATAATAATAATAATAATAATAATAATAATAATAATAATAATAATAATAATAATAATAATAATAATAATAATAATAATAATAATAATAATAATAATAATAATAATAATAATAATAATAATAATAATAATAATAATGATAATAATAATAATAATAATAATAATAATAATAATATAATAATAATAATAATAATAATAATAATAATAATAATAATAATAATAATAATAATAATAATAATAATAATAATAATAATAATAATAATAATAATAATAATAATAATAATAATAATAATAATAATAATAATAATAATAATAATAATAATAATAATAATAATAATAATAATAATAATAATAATAATAATAATAATAATAATAATAATAATAATAATAATAATAATAATAATAATATAATAATAATAATAATAATAATAATAATAATAATAATAATAATAATAATAATAATAATAATAATAATAATAATAATAATAATGATAATAATAATAATAATAATAATAATAATAATAATAATAATAATAATAATAATAATAATAATAATAATAATAATAATAATAATAATAATAATAATAATAATAATAATAATAATAATAATAATAATAATAATAATGATATTAACAATAATAATAATAATAATAATAATAATAATAATAATAATAATAATAATAATAATAATAATAATAATAATAATAATAATAATAATAATAATAATAATAATAATAATAATAATAATAATAATAATAATAATAATAATAATAATAATAATAATAATAATAATAATAATAATAATAATAATAATAATAATAATAATAATAATAAAAAGAAGAAAAAGAAGATCATACATAGATGCGTGCCAAAGGGCTTTTATCCACCATATAGGAGGGTTGGTAGAGTCAAAGCAAATCCTCAAAAATCCATCAAAATCCCATTCATCGCTTCTCCCATATTAGTTCCTCGTGGATGAGAAGACATTCCCTCCCCTTCCCTCTTTCGCCACTTTGCTCGGGTCAAAGGTATCAAAGGCAATGGAGCGAGACGCAGCACTGACAAAGAAGTGCTGAGCTACAACCGAAGCCATCACCTTTGCCCTGTGTGCCAGAGGAGGTAGGAGTCACTGGCTGCTGTTCTCGAATCCGGGCCAGCGTCTTGAGTAAATGTGGTCAAAGCCATCTCGCCACAGTGGTACACTTATGTACACAAAAAAGAAGACGTAAGGACCACTTCAATAACCATCCAAGCTATTTGGCAATAGACAGACCGAGTTGAACCTCTTAGTTAACTGGTGCCAGTTGGTCTTATTCATTAACCTCTGCCCCATTCCCCTGGTTCCTCCTATCTAATCACAGTTTTGTGTATCAACACTGTCCTTGATATCCCTGTAACAACCGAAACGTCGTACTAATAAAGGCTCCGTCCTCAAGCAGTGTTCCTTTTGATTGGTTATATTCAGGCAAAGGGGAAAGGGGAAGCAACGAGTTAATCACCTTTGCTCGCTCTTGTCAGACAACTTTATTCAGCTTGATGGGCTCCCCTAGCATCAAATTAGTGTTCGGAATGGTTTAAACGTTAACCCCAAGGAGAAATAGAATGTCTAAATTTGTATTCATTATTATACTATTATATTATTGTGCGCTGGTTGCATAGTTAATCAGAGGTGTGCTAGTCTCGCACTCGCATATTTGTGGGTTCGAGTCCCGCACTCCGCTCCGGTTCCCAGCAGTGACAGTTTACCTGCCCCAGCATCCCCAAAACCATAAGTGGCGGTTTCGGCAGCAGCTACTCAGCGTCTCATGGCGTAAACTCCACTTTCGCCTACTTGTATTATTCCAACGGATGCAATGTTACGTAGTGCAAATGTTTTAGTATTGTGACTTTGTTTACTAGGTAGCAATGACAGTGTCAGTCAGTCAGTCAGTCAGTCAACTCAGCCATCAATCAATCAATCAAATCAGCCATCCTGGGTCCACTGCTGAACAAAGGCCTCTTTCATAGCATTCCATAATTCACACGACCGCGCCAACCTCTGCCACGTCACTCCTGCAAACTTTTTTATTTTGTCTTTCCATCTTCTGTCTGGTCTCCCTCTTTCACGCTTCCCATTTCGCGGCATCCATTCAGTAACACACTTGTTCCATCGCTTATCAGACGTTCGCGCTAACTTACCTGCCCAATTCCACTTCCTCTCTTTTACCGCCTCCACAATATCTTTCACTCCAGTCTGCTCTCTCACCGAACTTGCTCTCTTTTGGTCTCTCAGCGTTATTCCCATCATTGATCTCTCCATTCTCCTATGTATAATCCTTAGTTTCGTTTCCATTGCCTTCGTCAGTTTCCAAGTCTCACACCCGTATAATATTGCTGGCAGATTACAACGATTGTAAATTTGACGTTCCAAACATAAAGGTAGATAGCCTCTCAGGATTTTATAGGGGATTGTCATTCATAATAATCTGCTTTATCTGGTGTTGAACCGATATCACACTGGGATTTTTTCTTCCGAGACCGTTTTCGGTAAAGGTTCTGATATAC
>NC_134811.1:27365245-27367745 GCF_046742065.1 Oratosquilla oratoria | reverse complement strand
AATAAATAACTAGAAAAAAAGAAATAACCTATATAAACGAACGTTGACCCACTTTTAGTTCTCATCTATTTTCGGTCTGCTTCTTTCCTTCGAGCTCTCCTTTACAACCGGTTTCCTCCTCCTCCTTCTCCTCCTATTCTTCCTCCTCCTTCTCCTTTTCTTCTTCTTTCTGCGCTCCAATTTTCTTTAAGTGTCATTAAGTTTTTAAAACACTTTTCTAGAATTTCACGAATCATTTTAAATCTATTCGACTCATGCCGGGAAGTGATGTGCGAGTTCTTACAGAAAAACTCAAACTCTTTTTCGTCTGGCTTGCCTGATACCTCAATGATACTAATTCCTTACGTAAACTTCTGTTGAATGAAAAATGACTAATATGTATATTACAACAAAAAGAGCTGGTGGGGAGGGGGGAGGGGGGAGGGGGGCTGAGCGGAGGAGAAGGGGAGGGAAGGGAAGGGAGGGGGTGGGAGAGTAGAGAGAGGTGGGTAGCTGAAGGGAGGAGAAAGGAGGGGAGGGTAGCTGAGTGGAGGAGAAAGGAAGGAGAAGGGAGAGGATGATAGCTGAGGGTAGGAGAAGGGTAGGAGAAGGAAGGAGATGGTAGCTGAGGGAAGGAGAAGCGAGGGGGAAGGGAGAGGTGGGTAGCTGAAGGGAGGAGAAGGGAAGAAGAAGGGAGGAGAGAGGAGAGTGGGGAGTGGGCTTCATAAAAATGGAAAAGACGATAATTAGCCAATTTTTCTCTCAAATCCAACGAACGCTCTTAAAAACTGCCGTGAACTCCATTACTACCAAGAGGATGTTTTTTTTTTTTTTTTGCCAGAAATTTGAATGAAATTGCCCGACGGCAATTTTAATAAAAGGTAAAGTGCCGCCTGGCATGAAAGGAGTAAATCGAGCAAGGCCTTTGATATAGAGGGTTGTTATGGAGATGAATAAAACAGCCAGGCGGCAGCTTGAATAATAGAAAGAAATTCCCCAGACACGGATGGGGTCATCGGTGAATCTTGTCCCTTTGAAACATATTTCTAACCTGTATCTAGTGGAGGGCAGTGAGAGATAGAGGACGGGAATGAGATGTACATTCAATGAACAATGAATCAGTGAAAATCTAACTTGTTGTCAAGCCGGACTAATGACCCGAGTTGGGGGAAATGGCGGTCAACTCATTAAAAAAAAAAAAAAAAAAAAAAAAATGTGGGCAGAGTAAATAAATAACTTATTCATTAACATTATTCTATCTTTTTCATTTACCCCAACGCAGAGCTTCCAAAAACAAACGAAAAATGAGATCGGACTGGATACCCGCTCTCTCTCATGAATGTTGGAAGAGAAATACGCCTTGTTCAAACTTAAAAAAAAGTAATACAAACACTCAAATAGTGACTGCATATGAATGTCCATAATACCACGTGGACATGCACAAGCACGGAAACCCATAAGAAACATTTATACAAACACATACGTATTTACGACCTTGTTTGTGCACAGAATCCAATAGAAAAACAAAAAATAGGGTGAAAGAAGCAAAAAATTTCGTCTGTACTGACATTTTCAAGGTACAGAAAGGCAAGAATTACAGGATCTCTCTCTCTCTCTCTCTCTCTCTCCCTCTCTCTCTCTCTCTCTCTCTCTATATATATATATATATATATATATACATATATATATTCATACATATATCTATATTATACATACATACATATATGTATGTATATGTATATATATATATATATATATATATATATATATATATGTGTGTGTGTGTGTGTGTGTGTGTGTGTGTGTGTGTGTGTGTGTGTGTGTGTGTGTGTGTGTGTGTGTGTGTGTGTGTGTGTGTGTGTGTGTGTGTGTGTGTGTACATATATTCATATTGTGTACGGGCAGGAGGATTTCTGTAAGCATGCTTCATTAAATTGAATGGCAAGCTTATTATGACGAAGCTTTTTGTCGTACTTTTCTCTCTTTCTTGCCTTCTATTGACAGTAATCCTAATGCTTCTACATATGTTATATTGTTGGGTAGCAGACATAATTTTCTTTTAGTCAAGACGTGTTTTCACACCTCCTGGTGCTTCTTCAGTGGTAGGAAAGAATCTAGAGGCTATTCTTTTACACAGATAATATATTCTCCGGTGGGGGAGTTAGGCGGCTCGTTATTGGATAACACCGCTGGAGTTTCTGTTCTTCTATTGGTTGGCGGGTGGCGGTTATCGGCATGCAGTTTTTAATTTTCGTAGGAGAATGATCTCATTACACTTGGTAGGATATTCAAGTCCTCGAGCTGAATATTCATTCCCTGGGATAATTCCTTAATGTGTAGAGCTTCTAGAATTGGTAATCGTTTCGGGTATTTATTGATAGCTAGGATTTCTGTATTTAGTGTGTAACGTAATATTAGATATTACGTCATATGTGTAATTGTTATAGAATTGTGTTCCTTTGTATTACATAACTATGTTCATATTTCTTGTCTATGTATGTATTGTAACAATGTTAAGCAG
>NC_134811.1:27350245-27352745 GCF_046742065.1 Oratosquilla oratoria | reverse complement strand
CTTCTCTTTCTCCTACATGCTATCTTTAATTAATAAAGGTATTAATAGAAAAAACTTCCTCCTCTTCCTCCTCCTCCTCTTCCTCCTCCTCCTCCTCTTACTCCACCTCTTCCAAAGACAAAACTTGAAGTAATTTTAAAAGTCTTTTTTTTTCTGAAAGGAACATTTGTCTCGACGAAGGCAATTGGACGGTCTCCCGACCTCATGAAGGAGAAGTTGCAAAAAAAAAAAGTTGAATATGTGATAAATGGCTACTTTCACAGCTAAAAGCGACTTTCTTATTTTGTCTTTTTTTTTTATTCACTTTGGAAGGAAATCTCTGTCAGTTGAAAGGGCTACATCAATTTCATATCTTTCAAAGATCCCCTACCGGGCTGATTTTGAATTGATTTCTTTTTGGGAAGGTGCTACAGTGACTCTATAAATCATTTCCCTAATTTCACTAATTTCTGAAACTTCCACCATTGTTTAAGGCAGTGATTCTTAAAAAGAGTTCGGATTCTAGGGTGATCTCTCGATCGGTTCTTAGGGGGTCAATTATATGAATAAATATAAAACATACGACGGTCTTGTTATTGACATATATATATATATATATATATATATATATATATATATATATATATATATATATATATTTACATATGTATATATGTATATGGATATATATATACATATATATATGCTAATAAGAACACGGGTACGTGTGTTCACTTATGCAAAGTAGACCACTTGGAAAAAGAAACTAACGAAGCAGAGCGCTTTCGTATATTACATCTTCAGTGCAACAAGTACATAGTGATAGGAATACATAGACATTATATACATGATACAAAGGGGACTAGGACAGTTTTTGAATAAGCATACCGACCAATTACCCCCTAGAGAGCGGAAGGTCATTGTCAATTAACTTATGATGGTCGGGCGACATTAGGTCACAGTCGCCAAGATAATTGACAATGACCTTCAGCTCCCCTTGGCGACTGTGACCTAATGTCGCCCGACCATCATAAGTTAATTGACAATGACCTTCCGCTCTCTAGGGGGTAATTGGTCGGTATGCTTATTCAAAAACTGTCCTAGTCCCCTTTGTATCATGTATATAATGTCTATGTATTCCTATCACTATGTACTTGTTGCACTGAAGATGTAATATACGAAAGCGCTCTGCTTCGTTAGTTTCTTTTTCCAAGTGGTCTACTTTGCACATATATATATATATATATATATATATATATATATATATATATATATATATATACATATATGAGAAATTCGTTAGTGAACAGCGACATCAATCAGACAATCTCCTTGACAGTGACGCACGGGATTCGAACCCGCTGCATCTGGACCCAAACTTCCAAGACACCTGCCTTACTCCGCTCGACCACTGATGGTGTAAAACCATGAAAACTCATAGTCTATCTGACTATCGAGATTGGGGAGGGCGCTCACTGCACCCCATTCACCCCATTTCACCCCAAGGACAACCGCACACGTGGGAGGGTTGTCCTTGGGGTGAAATGGGGTGCAGTGAGCGCCCTCCCCAATCTCGATAGTCAGATAGACTATGAGTTCTCATGGTTTTATACCGTCGATGGACGAGCGGAGTAAGGCGGGTGTCTTGGAAGTTTGGGTCCAGATGCAGAGGGTTCGAATCCCGTGCGCCACTGTCAAGGAGATTGTCTGATATGTAAATATATAAATATGAAAAATAAATTGCTACATGGACACGTTGCTAGGATATTACTACAATGCTTCTTGAACTGACTCGTACCAACCTCATCAGAAAAGTTACCTATGTTGAATATCTTTCATTCCTGACTCATAACAGACGAGCACCTTTCCCAAAATATTCATTTCTTACAATGCAGGAATTGCAGCACTCGTCCGAACACTTTTGGAAACTGGCGACATAACTTAGAGGCTCGACTGCACCATCCATCATAAACTGAAATCTTTTTCTTTCAGTGTGGCGCTGTTCCCTAGAGTAATCTCCGCCATCCGACATCAGTTGACAAGAGAGCTTTGGTCCCCTGAGACGACACGACGCGTAAGGTCGCAATCATAGCTTTTGTGTCTGTATACCTTTTATGATTTATCTGTTTGTTTACATTTTCGTTCATTCATGTATTCATTTATTTAAATATACATTAATTTGTTAATTTTTTAATCTATATACTTATTGGTGTACTTACTTATATATCTATTTATCTATTCATCTACCTTTTCATGTATTTGTATTTATCAATTTTCTATCTACTTATCTATTTATTTACTGTTTAATTTATTAATCTCTCTATTTACTTAACTATTTATTCATTTACCTTTGTTTCTTTAATTGCTTATCTATGTATTTCTATATTTATCTACATAACCATTTACTTACTCATCTATATATTCATTCATAAATCATTAACTTGTCTACTTATTCACTTGTTAAATAATCTATCAACTAACATATTTACAAATGTATGCCTTTCTAGTTATGTAATCTTTC
>NC_134811.1:27332745-27335245 GCF_046742065.1 Oratosquilla oratoria | reverse complement strand
ACACGGTGGCGCGGTTGGTAGAGTCCCAGACTGTCACTACGGCGGTCCAGGTTCGAATCCTGCCCAGGGCTGAAAATAATTTCAGTATCGCTGCGCTTCGAGTCGTTACTCCAACTCTCGTGGGCGGGGAGTTGGGTGTGTGTGTGCGTGTAAGGTCAAAGCATTACCCATAGATCGGTCATACGAGCTCTGAGCTCTCTTCCGGGAGGGAAATAGCTGTCGATCACGAGTCCAACACGTGATCCAAAGACCAAGGTGAATCACACTTTCACCACCCCTTGTCACCACTGTCACCACCACTGTCGGTCCTCGACCATTACACTTATATTTGACTTGTAATACCACTCGTCTCGAGGCCCCTTGCCTTCGTTACGTGAGTTTCACTAAATGTTCAAGTTCCTCTTAAGCAGTAGGCCCAATGCCTTGTATTTCCTGTAGTCTCACTATTTTCTAATTTCAATAGGCCCCGTGCCTAGATCTCTCGTCCTTTGGGTTAATAAAAGGGTGGTGAATTTTCTTTCTTCTTTCACTGTAATTTCACAGTCTTGTTACACTCAGGATATCTTTCTCTCGTCTCCCCACATCGTCTCTCTAGATCCCCGTATCCTACGCTAAGCTACCTTCGTCTGACGTCACTAATTTTTCTAATCCAATCTCCTATGACTTCTCAAATAAATGTCACTCCTTATGGGCGTGACTTTGAATTCATGCACCAATAGTTTTTTCCTCCTTCTCCACCTTGCACCAATCCGGAAAGCCATTGCAATGCCACTAGCAATATCGTTTACCTCAGCATTAGTCAAACGAAGCTAACCTGCGCTTACAGAGTTTTGATTACATCATCGATTATAAAACAGTCACCTCCGTTGGTGTTTACATAGACATAACGTCACCTCAATGTTATCAAACAGCAGGCGAGCAGGCGTCGAGTCTGAATTGTTGAGTCAGCATTCTAATGCCCTAGTGTTTCCCTAGCTCATTTCCATTCGTACAACTACCGGCCTCTTACACACACACACACACACACACACACACACACACACACACACACACACACACACACACACACACACACACACACACACACACACACACACACACACACACACACACACACACACACACACACACACACACACCACACGGCCCGGTGGCGGATTGGTAAGGCACTGGCCTCACAAGCCGGAGAACCGGGGTTCGATTCCCCGGCCGGGCGGAGACAAGTTGGGTTTGTCTCCTTTCACGTGTAGCCCCTGTTCACCTAGCAGCGAGTAGGTACGGGACGTTAGTCAAGGAGTTGTGACCTTGCATTCCCGGTGTGTGGAGTGTGAGTGGTCTCAGACCTACCCAGAGATCTGCTAATAATGAGCTCTGAGCTCACTACCGTAGGGTGGTGTCAAGCTGTCTCGAAAAGAGGCTGCAGCAGATCCGAGGTGAATACACACACGAATGATTAGGTAAATATGTACACATACAAATAAACAAGAACACCGTTCCGTGCGTGCAAATGTGTATATAAAATGATGACGTTCTCATATATCCTTGTAACGGGCTCAGCAAGGTTATGTGCTAAGAAACACTCAGACGTAAAGCGGATATGTGGATTCAGCTAATAATAGATAGATAGAATTGCCAGTTATCAACGACGAAATCCAATACACACAAGGAATACAGGAGACTGAATCCGGAACCACAGGACTTCGCAACCATGTTGTGAGCGCCGAAACTATCAGTTGTTTTAAGGTTAGACAACTTTATGGATGGGGATGACAGGTGGTAATGGAAATGGAACTTCCTAGTGCAAGCCATATGGTCTCTTACAGCCTCCTTCATTCTAATGTTCTTAAAATGGTAGAAGATTTTATTCGGCTGAAAGGGAACCTCTAAGCTTCATAATATACGAACTCTTTCACTCAGGATTTAGGCTTCGTAAGACAATTGTGTTCAGCTTCGGTAGACCTCGATAAAACAAACTTCCTCGTTAGTGCCAGGAAAGAAAAATACATTCCTTTCCTTCTGGGATTTCCCTGCACATTTATTTTCTCTTCTTTCGGTCTTGCGTTCCCACGCACACACGAGCAAATATGAGATTACACACTTCTCAAGATTTGCAAAAAAAAAAAAAAAAGGGTTTATTTTCTAGTGTTTACCATTTCTCTCCTCGTTTTCCTTCTTCAAAGTTGTTTACCTCCATCCTAGTTTACCTTACTACTAATCTACAAAGAACCAGGAACACATCAGTCACACATGAATGAAGTGCTACATCAACAAGAACTCACGTACCAGTTCAGGATGCGGAAGGTCGGACCCATTGACGAGCAAAGAGAGAAGCGTTTGGTTGTTGGGCGTCTCTCCCACGAGACGCAGGAAGAGTCTCTCCAAGAACTCCCTCCCATCCGGGGAATCCTTCCCGTCCTCCTCCTCACTCCTTATCCCGTTCTCCTGCAGAGGTATCTCTCTGAGATCCTCTTCGTAGACCCCACCGTCAGTAGTAAGACCT
>NC_134811.1:27325245-27330245 GCF_046742065.1 Oratosquilla oratoria | reverse complement strand
TGTGTGTGTGTGTGTGTGTGTGTGTGTGTGTGTGTGTGTGTGTGTGTGTGTGTGTGTGTGTGTGTGTGTGTGTGTGTGTGTGTGTGCGCGCGTGCGCGTGTGTGTGTGGATGTAAGGTCGCAGCATTACACATGATTTGGGCCATGTATAAGCTCTGAGCTCTCATCTGGGAATTGTGGATTACAAGTCCATCACATGAGCCAACATCATAGTTGTGAATCACATCCTCCTTTTCCATTTGGGATCTTCAGTCTTCTTTGTATAGCTTCTGTCCCACCAAACAAAATCGCATTCTTATTTCCTTAATACATCCGACCGTAGCTTTGTTCAACGATACTTTAATATGCCTATCAATAGCATTTCTACTCAGCGATGGCATTTACAAATTTTTTTTTATTGCCTGCTGTTGGGCAATTTTAGTTCACTAGGAGGCAAACACTTCGGCATTTAGCTTTACATCTAATATCTCGAATTTTTTATTTTTTTTTTCTTGTGGACTCCGATGAAAGGGAATCCTTCAGACCGCGTACTTTATCTTCAAAACTCGCTCCTTTGTGGATCAAAAGTTGGAGTCCGTTTTTCGAGCCGGCCCTTTCTCCGGTTTCAAGATCTTCAATAAGCCCATGTTTTACCAATTTGTCAGCCCTTTCCTGAACACAAACACACAAACGCACACACACACACACACACACACACACACACACACACACACACACACACACACACACACACACACACACACACACACACACACACACACACACACACACACACGAAACCGCGCTTTGCTCATGAAATCTTTACAAAGATTGCATACCATTACTCTTTCCCTTGAGCAAGATGGGCGTTAGGTGTGTGTAAAGTCTCAGGTAAGGTCAAGTATTGTACAAATACTCTCCTAGCATATTAGAACTCAGCCTGATATTAGGAACTTGTTAGCAATAACCAGCGCTTCAATCCTTGGGGACTTTATCGCACAGAAGAAGTTAAATCACAGAAGTGGTAGAGAAGAGCTTTAAGGAAGGCTGTGGTTCGGAGGCTAATTTTTTTATTTTATTTTATTTTTTTTTCCTTGAGTGAAGATTGGTAAGCGTTTCTAAAGTGCATGAAATATGGAGGAAGACATGCAGGGAATAGACTTAGAGACCATATGGTGAGCGCTGAAATTATCTGTTGTTTTAAAAGAAGGTTAGATAGCTTTGTGGATGGAGATGACAAGTGGTAAAGGACATGGAACTGTATAGGCCTTATGGTCTCTTACACTCTCCTTCATTCTTATGTTCTTATGTTCTTAATGTAAATTGCTTATGACTGTTGTTTTTATTAGGTTAGCATATGAACTTTTTCGTTCATATGAACAATCTCGTGCCACCGCCACGCGGTACGTTATACTTCATATATTTGTTTAATAAGTCAAGGGTAATTATAGTTTGGCTAATAGTCCAGTTTTCTGTAGTAAGTTGTGGAGAGATGGTACAATAAAGTTTCGCTCGTTCGAACTATACCAAAATGTAACTGATAAAGACTCTGTGAACGAAACATTGTGCTAAAGAAAACTTGTCGGCAATTAGCTTTCCCTTTCATGTCAAAGGCTACAGAGATAATATAAGAGTGGTGACCGTTCAGAACGATCGGAAAGAAGAAAAAAATAAGAATGAATATATGTAACTAGAGTAGGAAAGTAGTTTCTAGATCAAAGGATTTGGTGCAGGATTCTAGAATGTTTTTGGTATGTCTGACACAGTAGGTGAGGTCTCATCAAAGCTTCCAGAAGACGACGACTAAAAGTCATACAGAAACGCCGGAGGATCTTTACCAGAATATCTCTTAGTGAAAAAACCTTCCTGCGAAAAAGTTGTGGAGGAAAAGACGTTTTCATAACCCTCTCGTCGAGAATGAAAAAAAAAAATCCACACTTTTGAATAAGCAAGAAATTAAAACTAAAAAGATAGTTGCGCGGAGAGACGGTGAGGACTGGCGGCTGAGGCGTGGGAGTGAAGTAACGCAATCCCAGGCGTAAGTTCCCGACTGATGATGACGATGGTGATGATGGTTGTCAGAGTGATGAGGGTAACCAATCTTATCCGGAAAAGTTGCACCGGAGGCATATTCCCGAAACAAAAGATTGAGGGGGGGGGGGAAGGCAAGACGTAAAACGAACATTTTACCAATTCAAGTAACGAAGTCTTCAGGAACGACAGGAAGTATATAATCCTGACTGGAATCCTTCTTACTGTCAATACGAGAGAAAATAGACAGGAACTTTCTTGCTAGACATGCTCATTGAGAGAGTTAGACGGATGAGGAGGAGGAGGAGGAGAAAGAGGAAGATGAGGAAGGAGAGAAGGACGAAGAGGACGAGGAGAAATACGATTGAGAAGAAGAGGAAGAGAAAGAGGAAGAGGAGAAAAGGAGGAAGAAGAGGCGGAGAAGGAGAGGAGGAGGAACAAGAAGAACAAGAGAAGAAAGAAGAGTAAGAGGAGGAAGAGGTGGAGGAGTAGAAGAAGGAAAAGGTGGAGGAGGAAGAGGAGGAGGAGAAATAAATTGAGGAGGAGAAAGATAAGGGAGATGAGGAAGAGGAAGAAGAGTGGGAAGAGGACGAGGAGGAGGAGGAAGAAGAGGTGGAGGAAGAGGAGGAGGTGGACGAGGAGGAGGCAGAGAAGGGGAGAGAGGAGGAGGAAGAGGTGGAGGAAGAGAAGAAGGTGAACGAGGAGGAGGCAGAGAAGGGGGAAGAGGAAGTGGAAGAGGAGAAAGAGGAGGAGGAGGAGAAGGAGGAGGAGGAGGAGGAGGAAAATGAGGTGGAAGAGGAGAAAGAGGAAGAGGAAGAGGTGGAGAAGGAAGAGCAGGAGGAAAAAAAAGAGGAGGAGGAGGAGGAGGAGAAACAGGAGGAACAGGAGGAAAAGGAGGAGGAGAAGGAGGAAGGTGAGAGAGAAGAGGAGGGGAGGAAGAAAAGGATGAAGAGGAGGAGGAGGAAAAGGAGGCAGGGGAGAAGGAAAAATAGAAAGAAGAGGAGAAAGAGGTGGAAGAGGAGGAAGAGGAGGAGGAAGAGGTCGAGGAAGGTGAGGGAGAGGAGGAGGAGGGAGAGATGGAGGAGGAAGAGGAGGGAGGAAAAAATGGGGGAAGATGATGATGAGGAGGAGGAAGAGAAGGGGGAGGAAAAAGAGAAAGAAGAGGAGGAAGAGATGGAGGAGGAGGAGGAAGAGGAGGAGGCAGAGGTGAAGGAAGGTGAGGGAGAGGAGGAGGAAGCAGAGATAGAAGAGGAAAAGGGGAGGAGGAAGAAAAGAAGGAAGATGAGAAGAAAGAGGAGGAGGAAGAGAAGGAGAAGGAAGAGAAGAAAGAAGAGGAGGAAGAGGTGGGGTTGGAGGAGGGAGAGGAGGAGGAAGAGGTGGAGGAGGAAGAAGAGGTTGAAGAGGAAGAGGAAGAAGAGGCAGAGAAGAAAGAAGAGAAAGAGGAGGAAGAGAAAAATGAGGAAAAGTAGGAGGAGGGGGAGGAAGAGAAGGTGGAAGAGGAAGAGGAGGAAAAGGTGGAGGAGGGAGACAAGGAGGAGGAGGAGAAAAACGAGGAAGAAAAGGTGGAGGAGGAAGACGAAGAGTAGGGGGAAAATGAAGTGGAGGAGGAAGAGGTGGAGGAGGAAGATGAAGAGTAGGAGGAGAAGTAAGTTGAATAGGAAGAGAAGGAAGAGGAGAAGGAGGAGGGAGAGGAGAAGGAAAAGTAGGAGGAGGTGGAAGAGGATGGAGAAGAGGGGAAAGAGGTAGAGGTGGAGGAGAAAGAGGAGGAGGAGGAGGAGGAGGAGGAGGAGGAGTAGGAGGAGGAGGAGTAGGAGGAGGAAGAGGAGGAGGAGGAGGAGGAGGAGGAAGAGGAGTAGGAGGTAGGAGGAGGAAGAGGAGAAGGAGGAGGAGGAGGAGGAGGAAGAGTTGGAGCGGAAATTGGAGGAGGAGGAAGATGAAGAAGAAGAGAAGGATATGGTGAAAGAGTAAGAGGATGAAGAGGAGGTGGAGGACAAAGAGGAGAAAGAGGAGGAGGAAGAAGAAGAGGAGGTGGAGTAGGAGAAAGAAGGAGAGGACGAGGAGTAGGAGGAGGAAAAGGAGGAGGAGGACTAGAAGAAGGAGGGAAAGAGGAGGAGGAGGAGGAGGAGGAAGAACGCCTGATCAGTATTTCTTCGGCAATAACCAGACCCTACCACTCCATCGTTTAGGACAATATCGCGCCCAAGAAGCGGAGTCTCAGAGTTAGTAAAGATGAAAGTGAACAAGGGCAACAGAACGGAAGGTTTCTTTTTTTTTTTTTTTTTTTTTTTAACAACAGACAGAAAGATGGTGGTAAAGTTGAGTTTTAAAGAGGTCAAAAGAACGGGCTGGTAGATTTTTTTTTTATATTAATTAATTTATTTATCTATTTAATTTTTAGCAGAGGGAGAAAGAAAAAAAGATGATCACATGCTGTAGTAGTTTCCCAAAGTGGGCTATCCTGGAAAAGTTTAGGCCAAAGATTGTATCATATATTTAAAACCGTCTCACCCTCGTTCGTGCGCCCATAGCCCCTTCTCATGTATAAGCTGCTTAACTTTATCCATTTGTCTTAGGGCTTCCCTCCCTCACGGCTCGGGCCAGACTTGCCCCTCCCATGCCGTGTCATTTTTTCCCTCAAGTCCATAACCCAACGCGCTCACCTTGCTGCTTGCCATAACTGACAGGGGTTGTCTTCCAGGGGTTTTTCACTTCCCACTTAGTGGGAGTGGAGTGGAATGGAATGGTGGTGAATATGAATGTATTTAAAAGAAAGAAAAATAGTTTATACTTTTTTTTGTTTTGTTTTTTTTACTGTATTGTTACGCTGTCTTCCCTTGTTCGTCACAAGGCTTCAGTTCGGTAATGCCTCACGTCCATGTATAGCAGTGGTTTGCAAACTGGTGGTAAATTAACCCCTGGGGGGGGTAGATGAAAAAAATTCGGGGGCAATGAAGGAGTGACAAAAAAAAAAAAAGAATAAAGAAAACATTG
>NC_134811.1:27317745-27320245 GCF_046742065.1 Oratosquilla oratoria | reverse complement strand
ACGATGACGGGTGACGACGATGGACAGGGTGACGGTGAAAGTGATGGCGAATGTGACGATGACGATGATAATGACGCTGATTATGATGATTACGGTGACGGTGCTTCAACTGTCCTCAAGTACCGTGTTTAGGTGGATTTTCAAGCTATGAATTACTGGAACAGACTCCACGATAGCAATCCTGGTTAAAACCGGAAACAATCTTGTTCTCTCATTCACAACAAAAGTCGACCATTTTCTTTGTTTCCAAAACAGAAAACGACGAAAAAAACATTTCTCTGATTGTATGCGTATTGACGATGGGACTGCCTACCACTAACCTAATCTAACTAACCCTAACCTAAGCTAACTTAACCTAACCTGGCTGAGCCTAACCTAACCTAGTCTAACCTAACCTGGCCGAACCTAACCTAATCTAGCCTAACCTAACTAAACTTAACAAGGCCTAGCTTAATCTAACCTAACCTAGCCTAATGTAGCTTAACCAAACATAACTTGACCTAATCTAGCCTAGCCTAAGCTAACCTAATCTAGCCTATCTTAACCTAGTTTAACCTTGCCTGGCCTAACCTAAACTAACTTTACCTAATCTAACCAAGCCTAACTAACTTTAACATACACTAACCGAGCCTAAACTTTACATATTTTCTTATCAAAGGCAGGAAAATTAATTTGACAGAAAGCCAGACGAAAATAGCAACCATTTAGCCGAATGAGACATCAATCGAATAAAGTTTGGTAAATAGAATAGAATGGACCAGAAGTTCTCAATCTGGGGTTCGCAGGACGGTTGAAAGGATTCCTTAGATAACTACTGAAAGATTATTCAAACATTAAAATATGTATGTGTAGTATCACTATACATTTTATATGTTAATGATTAAGTGTTGAATTAAGTAATTACAAAATTAAGCCATTTGATATCCATTGCGGTTCTATTGTATATTCAATTAGTTTTAATAGATTACCATTCTATATTCTGTGTCAGGTTAATTGAGGTACGGGTCGATGGTCTGATGAGACTCGGAAAACGTAACGGCCCGGAAAAATGTTGAGAACTCCTGGAGTAGAGTTTGCTAAATAAAACATACTGGGTAAAATATATAAACAGCATCACTGGGACGGATAAACTGGTCCTTTCAATGTTGCGTAAATTTCTCAAAATCCATTCCAGCCTTTCGTCATGTGATTCTATTCACCTGATGGGAAACCTCATAATTACACGGTCAAGAAAAAGATGTTGTAATCACAGTGATGTAAATTAAAATATGTCGACACTTTTATCACTTCGAAAACTAATTTCACTCTATGTTTATCATGTCTCACGCCAAAATATTTTATTCAGCTGAGGAAAATACTTCATGGCTTCTAAGAATTATAAAAATTTGGTAGACACTCTAAGTCATATCTTCTTCAGATTACGAATATCAAACGACTAGGAACATGGCCGTTAGTATGGGTTATGTAAGCAATATATGATCAAACCTTAATATTCTGTGACTTCATCACTTCAACACGGTGATCCAGATTTTTTTTTTTTTTTTTTTTTTTTTTTTTTTAATCTGGATAAAATGGGGTGATCCTCTTCAGCAATGGGGAGGACCCAGACCCTTTTTCGGGTCCTCCCAACTTGGTTCCTTTACTTAATGAGATCCCTGGGCTATGATGATAACAAGCTATCAAATATCTTTCACCGTATTGAGGGAGATGTCTGTTCAGCCTCAAGCCACTTCGTCCTCAGACTCTTTCGTGCTCAGACAAAAACAATCTTTTCATCTTTCTGTTTATTAATTAATTTTATTTCCCTAAACACTGTTTTGGACAGAGTGGCCATACTGGACTGCTTACAAACACACGCATACACACACACACACACACACACACACACACACACACACACACACACACACACACACACACACTCACACACACACACACACACACACACACACACACACACACACACACACACACACACACACACACACACACACACACACACACACACACACACACACACACACACACACACACACACACACCCCAAACTGGTCCCCATCTTGGGAGATATATATATATATTATATATATATATGTATTTATTATATATATATATATATATACATACATAAATACATACATACATATACATATGTATATATTTACATATATATGTATATATATGTATAAATATATATATATATACATATATACATATAATATATATATATATATATATATGTATATATATATATATATATATATATATATATATATATATATATATATCTTGATGATGTAGTGGTTAAGTCACTACAAGCACTGGTAACGGGCGAGTCGGTGGTTCGAGTCCTCGGGCGAAACACGTTTCAATTTCTGCATGTGGCTCCACGGGTCTTCTGATGTTGATGGTTTAGAATTAAAGTGTATTGTGGTTGAAAAAATGTATATATATATATTTATATATACATATATATATATATATATATATATATATATAT
>NC_134811.1:27307745-27312745 GCF_046742065.1 Oratosquilla oratoria | reverse complement strand
ATATCTCTTCCCGAACGTTTCTCAAATATATATATATGTATATATGTATATGTATACATTATATATATATATATATATGTATATATGTATATGTATACATTATATATATATATATGTATATATATACAGATATATATTTATATATATATATATATATATATATATATATATATATATATATATATATATATATATATATATATATATATATATAGTTTCTATCAAACGTTATTATGCACATGTATATAGGGCTTCAACAAGGGTGACACAGACAAGGACATCATATTAAGACAATAGAACATAACAGATTTAAAGTGTAACCACTATGAAAATTAAGGGTGTCTAATTTTACTGGAATATGTTTCGAGTACTTATCAAAGTAAATAATGGCTAAATAACTTACACAAACCTCTTTCGTGTTTTTATTTATTGCAATTTGAAAACACATCATCTGCTGTGAAAAGTTCCTTTGCTACAACAGTTCTAGCAAAACCTACTCATGGCGCCTTGTGCTTCTTAGTGATGTCAGAGATGTTCTTCCTTCCTGCATCTTCATTGTGTTTGATGAATAGTGATCGCGTCGAGTGCCGCAGACTATTTTATGTCAAATTTAGGAATTATGAAAATGAAGAAAGAACTATTGGGGAAAATACACGATTGGGGAAACAAGAAAAGAGGCGGAGAATAATATATCAAAGTAAAACTTAGAGTAAAAGAAAGGAAAAGAAGCATATGATAACCGTACAGAACATACACGAGGTAGTAAATGATGGGGCTAGATTTTCTTTCAATAATACTAAAATACAATTTTTAAATCATTATGCAAAACAAATAATAAGAGACATTGTTTTTGGAGGTTTTGATTAAACTTATAAGACAAATAAGCTTAGAAATACCAGGAGAGATAATGAATGAATGAAAAAGAAATTACATATAATGAGTATAGCAAAAAGAAAAAGAAAACAAAAGAAGGCAGAAGTTAGGGCGTGCAGTATAGAAATAAACAAAAAAGAATTCTCATTTGCTGGGGTGGATTCGTATGCTTTTAACGATACTTGTGGTGAAGCTTTCGTTTTTATACAATGTGTAAACAAATCAAAATAATGTACCTAACTTCTCGTGCAAAGAATAGTTTTATTTAGCAGTAACAACTCACCATAATTAGTATTTGTTGTGGCACACTAGGGCCGAGATAAGAAAAATATCTGTACTCCTTGAGGCATCTAGGAGGCATAGTATAAACACAAGGCAGAATTGTCTAAGAGCAAATCTGCAAAAATATTCAATACGCCACGTATATAACCCTTACATTTTTGAGTGCCTAAAGACAGCATTGAAGAACTAACATGGACACTCATGTAAGCTCCAGTGATGCACCAATATAAAAACTTCTTCAAGGAGAAATTTTGGTTTCAAATGATAGCCCATAACTACTCCGTTTACAAAGGATTACAAATGCGGAGCATGCCGACGGGAGACCTTTTGGTCCATATCTAGGTCGGATGCGGAAAAAAAACATAATAATAAAAAATGAATTAATAAAAACCATGATAATGTAAATAACAAATGAAATACATAAATAAATGCATAGGTATACTCGTAGTTAAATAATAAACAAACAGGTAAATAGAAAATAATAATAAATTGACATAACTAATAACAAATGAGAATCAAACAGACAAATGATAACAAAACAAAAGCAAATAATATAAAATAAATGATAATCATTACAGCATCTTGCTTAGGTGTTTATCTAAATAATTCTTAAAGCTTCGAACTGAACTACATTGCACTGCATCATCTTGCCTGTTGTCAGAGAGTCGAGACTGTTCTCGAACGATGATAAAAAAAAAAACTCAATATCGCGGAAAGAATCGTCTGTTTCACTGCAGGACCCCATTGTCAGTTGATGTGGCTTAGATTGGTATCCATCGTGACGTCATCAAAACGAATACCAAGATGTGGTGCTGTATGCTGTGTTTTAGAATGTAAATTAGCAGTCGAAAAATCTTTTCGCCAAAAAGTCACCCCCCCCCCCCCAAAAAACAAAACAAAAAAACATTTGAGATAAGATATTTGTTTTAAACATGGTTCCCATGGAGACAGAAAGCATTACGAAATAAAAAGATAAAAATAAAATAGGCAAAAACTGGTTTACCAGTGGAGTGGTTAACGAATAGGAAGGACTTAGTAACCATATAGTAAGTGCAGAAACTATTGGTTGTTATAAGAGAAGGCTGGATAACTTTATGGATGAGGATGATAGACGGTTATGGACATGAAACTACCTAGTGTAGGCCTTATGGTCTCTTGCAGTCTCCTTTATTCTTATGTTCTTATGTTATCCCCATGAAACAGCCACTTCTTAGTCCATCGTGTTTTCCAGCTTGGCTTGCTTCCAGTCCTCTTGGTATCTGGAACACAACGTCAGCACTTTATACTGATACATGGCCTCTGTGGCTGCTCATGACTGGGTTATGATTGTACTTTGAAGACAAGAACTTATCCTCCAGTTCGGAAATTGTTCTCTCATGGTGTGCCTTGTTGTTACAGAGTTCCCTGTGTTACGACGGCACAGTCTATAGTGTTTGTTCTAGCTAACAACAGACGATTCTGTTCATTTCAAAGTGGACCCTTGTGACGAGGAAACTGAGACTACCTCAACCTCTGCGTTATGGTGGCAAACTTTGTAGGCTTTGTTTTGGCTAACGCCAGCGATTCTATTTACCTGAAAGGTAACCATGACAAGAAGACTATATATGAAGTGTTTGTGTAAGCAAAGGCACATATGTAAACATGTTTTAGAAATCTAACCAAGATTGTGATGATGGTGAGATATGGCACGAGGAACAAGAGGTAACTTGGAAGATTTAAACTCTCTCTCTCTCTCTCTCTCTCTCTCTCTCTCTCTCTCTCTCTCTCTCTCTCTCTCTCTCTCTCTCTCTCTCTCTCTCTCTCTCTCTCTCTCTCTCTCTCTCTCTCTCTCTCTCTCTCTCTCTCTCTCTCTCTCTCTCTCCCTCTCCATCTCCATCTCTATCTATCTATCAACAATTAAGCAATTACTCTAGATCAGAAACCCCTGCACATCCTTTCTTCAATACATCCCTAGTAAGCATACTCCATTCTATCGCGTGCCTCTTGTTTATCAAGTGGTATTTTTGTAAAGAGTCATTGTTACAATGTTAATACGATAATAACGTTTCATTGGCTTCGTTTTCCAATATTTCATCATCGCGTATTGTTTCAGTATTAATTAAATCATGAAATGTAATTGACTTTATTTTTCATTTTGTTATCATCACATGCTTTTTTATCCTTTGATCATATACATGCGCATCATGCCGAATAAACTGTGTAGAATTGCACCTAACTTTTTCTAAGTGTCAGCTAATGAACTATTGGAAATGCTTTATGGAAGTTTATCTCACCCAATTCTTGATTAAAGAAAGAAAAAAAAATTATCACAAAAAGTTGTATCAAATGAACATAAATCCAACTACTGGAAATGCTTTATGGAAGTTTATCTCACGCAATTCACGATTAAAGAAAGAAATAAAAAAAAAAAGGAAAGAAAAATTACCACAAAAAGCTGTATCAAATGAACATAAATCCAACTACCAGCCATGGTAGTGAATTAGAGTCTTTCTCGACCTGAACAGTTCTCATAGATTCAAGGTCTGAGGACCACACATTATTCTGAAGACCTCATTCTGTTGAACCCAAAGATCTTTCCAAGGGTCTTTGGAGCGAGGAGACAGAAGTGTCTCAAGCGTTACCCACAAGAGGTACACTTCGGTGCTATTAGTTGGTTCCCTCTCTGAATGTTTGATGTCTTCTCGAACAGAATTGTACATTCTAAATACGGCCGGACTAGCAAACTGTACAATGTCACCCCAATTTCTTGGTTTCTGTAGGTATACTATTTCAAAATATAACCCAGAATCTTACACGCCTTTTACCTAATATCTTGCAAACCAGTCCTCTCAGCTTGCCTACCTGAAAGGGATACAGCTGTTCTTGGTCTCTGCATAGACGATGTGTATCATCTCCCACTTGCAGAAGTCAAATGGCATCTGTGTCAAGTTTCCGAACCTTCGCCTGTCCTTTGAGGACCCTTTCGAAGTTGTGTTGCGAAACTCACTCCATCGAATACACGTCGCAGCCAAGGTTAGTACCATTTCGCAATTTTAATAACTTCCCCTGTTTATCATCCACATTTCTGTTATAGACAGTGAACACAGAACAGGTCAACATGAATCCATGTGGCACTCCTCTCATCACTGAGAGAGACAGAGATAGGTGGATAAATAGATATGACAAATAGATAGAATAGATATATAGATAAATAGATAGGTAGACAGGCTGATAGATAGATAGATAGATAGATAGATAGAGAGAGAGAGAGAGAGAGAGAGAGAGAGAGAGAGAGAGAGAGAGAGAGAGAGAGAGAGAGAGAGAGAGAGAGACAGACAGACAGACAGACAGACAGACAGTCAAACAGACAGACAGACAGACAGACAGACAGACAGACAGACAGACAGACAGACAGACAGACAGACAGACAGACAGACAGACAGACAGACAGACAGACAGACAGACAGACAGACAGACAGACAGACAGACAGACGGACGGACGGACAGACGGACAGACAGACAGACAGACAGACAGACAGACAGACAGACAGAGAGGGAAAGAGAGACAGGAGAGAGAGGGAGAGAGAGAGAGAGAGAGAGAGAGAGAGAGAGAGAGAGAGAGAGAGAGAGAGAGAGAGAGAGAGAGAGAGAGAGAGAGAGAGAAAGTGAGACAGTAAACTTTTGAAATGTTATCACAAAGTAAAAATTTGTTTCATCCCCCCCCCCCCCAAGTCATTCCTCAGTGGAATGTTTTCTCTTCAATCTTCGGCTTTTGTGTTGGAAAAGAGCACGAGGAACAGTGCTCTCTTGGTGTACAAAAACGATTTTCTTTTTTGTTACATTTTTTATCTTCTTTCTTTTCACAA
>NC_134811.1:27297745-27302745 GCF_046742065.1 Oratosquilla oratoria | reverse complement strand
GGTCATCATATTAAAACAACAAGGCAGGACTCGCAGTAATTGTTATAAACTGGACAAATTTAGATTTAAAAAGGAAATAGGTAAGAATTGGTTTACTAATAGGGTGGTCGACGAATGGAATAAACTTAGTAACCATGTAGTAAGCGCTGAAACTATCAGTAGTCTTAAGAAACGATTAGACAACTTTATGGATGGGGATGACAGGTGGTGATGGATACGGAGCTGCCTAGTGTATGCCATTTGGTCTCTTGCAGTCTCCTTCATTCTTATGTTCTTATGTTCTTATGTTCTTATATCGTTGAATACCCTAGCTGTTTTGTTTATTTATCCTGATCTTCTGCCAGATGATGTTAAACAGTGGAGGAACTCACGCACCCAAAGATCTAAATCAAGACTTGTTTTTCTAATTGAATAAAATCATCTGGCGACAAACAGAATAATAATAAAAACTTTCTGCCATGTCAGCACCCCAGAGGAATGAATTGGATAAAATATGTCACACACCAACTAAGACGCCGTTGATCAGTAACATGTCAGGTTCATCTACCCGCAAGTGTACAAGAGTATATCTCTGTGTCAGTCTTTAAAATCGTTCTATTGGTTAACGTAAGGTAATTTTTGTTGACCTGAGGACAAGACTCTTTCAGAATACTGCTAATAATCAATCTTAGGACATTAAGTTCATCTTAAAGATAAATTGAAGGGTTTTAATATTCGCTTATTCAATCGAAATGACTTGGAAGGAAAATATTTAACATTAAATGATACAGCACGTTTGACACATTTACTGTTTACACAAAAAATGCAAAACTCTGCAAGAAAAATTTGCATGTAGGCACGATGGAAAAAAAATCATGTTTGTTGGTCTAAAATAAATGACTGTCAAAAAACGGCTGGCCAAAAGTAAGTCGACATTTATGAGCGAATAAATTTTGATGTCAAACTAGTTTTCTCATATTCAATTGGACAAAAATACTACCTCTTTTCCTCCTTCCCTTTCCCTTTAACCCCCCTCCGTCCTTCACTCCTCACTCATTCCCACACATACATACATACATACATACATACATACATACATACATACATACATATATACATACATACATACATACATACATACATACATACATACATACATACATACATATATACATACATACATACATACATACATACATACATACATACATGCATACATACATACATACATACATGCATACATACATACATGCATACATACATACATACATACATACATACATACATACATACATACATACATACATACATACATACATACATGCATACATACATACATGCATACATGCATACATACATACATACATACATACATACATACATACATACATACATATACATACATACATACATACATACATACATACATACATACATACATACATACATACATGCATACATACATACATGCATACATGCATACATACATAACATACATACATAATACATACATACATACATACAAACATATATGCATACATACATACATACATACATAAATACATACATACATACATACATACATACATACACACGCACATACACACATATATTCATATATACATACATACACACGCACATACATACATACATTCATACATACATACACACGCACATACATACATACATACATACATACATACATACATACATACATAAATACATACACATATATATACATACATACATACATACATACACATACGTACGCAATAAAGGAAGAAGACTAAGTGTTTGTTGAGCTCTCCATAGGTATCTCTGTGTGAATGAGATAAACCAAACGACACATAAAAATCAAATTGTTTTAACAGTGTAGAATGTATGAAAATACTCTAGAAGTCATATATAAAAAAGAGAAAGAATCTGTTTTACCATTAAACGGGTATGTTAGAGTAAAATACCTGTCCTAGAGGAATTATGCTAAATTCTTACAATGACAATCCCTCATTTATTATTTTTCCTTAAAAATGCCCCTTAACATTTCTTTGAGTATATCTTTTCTTTTCCTTTGTGCCCGCTCTGATACGGTGAGGAAATTATTCTGCCACTGTGATTTCCATTCAAGACGTAAAAGGCGACAAAATGGGACAGACAGAGTGATGGGAATAAGGATCCTGCGCCTGTATATTCATATTACAAGAGGTCAAGACATAAGAGGGTCCGACAGAAGAATTCTAACCAGAACCTTAAAGTTTGGGTCTCTAAATGTGTGTGACTGGCACAGATGAGAGTAAAAGGGAATAAATACAAAGGATTACAAAGGCGGAGCATGCCGACAGGAGACCTTTTGGTCCATATCTAGGTCGGATGCAAAAAAATCATAATAATGATAATAAATAGATAAATACAAACTATAATAATGTAAATATCAAATAAAATACATAAATAAATGCATAGGTATAGCTAAATAATAAACAAACAGGTAAATAGCAAATAATCATAAATTGACATATAACTAATAATAAATGAGAATCAAACAGACAAATGATAACAAAACAAAAACAAATAATATAAAATATATGATAATCATTATAGCATCTTGCTTAGGTGTTTATCTAAATGATTCTTAAAGCTTCGAACTGAACTACATTGCACTGCCTCTGCAGATAGATAGTATGTCGACGTGTTTCCCCCATTCCACCGTCTTCCTCCTCTTCTACCCCATCCCCAACCTAGACATACTTTTCTCATTTTAATCTCCCCATGAACGACGAATAAACTCGAAGTGTTCTGAAAGAAGTCACATTCATGAAACTTTATCAGGAATTCGAGAGTCGTTGATATCATCTGTGACAAAGGAAAGTCAAAATTCCTTTTTGGATTGCTTTTACACAGAAGCTTCCCAGAGTCGAGGAAAGAAGAGGACCTTACGTCGCTTAGCTCCCATCACCTTCACCTTGTGTGCTAGGACTGCCCTAAGTGAGTAGCTGGTGGACTCAACTCCTGATGCTGAAACCAACTCGTCACAGTGATACGTCATGAAGTTCTTGTTGTGTTGTATCTGTGTTATCGTGGTCATACCATTACGTTACGTCATGTGAAGATTTTCTTTCAGCTAACGTCAGTCGATTCCCTTCAGCTACATTGGGGGAAATTTACAAAACCCTTGTTACTCATAAAAACCACTTTGGTTACGATATTTTATTTTTCCGAATCTCCATATGTCAAATCATCTTTGCATCATATATTGAGAAACTGAGAAAAGTTAAGTCTATACGAATATTAGACACATTGTTGGATTGTACTAAGGGAAGTCTAGAACAGTGTATACGAAGTCGTCTTCCAGCTCTTTAAATTCACAACATTTGACGAGAATTTTGAATCAGTAACGGGCGCTTAACATTTTCAATGAATATTTTGTCATCTACATAATCGCAAATTTATCTTATATATTTGTTTTCATGCAATATTGCCACTTCTCAACAAATATTTACCAAATTTGGTAAGTAGACTCACAACCCAGATTAGTGCATAACAGCAATCAAGTCTGTCACCTTTGCCCGTACTGCCAGGGCAACAATACTGCCATTTCTCAAATTTGGTAAGGTGGTCCAGTATAACCCTAATGCTGGTACGTTATGGGAGCGCCAGCCCTGGATTCATTCTTGGAAAGTAATACGAGTTTATACCTAGGAACGCTCTAACACCGAAAACCTTTTCTTATACAAAGCAACCCTCTTCCTGAGGGTAAAAACTTTTTAAATCCCTTTTCCGTTTGGGTGAGAGGAAAGGTAAAGCATTTACCTTTCCTTGAAATGATTATTTAAAGACATAAAAGGTCTTTCAAATTTGATCTATATATAGAAAACCTACCAATGTTCTTTCATGTGTCCATTTCTGTTCTTCTCATCATTCCAGAACAAAGATGTCAGTACTATCATCAATGTTCCTTAGAACATATAGAATATCGTCACCCTCGTAAAGAAATTCGATTTTTTTTTTTCTAGATCAAATTTTCATTGCTCCTTGTGGTACAATTCCCAATGTTTTATATAGTGTCTGAGTACGTTAAAACTACGTTAGGAGGAACATTACGTACATTTATGAAATAGGAAAACAATTTTTTTTTTCCCTGAAAAGCTGGACAAATGACTTCAGCACTTTCTTTATGAGGCTGGCGATATGTAGTCTATAGTTTTTGGATGGTGATCTTTTTTAAAAACATTTGACATATCTTTGCAATTAAAATATCTTAAGTACCTCGTAGGCAGTTCTCTCAAAATGGCTACAAAATCTGACTTTGAGGAAAGAACCAGCAAACCTTTTAATTCAGAAAACCTCCTTGTTCTTCCTTTACACAAAAATTTCATCAATCTACCTCATATTCTTAAGATGTTTAATATCCATGTAGCATTTAAGAACTCCAATTTAATTAAATGTCTTTTAATTAAAAACTCTCCTAAAAAATAAAGAAGAATTTATACCCAATTCCATGTAAAGAATGTGGCAAATGTTATATTGATCAGATTGGAAAATAATTAAAAACAAGATTAAAACAACATCAATACAGCGTTAGGAGTGGGCAAATGTCTAACGCATTATTTGTTCATCTTAGGTATTTCAGTCATTGCATTAACTGGGAGGGTGCAAAAGATATTATCAAAACAAAGTCATATATGAATAGAAACACCAGAATCCAATCTCATCAAGGATACACTTGCCAACAACCTAAATTTAAGCCAAGGACTGCGCAAACGGGATAGTTTTATTATAAAAAGGGTGATGGGCCAAACATCCGCAGGCTATAGGCAGAATCTGTAGACGATGGAGAGATTTCCCCATAAACCTTTAGTAGTTCAATCACCACACCTTCCTGCCTTTATGTATGCACACACACACACACATACACACACACACACACACACACACACACACACACACACACACACACACACACACACACACACACACACACACACACACAAACACGTATATATATATATATATGTATATATATATAC
>NC_134811.1:27280245-27285245 GCF_046742065.1 Oratosquilla oratoria | reverse complement strand
TTTTTTTTTCTTTTCTTTTTTTTTTTAGTTAGGGTTCAGAGTTAAAGTTAGGTGGGGTATGGTTAGGTTAGGGATTATTCAAGAACTCGCAGCAACGCGTGGGTAATTTGGCTAGTATATGTATAAAAAAATATACATGGCAAATACTTACACGTACACTGACACAGACAATACATGCACACACGCACACACACACACACACACACGCACGCACGCACACACACACACACACACACACACACACACACACACACACACACACACACACACACACACACACACACACACACACACACACACACACACACACACACACACACACACACACACACACACACACACAGGCGCACAAAATGTAAGCCATTTTTGGCCACCGGCTCACACTTCGGTTTTTATGTCTTGGCTGTAAATAGGCTTTTGGTCAAACGTTGCTCGATTCCCGTAGAGCCATTGTTAGGGGAAGTGAACGTCGGACCCAGGGTCCTGATACAAAATTTCGAAAATCTACGGGGAAAAATGTTGAGTTTCACAAAATATAATTTTTTCTCTTTTCTTCGTGTTTTTCGTCTCCTAGTGTGGACACACACACAAACACACGCACACACATACACACACACAGACACACAGACACACACGCACACAAACTCACACATACACACACACACACACATACACACACACGTACACACACACACACACACACACACACACACACACACACACACACACACACACACACACACGCGCGCGCGCACGCACACATATACACACAGACACACACACATATACATATGCATATACATATATATATATATATATATATATATATGTATATATGTATAAATATATATATATATATATGTATGTATATATATATATATATATAGATAAATGTATATATATATGTATATGTATATATATATGTATATTTATATGTATATGTATATGTATATGTATATGTATATGTATATGTATATGTATATGTATATATATATATATATTTATATGTATATGTATTTGCATATGCATATGTATATGTATATGTATATTTATATGTATATATATATGTATATGTATATGTATATGTATATGTATATATATATGTATATATATATGTATATGTATATATTTATGCATGTACATATAGGTTGCATTAAGAATGACAGCATTCTTACCGTTATTCATTTTTTTTAGCATTCTCAATTTTTCTAATGATCTTTTGTCCTTGAAGCTGATGAGCGTAAAACAAAATTTCCAAAATATTCCATTTATTTCAACATTCATCTTCAAAATGACATCTTCTGGATTAACTGTAATAACACAGGACAATAAAGAATTACAAACAATATAATAAATACAAATAATATAAGACAAATGAGGAGGTGTGTGTGTGTGCGTGCGTGTGTGTGTGTGTGTGTGTGTGTGTGTGTGTGTGTGTGTGTGTGTGTGTGTGTGTGTGTGTGTGTGTGTGTGTGTGTGTGTGTGTGTGTGTGTGTGTGTGTGTGTGTGTGTGTGTGTGTGTTTTCGTGCTTTTGTTTTGAAACCTGTTTCCACTCCTTTTTCGTATCATCAGCTTCTTCGCCCTTTCCTGTTTTTTAAATTTCTCTGTTCGTGTCGTCATCCTGCCTCATTTAATTTTTCTTCTTTTGGAATTAGTCTAACTTTACGACCCTACTTTCAGCCCAAAGGATGATTGATCCCGGCCCCCGGTCTTTATTCGTGTCGTCCCTTCCTTTCACCCAGAAACACATAACTCAAAATTGTCCCCGAAATTCCATTCTCTTTCGCTCATGATAAATCGTTTTATTATTCAATATATGGCTCACGTTCATTTATGTTTAGTTCAGAGCCGGTGCATACTCGGGGGTATAAGCTCGCACAATCCACGCTTCCATTATTATTATATTGAATCAAAGAGCGAATGTTGCTTCAGGTGGTATTGTATTTGTGTTTCCTCCTGTTTCTACCACCGTGTTAATTTGATTTGTGTGGCAATGGAAATATGACACTTAGATAATTCTAATAAGCACGATAACGAACATAATACATAAATTGGGTCATGGAAAAAATAAATATTTTACTATTCACCAAGGCGTGGGTATGCAAATTTGAACAAGGATTAGGTGGATGGTTAGAACAAACTTCATACTGAATGCGTTGAGCAAAAGTCTTTGTTTTTAGTGAAATGTATGTCTTCCACAACTATCTATAAAGACATCTTTCTGTTACTGTGTAAATTATCGCATACTTTTCTTTGATGTGGTAGAGTTCCTGGCTGCCACTACAGTGGTCCAGGTTCGAGTCCCGCCCAGGGCTGAAATAATTACAGTATCGCTGCGCTGCGGGCCGTTACTCCAACTCTCGTGGATGGGGAGTTGGGTGTGAGTGTGCGTATGAGGTCACAACATTACCCATAGATCAGTCATATATGAGTTCTGAGCTCTCTTCCGGAAGGGAAATAGTTGTCGATCACGAGTCCAACATGTAATCCAAGACATAGCGAACCACAAGAATGGAATGGAAAGGATGCCTGCATGGGAGCTTGCCAGGAGAGACCGTGAGGACTAGAGGCCGCATGTAGGTGAAGCAACGCGCCCCCTGGCGTATGCTCCCAATTAAAAGTGATGATTACTGCAAAGAGCTTACAGTCGTGCACATTTTCTTATGTTTCATTTTGGAGACAGAAGTTACGACACTCACCAAGAGGCTTCTGTTCCTTAAGTTTCTTTAAGAAATTCAAGCATCTCAGCCTCCATCCACGTAATTAAGTTTACTATTGCATTTTCTACGTCAAGAATTTGCACTATTTATAGGTCAAAAAACTCGTAAAAACTCCTTCACGCAAATTTAAGATCCAAAGATATGATTTTCCTCATAGCTCTAATAAAGACATCAGGTACTGTAGAACTTAGAAGAGAAAAATATTCTACCTTTACGAGAAATGGTGGAATATCCATCAACAAGACTCATCTTTTTCATAAACTTTGCCATCGGGCCTTTTTTTTTCCCAAGTTAAAAAGAAAGAAGAAGAAGAGGTATGAGGAAGTAATGGAAGAAGAAGAAGAAGAAGAAGAAGAAGAAGAAGAAGAAGAAGAAGAAGAAGAAGAAGAAGAAGAAGAAGAAGTAGAAATAGAAGAAGAAGAACAACAAGAAGAAGAAGAAGAAGAAGAAGAAGAAGAAGAAGAAGAAGAAGAAGAAGAAGAAGAAGAAGAAGAAGAAGAAGAAGAAGAGCAACAACAACAACAACAACAACAACAACAACAACAACAATAACAATAACAACAACAACGATAACAAGTACAAGAAAGAGAAGTAACAGAAGAAAAATAATAAGTAATCGAAGAAAAAGTACCAGAAAAAAGAAAAAGTAACAAAAGAAAAAGAAGAAGTAACGGGGAAAAGGTAACGGAATAAGAAGAGGGAAAAGAAGAAAAGGAAGAAGAAGAATGAATCGACGGCTACCTCGTTGGGAATGGGGTGTCTCATCAGCTTCAAGGAACTAAACTATCTCTATAAGGTTTTCTGAAGAGTCAACCTGGTCCTCACTACAGAGAAAGGGAAAGGCACTTCCCATCGGTATGAACGTGTTCCTGGTACCTGCCACCTTCGGTTTAAGTGTATGCAAGTGTGAGGGTGTGTGTGTTTGTGTATTTATTTACCTCGTTGTATTTACCTAGTTGTATTATAAGGGAAGGGAGCTATGTTCGTGGTGACCCGTCTTTGTATCTCTCAGCATCAAGTTTTTTTTTTTCTTAAAATCTTGAATAGTGTTTGCACACATTGTTTCTTTGTCTAATTTGTTCCACACTCTGTGTGGAAAGCTATTTTTTTCAGATCTCTTCTGTAATTATCTTTTTTTTTTTTTCTTTCTTTTCGTGTCCTCTTGTTTTTCCATTGTCCCATTTCAACAAGTCATTCTTATCTGAGATTTCCATTCCCTTCATAATTCTAGAGATAGTTAGTAAGTCTCCTCTTTCCCTTCTTTGTTCCAGAGTGGGTCATTCTAATTTGGACAGTCTTTGTTCATATGTCATTTTGGAAAGAGTTGGTGCCAGTTTTGTTGTTGCTCTTTGTATTCTTTCTATTTTTTTTTTCTTTTTTTGGTACTGGGTGTCCATAGTGTTGCTGCGTACTCGAGTTTTAGTCTTATTAGTGTAGCTATTTTTTTTCTTTCATTTCCTCGTCCAAATAGGCAAATGCCACTTTTATTGACTTCAATAAATTATAGGTTTCTTCGACTTTTTTATTAATATGATTATCCCCCGGTGTCATGTCTTTGCTGATCATCACTCCAAGATATTTTTCCGATTTTACTTTTTTTACCTCTTCTTCACCGATTTTATTATCTCTCAATATTCTGTTTTTACTTTTTCCAAACTCCATTATACTACATTTCTTGATACTGAATTTCACTTCCCACTTTTGAGTTCATTTCCAGATCTTGTCCAAGTCTTGTAATGAGTTGTAATCCTCCTCCGTTTTTACTTTTTTTCAGTATTTTCGCGTCGTCAGTGTGTGTGTGTGTGTGTGTGTGTGTGTGTGTGTGTGTGTGTGTGTGTGTGTGTGTGTGTGTGTGTGTGTGTGTGTGTGTGTGTGTGTGTGTGTGTGTGTGTGTGTGTGTGTGTGTGTGTGTGTGTGTGTGTGTGTGTGTGTGTGTGTGTGTGTGTGTGTGTGTGTGTGTGTGTGTGTGTGTGTGTGTGTGTGTGTGTGTGTGTGTGTGTGTGTGTGTGTGTGTGTGTGTGTGTGTGTGTGTGTGTGTGTGTGTGTGCGTGTGTGTGCGTGTGCGTGCGTGTGTGTGTTTTTGTGTGTGCATTTGTGTGAGCCTATCTGAGTATGTATTTGTGTGTGTGTTCCTCCCCCCATTCGTCTCCCTGTAATGATGTCTGTCAGGCCACTCATTGCATTCACTTCCTATCTCACCCTCACTTGATCATGTTTCTCTCATCCTCTCTTTACAATCTTCTTCCCCCTATTCAGATTCTAATTTCCTCCCTTATATT
>NC_134811.1:27270245-27272745 GCF_046742065.1 Oratosquilla oratoria | reverse complement strand
CATTGGTAATCTTGTCACTCCAGCGGATGCCAAGGATGCGGCGAAGGCAGCACAGATGGGAGAAGAGCAAAGTGGGCCGGTCACTGTGCCAGGATGGAGCCAATAAGACGGCCAAAAATGGTAATGGAAGAAAGTATAAGGGGTAGACGCCCCCTGAGAAAACCTAGGTACCGGTGGAGCGATGGAGTGGCGAATGACGTGGCCCGCATTAACTCTGATGTACAAAATTGGAAGGAAACAGCGGAGGACAGATTGGTCTGGGGAGGTATAGTGAAAGTGGTGAAGGGACTGCAGTCCTGATAGCCACTGGAGTAAGTATACACACACACATACACACACACACACACACACACACACACACACACACACACACACACACACACACACACACACACACACACACACATATATATATATATATATATATATATATATATATATATATATATATATATATATATATATACTAGCCAAATTATCCACGCGTTGCTGCGAGTTCGTGAATAATCCCTAACCTAACCATACCCCACCTAACTTTAACCCTTAGCCCTAACCAAAATATATATATATATATATATATTTCAAATGAAATATAGTTATCCAAGTACCTGGAGTGATAGGGTATCAGAATATATATAGTTATGGGGGTCCATCTCCAAAACCCTAGAAGGAGTTCGTGAAAAAAAAACAGACAGGCAGACAGACCAATAAAATATAGTTATCCAAGTACCTCAGGTTATAAGGTTTCAGAATATATATGGTTATAGGGGTCTATCTGCAAAAACCTAGGAGGAGTTCGTGAATAATCCCTAACCTAACCATACTCCACCTAACTTTAACCCGTAACCCTAACCAAAATATTTTTTTAGATGAAATATAGTTATCGAAGTACCTGGTGTGATACTGTATAAGAATATATATGGTTATGGTGATCTGCAAAACCCTAGTAGGAGTTCGTGAAAAAGCAAACAAACAAACAGACAGGCAAATTAAATATAATTATCAAAGTACTTTGGGTTATAAGTTTTCAAAATATTTATGGTTATAGGGGTCTCTCTGCAAAAACCTAGGAGTTCGTGAATAATCTTTAACCTGACCATTATAGTCGATTGTTAACACTACATGGTGAGCAATACTCGACCGTAAGAGAAGAATTGAAACAAACTTTAAGTAAATTTGGGATGGTATCTCCACCTGCGATAAAATCAAATAAAAATAACCAATATTTCAACATTTGGAGAAAATTATACAATCATTTCACATTTACATGCTTTCTCCTTACAAAGGCTATCATAGTTTGTGGCAACAGTAATTTTACAAATATAACTAATATCTATGGACACATACACATAATTATAGTAATTTATATGTCATAAAGATACTATGTGCGTTAAGGGGAAACTACAGTAGTGGCGTGTTACCACACCATACCCCACCTAACTTTAACCTTCAACCCTAACCAAAATATTTTTTTAAATGAAATATAATTATCAAAGTACCTGGACCGATAGGATACCAGAATATATATGGTTATGGGGGTCTATCTCCAAAACCCAAGGAGGAGTTCGTAAACAAACAAACAGACAGAGGCTACTACTTTATCATAGTATGTATGTATATATGTATATATATATATATATATATATATATATATATATATATATATATATAGATATATATATATATAAACATATATATATATGCATATATATTCATATATATATATATATATATATATATATATATATAGATATATATATATATATAGAAAGAGAGGGAGAGAGAGCGAGAGAGAAGAGATAGATAAATATATGTGTATATATAAATATATATATATACAGATATATATATATATATACATATATAGATATATGTATATATATCTATATATACATATACATATATATATATATGTGTGTGTGTGTGTGTGTGTGTGTGTGTGTGTGTGTGTGTGTGTGTGTGTGTGTGTGTGTGTGTGTGTGTGTGTGTGTGTGTGTGTGTGTGTGTGTGTATTCACTTGGTCTTTGGATCACGTGTTGGACTCGTGATCGACAGCTATTTCCCTCCCGGAAGAGAGCTCAGAGCTCGTAGGTCCGATCTATGGGTAATGCTATGACCTTTCACACACACACACACCCAACTCCCCGCCCACGAGAGTCAGAGTAACGACCCGAAGCGCAGCAGAACCGAAATAATTTCGGCCCTGGGCAGGATTCGAACCAGGAGCTGCGGGCCACTTTCGTGGGAGCTCAGCGTTCTACCAACTGCGCCCCCGAGTCGTGTTTATGTGTGTGTGTGTGTGTGTGTGTGTGTGTGTGTGTGTGTGTGTGTGTGTGTGTGTGTGTGTGTGTGTGTGTGTGTGTGTGTGTGTGTGTGTGTGTGTGTGTGTGTGTGTGTGTGTGTGTGTGTGTGTGTGTGTGTGTGTGTGTGTGTGTGTGTGTGTGTGTGTGTGTGTGTGTGTGTGTGTGTGTGTGTGTGTGTGTGTGTGTGTGTGTATACA
>NC_134811.1:27252745-27260245 GCF_046742065.1 Oratosquilla oratoria | reverse complement strand
AAAAGTTAGTAGATGCATTTTTCAACATTATTGCTTTTGTCTTTTTAAGTTCTTTTGTTCCTCGTATTTTTTGTACATCTGACATTGCTAAGGAATTTCTAAAAGCCCCTTCAGGACTAGAAATACATTACGTACCAAAACCGCCTTTCATCTACTTAATCTTTTTCCAGTCTTTCCTCGCTTCTACACTCGCTCTCTCTTCCTTGCTCGGCAGACATACGCTGTCTACAATCATTCCTCATTCATTCTTTCACATGCCCAAACCTTACCAATACTCTCATTTAGGAAAAGAAGAAATAGATAAAATAAATTATTTTCAGGGAGAAATTAAACTCAGTGCTATTAGCTACCACGTTTTGTTAAAAAGCATAACACATTTTATTAGGATTTTTTCTGATTCAAATTTAGATTACAGCCTCACTTTGTTGTTACATTAAGTTTATCTGTATTTTGTTTAAGATATTCATATCAGTTAATACCTACGAAAACTTATATTCATTCCACTTGTCCAAAGCTTATGTACATGTATTGGTTTTATATTACTGAATACCAACTGTAAAAGTATTATGGTAAACTGCGTTACAAAATGCAGTCGACATTATGTATTTACGAACAAATGCAGAAAAATATATAACTTTGAGGTGAATATCTCTATGCTTGTAAAAGGCATTTATCACATATCTATAGATATATTACAAAATATCATAGTATCTAAATACGATTATATTTTTGTTTAATGATATTTGAAGTACAACATTTCACTATGCAGAAAAAACTGTCTTATAGTATATAAAGCTTTGACGGGATATCAAGAACAAATTAATTAGCTATGGAAAATCACTGTCAAAACACAGATTGTACGAGAAATATACTACTGAAGACAAATAAAACTTAAATTAAAGAGCAATGATAATTATAATTGTTTTTGTCAAATTCTATCAAAAGATGGAGACATGACGTCATACGCCAACTATGCCTGTTTGGCTGGAGATTTTTATGACGTAAAGGAAAGGGGTGGAGCCAAATTGAGACAGATGCAAACAAATACATACATCATCGGTTGAATAGATAAAAGATATACGAATAGTTCAAAACACAGTTATGGGAACAATAGATAAAAAGTATGAAGATAACTCCCTTTACTTCGTGAACACTAGGCACAGCCATACATCACCCGATCTACACTGTCGGCCTGAGAGACAAGCTGTCTGGTCATGATAAACCCTTCAAACACATTTGTTTCCCTTTCGCCACACAAATGCCATTGCCATCCCTCCCATTTGCCAATCACGTCTCTATTGTATCTCGGTCGACAAAGGAGTGCGTAGGAAAACAAAAGAAGAGGAAGGGAGCTTCTCTCTTCGTGAAGAAGAGAAGGCCTTCACAGTTTATTCACTTCTTGTACCTAGGATGCTCTTTACCTCTCTTTTCGATTTTTTTTTTTTTTTTACATTATTAATTATCATTGATTGTTGTGTAAAGAAATAAAAGATAAAATATTTTGATCCTCAGAAAATGCTCATTATGTAGAATATATTGAGTGAATATATATTTAGATACATATACACACATATTGCATATATGAATTAAAAAGTGTAATGAGAAATAGACATTTGGAAATGGATGCTAAGTGGAGATTGTATGAAGGAGTGATTATGCCAACAGCACTGCACGGGGCAGAAACATGGAACATAAGAGAGGAAGAGGAAGGAGTTTGAATGTGTTTGAGATTAAATGCCTGAGAAGTGTAATAGGGCTTACTAGGCTAGATAGAGTGAGAAATGAGGAGGTGGGGGTAGAAAGGGAGTTGGGAGATAGGGTTGATGAAAGAGTATTGGGATGGTTTGGACACATGGAAAGAATGAGTGAAGAAAGATTAGTAAAAGAGGTGTTGAAGGCAGGGTGGAAGGAGTGAACAGGAGGGGGCGACCTAGGATGAGATGGATAGATGGGGTAAAAGGGGCATTGGGAAAGAGAAGAATGTCTGTTGGGGAAGGGTTGAATGGAGAAAGGTTGTGTATGGATGATGCTGTGATGCATGAGGGGGAGTGGGTGGGGGGTGGGAGATGAGGGAGTATGTATGAGAAATAAAGTGACGCAGCCCGAAGGGATTTCTCTCCGACTTCTTTTCTGTATGAGGGGACGGAGAGAGGGGGTCGCCGAATTAATGTAGCGGCCTTGCTGTGGATGTGCTGTGTCTTGCGACGGCAGTAGACAGGATGGCACATCTTGTCGGCTTGTAACTTCCAGTGGGAAAATGTCACGGTGTGCGAGTCTTTTTATTCTACTGGAAGGGAGGACATGATCCGATGACCTCTGGACGTTTAAAGTAGGCTGCTGCAAAGTAATACTAACCGTCTGGGCAATGATTAAGCGTCCGTAGTTAGAGTCTGTGTGGATTATTTCTGTGTCCCTGATGAGGTCTTCCAAGCGCGGCTTCTTGTCATTTGTGTCGATGTAATGTTGGTGAATTGCTCCCTTGTTTCGGTGTGCTAGCAGTCGCCTTCTTAAGGTGGTCATCGTGTGGCCGACGTAGCTCATGTCGAGGGGCTCGCATGCCTCTTCAGAGCATTTAGATTTGTAGACTACGTCGGCTTTCGATTCCTTAGGTCTCCCAGGGGTGGTGTTATTCTTTATAATTAAGGAGGCTACCAGACGGCCGAAGACCCTCAGGAAAACCCTCTCGTAGGGTTTCTTTGGTGAAATTCCATCGGTGATAATCCTTCAGAGTGTCTGCCTCCTGTCTGTAGGCCGTACCATAATCTATTTTATGATACAGAGTAACATGTTTCTTGTTATCCTCAGTGGTCTGGGTTTGTGTGTGAAATTCTTCCATATTCCTCTTTATGACACCCTCAATGAGATCACCAGAATAACCATTATTGGTTAACATCTGCCTCATACGTTCCAGTTCGGTGTGGACGGCTTTCCACGTATTTCAGTGGGAAAAGGCTCTTCTCACATATGATCCAACGACAGACCTCTTGTAGGAGTCTGGGCATTCTCCCCTTGCATTTAGGCAGCGTCCCACGTTGGTGGCTTTAGCGTAGACAGATGTCGCGTAATGGTTCGAATGCTTCTCAACAAGGACATCAAGGAAGGGAAGGGTCTTATTGCTACTACTTTCAATAGTGAAGTTGAGGATTGAATTAGCTTGAAGGGCGTTAGCTAGCTTCTCAGCATCTTCACTTTCTTTGGTGGTGATAAAAATATCATCGATATATCTAGCGTAAATCTTCGGCTTCCGGTGACTATTGAAGGTCCTTGATTCAACAGCAGCCATGTACATATTGGCGAAAAGAACACCAAGAGACGATCCCATAGCAACACCATCAACCTGGTGGAAGAGATCCCCTCTACGAGAAAGGAAAGGGGCCTTCATTGTACAAAGATTTAACATTTCTTTTAATAAAGTTTCAGGGAGTGGGACGGGGCCTTGGGTAGATCTATAGGCTGTATCCAGGATATATATATATATGTATATATATATATATATATGTATATATATGTATATATGTGTCTTTGTATATGTATATGTATATGTATATGTATATGTATATGTATATGTATATGTATATGTATATGTATATGTATATGTATATGTATATGTATATATCTCTACTGTGAAATTTAAACCTGACATAAAGGCTTGGGCAAATAAAACACCCAAGGGCGAGCCCATTTCGATTCCGTTGGTCTGTACATACAATTTCCTTCCAGGGCACTTGAACGGGGCATCCGTTATACATATATACAACATTATACATTATTTCTTTCATGACATCCATGGAAATTGGAGGCGGTGGGAGTTCTGGGTGTTAGTACACATATTGGAGAATAATGTTTATAGTTCTAATGAGGGGCACATTCGTAAATAAATTCCCTGCGTCCAACAAAGCAATAAAGACTTCAGGTTTGTTTACTCTCATAATACAAATAAACTCATCAGTTGAGCGTAGGAAGTAAGGATTTGAGATGTAGGGGGAAATCACATTATGTTGTTTTTTTAACCATGCTGTAGGTAAAGGTTGGGATCTAGGAAATGATGTACCTAAGTCGGTATGACTATGGGTTTTTTACGTTACGGAAAAATAACAAGGTTAAAGTCTCCTATCACTTTTTGAATAGTAATCTCCCTTTCTTATACTTTCTGGTCGATTCTACCTCCAATATATATATACAATGTAGAGTTTGTTAACTTCTTGGTTTCAAATAATTATGACAAAGGATTACTTTGCCTAAAAGGGGATCTTATGCAAGGTACTTTGGATTGTTTTAAGGAAAATTGTGGATTACCTACGTGGTATAAACTAGCAGTAGAAAACCTTACAAATCGACAATGGCGCGAAGTGGATGTAAATGATGATACGCGCAACAGTATTGATGCTGCTCTGTCAATGTTAGCCGACAACCACCTGACAGCATCTAGAAAGAGAATTGGTCGGAAGTTAGCTTCTCTATACGGAGGACCAGTTGAAGTACCGAAACCAGTTGATCAGTTCCTCAATCTAAGTAGCATCACTCTCACGGAAATGCAGAGGAAATTCCTCAACTTAGGACTGAACTGCCATTACATCAGCCGCCCTAGCCCTCTGGCGAAGCGCATTGAATTGGAGATGCTAATAGATGACATCCAGCGACTTGAACGTGAGAAAAAAGTCACAACTCACCCAGATCTCCAGGCTGAATTCATCAGAGAGGCAAACACATCAAGGGGCCACACTCGTAGCTCTCTTCTAACGCCTGAGCTTCGAGCGGCCGCAAAAGAACTAAAAGACAACAATAACATTGTGATCCGCAGAGCAGATAAATCACCCATATTTGTACTCCTGGATAAAGAAGACTACCTGAGTAAAATGTCACTTATTCTGGATGACACCACAAAATTTAAGAAGATCACTAGAAACCCAACTGATGGCCTCAAAGTTAAATTGAACCGCCTAATTCCCACAAACAATGCACTCGCAGGAGCTCCCAAGCTACCACTCATTGAGGGAGACCATAAGCTTGGTTACATTTATGGGAACGTTAAAACACACAAGCCCAACCAACCTCTTCGCCCGATTATAAGCCAGATACCGGCGGTCACTTACAAGCTAGCTAAGCGTTTACATGCTCTAATCTCACCCTTCACACCATCTTCATTCAGTCTCAAGTCTACCGAGGAGTTCCTTGATATTATAAAGACATCCCGACCATCAGGAATCATAGCATCGATGGACGTTGAGTCTCTCTTCACCCACGTCCCCATAAATGAGACTATTAACTTTATCTGCAATAGGCTATATCGCTCAGATGAAATCCATTTCCCAATTCCCGAAGATATACTGCGTCAGTTACTACAAGCCTGTACCAAAGAGGTACCGTTCTATGGACCCGACAAGAACATGTACGTGCAGATTGATGGAGTAGCCATGGGTTCCCCGTTGGGTGTCCTTTTTGCTAATTTTTATATGGGCTCAATCGAAGAGACGATATTTACACAACACCATGAGCTCAAGCCCTCCATTTATACAAGATATGTAGATGATATCTTTATCAGCGCTGACACAGAAAACAGTGTTTCTCATATCATTGAGATGTTCAAGAAAAACTCCTCACTCAATTACACACATGAAATTGAGATTGAACGCAAACTCCCCTTCCTTGACACCGTTGTACTCAGAGGCACAGACAGTTTTTCCACGGAAGTGTACGTCAAACCGACCAATTTAGGATTTTGTTTAAATGGCGCCAGCGAATGTCCTGAGAGATATCGACGCAGTGTGATTAATTCTTTTGTCAAGCGTGCGTTCACACACTGCTCTACATGGACTGCTACCAACACTGAATTGAAAAGAATCTCCCAACTACTTTCCAACAACGGCTACAAGAAAGAAGAGATAGACGATGTCATAAGAAGACGACTGGTTACAAACAAGACGAAAAAGTCATGCGGAATATCATTCAGCGTAATGTTAAACCCACCAATCCCGACACACACATCAAACTCACAATTTATTACAAATCCAAACGAACCTCCAATCTAGTAATGAAGAACAGCTGTCTCCCACCAACAAATACACTGCAAAAAGTGAACCTAGTATACCAATATACTTGTAATATTGGTGACTGCAGTCGCCTACCTACCAGGTATATAGGTTTCACTACCACCACACTGTCCAAAAGAATCACAGCGCACTTACAGGATGGAGCGATACGCCGCCATAACGACAGGACACATGGGCAAACACTGAGTAGAAAAATGATGGAAGAAAACACAGTAATCCTACACAATGAACATGACACCCGGAGATTACGAATGACGGAAGCTGTGTATATTCACAACTTAAAACCTGCCATCAACATTCAACAAATGCCCGTTTCCACTCTTCCTTCAGCTAGAAACTCACAAGCACCACACGGAGCGCCACAAGGACTTAGACAGACAGCACCCCACGGGGCGCCACCTTCCACACAAAGGTCACCTCCCCCAGTGCCAACATAAACCACATATAATCACCATTTCAACATAACACATCTATACTTACACTCCTGAAGATGGCCGAGTGAAGGCCGAAAGACGTCTCGAGTTAATATGGATTTTGGAAACTTACTTAGTACCCTCGCCTACGAAGATCGGAACACCGTTAGAAAAATTGAAAAAGCAAACTGCAAACTGAATAATGCTGTAACTGCTGTCGACTTCAACAGAACATGTATTCTGAATGGCCTTTATCCCAAATATATATATATATATATATATATATATATATATATATATATATATATATATATATATATATATATATATAAATACTGAGATTTCGTAACTGAGTGATTAACTATACTGTACATTGGTTGGACTAACTTAAGGACATACTGGTTTTACGTAATACTGATTAAAAGCGTAAATCAGGATCCTTATCAAGATGCACATACGGTTAATCAAGATCAAATTCATATCCTTATACACTTGTATGAATGTATTTCAATTTCAAGTTTTGAGCTGGTGGGCTTTACCTTGAAAAAAGTCTTTACTTCTAATTCCAATTGTTTTATTTAATTTTATCTATTCATTTTTTTTTTTTTTTAATACAGTGATTTTTGGAAGCCAGTCATTTAAAAACAACTTGTCTCTACTTTTAGTTCCAAGCAATGAATGAGCATTTCGAGTCGATTCATATCAATTCATTCATCTAAGGCTAAAACTGAGGCTGCAAAACGGTACAGTGAACCCTTAGACTGTGTTGACCGACTTTGTAAGTTTCGTTCTAGCTGCTACCAGATGGCTGAGGATAGCCCTTGGCCTTCACAACGTTATCATGAAATACTTAGACGAAATACAATGTATTCTGGTTAACAAGGTACGATTTCACGTATGTGTCTGACTCCCGTTTGATAGCCAAATATTGACAACCGAAATCCTTGAAGACGTTCTTCGTCTGTAGTCCACGGTGACCTTGGTAAGATTGGATCTTTCCTCGGTGAGGTCTTCAAGAGCCTAGAGAGTGTAATCAT
>NC_134811.1:27245245-27247745 GCF_046742065.1 Oratosquilla oratoria | reverse complement strand
GCATCCTGTCCACTGCCCTGGGTCAGAAGCAGTGTCTCAAGACACAGCATATCCACAGCAAGGCCGCTTCATAAATTCGGCGACCCCCCCCCTCTCCGTCCCCCCATGCAGAAAAGGAGAAGACGGGGAGAAATCCCTTCGGGCTGCGTCATTTTTTTTTTTCTCATACATACTTTCTTTTATTAGGCGCAGTAAATGTATTTCAGCATTTTCTCTTTTGGTTTTAGGTGTGGATGTTCAACACTCCAAGCCATAGGAGACCAGAATTAGCCTTAGTACTGAAGTATATATAGCCACTATGACTTTAGTTAATTTCAGTATTTCTTATAGGATAGAGTACACCATGCTTACATTACTTATATATATTTTTTTTTTAGCTCATCTTCTTTCAAGACTTTTTTGTTAAAAGTCACTCCTGAATAGTTAAATGAGCTGACTTGCTTTACGTCTACTCCTATAATAATAATGATTTCTTCTCTTCTCGTTACCACCATCGTTTAAGTCTTTTGTTTATTAGATTTAATTTCTTTTTTGTCTTATTCTAATATTCCATCACTTGTAATGCATCTGTTAAGGTTTCTAGATTCTTTGCTCTTACCGCTGAAGGTCAGGTTAGTGATATCCGTGCTAATGGTACCATGTAACTCATTACTACCTGTAACATGGTCCGCTGCCTTGCGGTCACACCCATCTATATGAAAGACTTCAGGAGTAAACCTCGATAAAAAAAAAAAGGAGTTGGAATCCGGTAGGCAGTTCGCTGTTGCATAACATCATCGCCTCTGGCATCTGCAACCGTGATGGTGCCAGACTTTAAAACTCCTCTTGTTTCTTTGGATCCATAAATGACGTGGAGAAATGGGTCCTGGATCCTGTGTGACTCCTGGTCCTCCACATCACCTCCCCCTGGCTTTCGGCTTGGAGATAGCAACAGCCCTGGACCAGCGGAGACCACCACCATCACCATTTGCATATACAAAAGTACCCTCTGTCACCATGTATACATATTTTTCATAGACATGTATCCATATATGGAACAAAGAGAAGCGGCGACAGCATACTACCCTGACTCACTCTGGTAGTGATGCCAAAACAGTTTTCCCTTCCTTTGCTGGATTTGACAGTGCTTTGTCATATTCATAAAGAATTATGACAACTCATGTGAGTTTTTTGTCTATTCCATATCTTTCCTCTTCTAGTCTTCGAAATGATTTCTCGTTGTACTCTACCAAAGGCTTTTTCCATGTCAATGAACGCTTTCTTATCATATTCTATTGATTTTTCTGCTTGACTGGATGAGAGCCATTATATACCCCATACACAAGAGAGGCGATAAAAGGAACTCCCATAACTACAGGGGCATCTCTCTTTGGACTACCGTGTGTAAGCTTTATGAGAGAATATTAGAAGAGAATGAGTACGCCAGTGGAAGGAGCTTTGGGAGAATGATAAGCAGGCTTCCGACCAAACAAAAGCATTTTTTTTTTTTTTTTTAATGATAGTAGAAAAATCCATGATAAGGAGCTTCAGGAGAATGATAAGCAGGCTTCCGACCAAACAAAAACATTTTTTTTTCTTTTTAATGATAGAAAAATCCATGATAGTTATAAAAGGCGGAGCAAATAAAAACACCTTGGTCATACTCTACTATTCTCCACAGGTGGCATCAGAAGCAAGGTGAAAAGAGGGAGATTTGACGGCTGATAGTAGTTCGCTTCATTGGTGGTTATAAGGAAATATCAGGTTCTGGCTCTTTTGGTACACTCAGTGGAGTATTCAGTTGAACGGAGGGCTGCAATACGTTGGTCCCCGGATCGAGCCCCGCGCTATCCTAGTTGATTATTTGAAAGACTTCACTCTTACGAGTGATTTATTTCGCTATATATATATATATATATATATATATATATATATATATATATATATATATATATATATATAGATAGATAATATACACATATACATATATACATATATACATATATACATATATATATATATATGTATATGTATATATACATATATATGTATATATGTATATATATATATACATATATATATATATACATATATATATATATATATATATATATATATATATATATATATAAGATTTGAAGGTGAAAGAAGTAGACGAGGAGTAATGGGAGAATTTCACGCCTTAACGTTTCGACCCGCAGGGTCTTGATCACAAAGCCTGCGGGTCGAAACGTTAAGGCGTGAAATTCTCCCATTACTCCTCTTCTACTTCTTTAACCTTCAAATCTTATTTGTCATAATATAGTCAATGTATATATATATATATATATATACATATGCGTGTGTGTGTACGTGTGTGTGTGTTTCTGTATTTGTGTGTGCATATACATATATATGTATGTATATGTATGTATATATATATATATATATATATATATATATGTGTATATATATGTATATATATGTATATATATATATATACATATATATATATATATATATATATATATACATCTATTTA
>NC_134811.1:27212745-27217745 GCF_046742065.1 Oratosquilla oratoria | reverse complement strand
AATGAAGGTTAGAAATCTACATATTACGATAATACCAAGCTGACCACGCCCCCTTCTCCTTCCCCGGCATACCATTGGCTATCATCTCTTCCAAGGAATGAGTGACGTAGACAGAGGAGGAGCTATGGCCAGAATATAACTTGTGCAGATAAAGCTGTCACATTTGGTCTAGGCGTGCTCGATGCCCAACCTGGACAACTAAAGGTGGAGGCATACTAGATATTACTCATTAGCATGATAATTGCTTTTATTCTTTTATTACTTTGGATAGAAACGACTTCGGTTACGATTTTTTTTTTTTTTTTCAAATTTCCAAATGTCAAATTACTTTTGCGTCATAGAGTGAGAAGCTGAATTACGAACTGAAAGAAGTTAAATCTATACGAATGTTAGACACAATGTGAAGATGTTTTTACGGAGGTATAGAATATTGTAACCGAAGTCGTTGCTACTCAAACGAAGTAGCAAAATCAGGTAGCATGCTAGCCTGGTATGTCGCCACCTTTAAGTCCTCAGTGTGATGACACACGACATAGTTTTACCTTGTCCAAGGACAGGAGGCGATTTTATTCAGCTGAGATGGTTAGGTGGTCCACATCCTGAAGAAGTCTTCACTGATCGGGACCCACGTCGGCCAAAGACCATCTTTCACCTGAATAGAATTGCTTGGATCTTGTAATGGTAAAATACTCGTATATAAAGTAAAGCACTGTCTTGAAAGGGGGTGATGTTATTACGATGTATATATTTTTTAATTTCAGACCTGTTTGATACGAAGTTGCCTTTGATCCAGTGACATCCAGCTCCTTTACTCACTCTCACTCTCTCTCTTTCTCTCTCTGTTTCTCTCTCTCGAGCGGCTTTCCATAAGTTGTTTTTCCCCTATAAATTTGTCCCGACGTTTGGACTCTTTATGGAAAAAATGACACTAATAACCAACCATAATGTATCTTATGTTCTTCAATATCATGAAGACAAAAAGCGATGACTTTTTCATTGTATGTTCATTGTCCTGCTTCAGAATAATCATTTTGCCATTCATGACTACCAGACCGTTCCAACAGCTAAAAGGTTCCTAGGCTCCTTAAGACATCACCTCCATCAACAACATTTAGCTGTCCGAAGGCGTACTGTCGTCAAACATACTCGTATATAAACATACATATACATATACATATACATATATACATACACGTACAAATTTGGATGTATCTTGCAAAATGCTCTCAACTTTTTCAATGTAATCAGAACTTTTTCAATGTAATCAGAACGGTTAAGAATAAAAAAGAGATTTGATTTGTCCGGCCTACGTATTAAAAAAAAAAGAAAAAAAAAAGTTAAGAGCATTTTGCAAGACACATCAAAATTTTTACGTGTCAACCGTAATCCAATAGATGACATTCGAAAGAGAGTTACTAAATTAATTGATTCTTCTAACGCATTGATGGATGGTGTTAAATTTGCCCCACTACAAGGTCACTACGAACCGGGATATTTCTATGAAAATGTCAAAACCCATAAACCTGGACACAAATTGAGACCTATCATCTCACAAATACCCACACCTACATACCATTTAGCAAAACAACTTAATGAACTGATCATCCCATATATCCCCACCTTCCACACTCTCCGCTCTACGGATGAATTTGTAGACTGGAAGAGAGGGATTCATCTACTTATCAAAGGTGGCAAGTGTCCTTGTACTAGACTCGCTGAGACACCAGACAAATGTTCACCTCCCGGACGCTATAACCTGACCGAGTGGCCCCTCAAGAGTGATATAAAATGTGACATTTAAGAACCTTCTGTAGAAAATTCTCTTAAGATGACCAAAGTGGTCGTAACGTACAAACTTTTCCGTGAGCATCTTCATTTTATTTCTATCGCCCAAAATCTCTCATATATATATATATATGTATATATATATATATATTATGTATATATATATGTATATATATACATATATATGTATGTATTATGTGTATATATATATATATATATATATATATATATATATGTATGTATTATGTGTATATATATATATATATATATATATATATATATATATAACATACATACATTGTTTTAGAAGTGACAGCTTGTGTGATGACGTCCGAGACCTGTGATAAGACATCAGGTGGCAGGATAGCAGTTGCATGCGAGCATTTAGTAAGGCTAACAGTGATCGAAGAGGCCTTAAAATTGCATTCTAAGATGGGGAACTACATGGACGGGTTCTGGGAGCAGAAAGCAGATGCACGGAAAGCAACTGTGGTTGTGGCTTTGTGATCCATCTTTGCGGGATGAAATTGTCAATGGCACTAACAAAAACGGGCACTATCACACTTGACACTAACTTAGACACTAACTTAGGCGGTATCACTAGCACAATAGATAATCCCGGGCACTACAAGTAACATTCTTGGGCACTATAAATAACACTGTCGGGGAATATAGGTAATAATCCTGGGCACTATAAGTAATACTCCTGGGCACTATAAGTAATACTCCTGGGCACTGTAAATTACACTGTCGGGCACTATAAATGATCAGAGAATTGTGTCCTAGAAAGACGGAAGACGAGGCAGCGTCGGGCAGAGGTTCGCCTCTCCAGGGAACAGGGAGGCAGTAGCCGGGCAGCGGTTCGCCTTTACTGGAGATAGTCGGGCGTGCCGCGGTCGGCCAGAGGTTTGCCTGTCCAGGATACAGTCGGGCGGTCCGCGGTCGGGCAGAGGTTTTCCTCTCCAGGGAATAGTGAGTCGGCGGGCGGGCAGAGGTTCGCCTTTCCCGATGACAATCGGGCGGGCGGCGGTCGGGTAGAGGTTCGCCTCTCCAAGAAACAGTGAGGCGGCGGCCGGACAGAGGTTCGCCTTTCCCAGAGACAGTCGGACGGGCCGCGGTTGGATAGAGGTTCCCCTCTCCCGGTGAACAGTGAGGCGTTGGCTGGGTAGAGGTTCGTCTTTCCAGGGGACAGTTGGGCGGGCCGCGGTCAGGCAGAGGTTCGCCTCAGGCGGTCAGATGGCAAGGCGGCGGTAGCAGCTTTGGGGTGGTGGCGGTGGCAGCAGCGGGTCCGGGGCGTGGGCGGAAGTGGCACCAGCTCCCGGGTGGCAGCAGTGGCAGCAGCTCCGGTAGGCCCAGCGGCGGTAGCTCCAGGAGGCGGCGGTAGGCCCAGCGTCGGTATCTCCAGGAGGTAGATGGCGCAGCGTCGGCAGCTCCAGCGGTGACAGGCACGTCGGCAGTAGTGGCAGCGACTCTGGCACCAGCTCCCGGGTGGCGGCTGGACTCTCTGCTAAGGGAAACGTCCTCTGCTGCTGTGACGGCTGGACTCTCTGCTAGGGGTGACATCTTCTGCTGCTGCGGAGGCGGTTAGGGTGTCCGGTCACTCCATGATCACCGATTGCAGTGTTAGGATACTACATAATGGTGAAGGTACACTTCAGTGATAGACTGAAATTATCCAAATTCCAATTCTCTCGGGACTGTTTATTAAAAATATCATGTAAAGTATACATAAACAAACCCTCTGTCTTGGCGATGAAACATAATTCTTTATGCATGATAGATAGGTTTATATAATACAATTTAAACTTGATAGAATAATAGTACTAATATTAATAAACATTTACATATAGATATGCGAGACGTAACAGTATTAATAATGTTATATTTCTATAATCTAAGTTCTATCGAGGTGACAATATTAGAGAAAACGACTTACTATGGTACGCGAATTCTAGAGAGAACGAAGCTTCAGGGCATGACCTTGCTATATGTATATATACATACATACATATATATATATATATATATATATATACATATATATGTATGTACTGTATATGTATATACATATATATATATGTATGTATGTATATGTATATACATATATATATATATATATATATATACATACATACACACACACACACACACACATACACACACAATACCCGAAAACGAGGTGGCAAGGGCAAGGAAGTCCTGCTTGTACACAAAGATCTCTTGATCAGCACAATTTTTTCTTTGTTATTTATTTGTGCTTAATCTTATATTTATCATCATTAATAAACTTGAGAAAAGAAGAGCTAATCTTTAATCAAAACCAAAACCCATCTAATTATTGGCTACATATTATTGTGGCTTTAAAAGCTACTCAGTAGCATACAGCTGATGTTTTAAGGTCTATATGGGACGGCCCTACCTACCAGAGCCACACATCATTTTGTCTCAGGTAGAGGAAATCTCTATTGATAGAGAAATTATGATACTTTATCATACTGCGACTGTCCCTCCGTTATCCTCTCCGTCCATTCTTGATACCGTCCTGTACCACTTCTCTGAATTTTAATTTCCTTTTTTTCGCCGAACCCTGTGGTGGGGAAAAAGAATACTACTACCAAGTGTTTCCACTTGTGTCGTAAAAGGAGACAAAAATGGGACGGGGATAGGACTAGGCCTCCTTTTCCCTGTATCCCCAAAAGGGACATTCCAAGAAAAAGCAAAGATGTAAGAGGTTCTGGAAGGCGTTTTCCAACCAGAACCCTAAGGTTTGGGTTTTTCAATGTACGTGTGTGTAGTATAGATGAGAGTAAAAGGGAAGAAATATACAGTATGCTTGTGAGAAGAAAAATTGATGTGTTGCCTTTGAGTGAAACTAAGTTGAAAGGAAGGGGCGAGTTTGATTTTGGGAGCGTCGTTGCGAGGGTGTCAGGAATGAAGAGAGGACGAGGGAAAGAAGGGGTGGCTATACTAGTAAGTGAAGAGATCAGCAAACGTGTAGTGGAGTGGAAAGAGGTTTCTTCAAGGTTAATGTGGATGAAGGTGAAAATGGGAAGGGAAGTGTGTATTTTTGTAAGTACATATGGGCGTGGTAGTAAGAAGAGTGCAAAGGAAAGGGAGGCTTTTTGGATAGATTTAAATGAGTGCATAGAAGGTTTAGGGAGAAATATCAATACAGTGGTATTGGGACACCTTAATGTAAGGTAGGAAATTAAACA
>NC_134811.1:27202745-27205245 GCF_046742065.1 Oratosquilla oratoria | reverse complement strand
AATAGAGAGAAAATAGCTACAGAAGTTAAAAATTGGAGAATTACTCAAGAAGGGAATAAGGTTTCATTCACTGACATAGTCAAACAGCAATTGAAAGAACATAATGAAGACTCAGTTATTAAAGTGATGAGACAGAAGGAGAATATAGTAAGAGAATTAGCTGACAAAAAGAAATGTATAATTATATTAGGAATGGAAGAGAAACATAACCCAGATAGAACCGCAAGAATCAAGGAGGAAAATGAAAGAGTAAGCAGTTTATTAAAATTAGTCCAGGAAGATGAACCAGAAATTATAAAGGAAATTGAGGAAAAATTCAGACTAGGAAAATATAGTACAGATAAGACCAGACCAATTAAGATTAAATTCAGGTCACAAACAACGGCAGAGAAAATTCTATCCAAGACAGGGAAACTAGCAACAAATGATCAATATAAAAAGGTATGGATAAAAAGAGAAATGAATAAGGAGGAAAGAGAGGCAGAAAAGAAGAAAAGAATTGAAGCTAAGGCAAAAAACGAGGAAAGAACGGAGTCAGAGAAAGAGAGATTCTATTGGAGAGTAGTGAACATGAAAATAAAGCAGTTCGACATACTAAAGAAAAACATAAGGGAAACAGAGAACACAATGGAAGTGGCAGAAAACTAAGAGTGTCTTACACAAATATAGATGGATTGATAACAGGATTGAATGAACTGAATGATTATTTGAAAGAAAAAGAACCGGACATAATGGGAATTGTAGAAACAAAATTAAAAGGCCCACTACCACCCAACAGTGTAGGACATGATACATACAATTATTGGATTAGAAACAGAGAGAAAAAACAAGGGGGTGGAGTTATGTTCCTGACTAAGAAGGATATAAACGTGAAAGGTGTCATATATGGAAAGAATACAGTAGAGATGATTATGATAGAAGTGGAAGACCGAGATAAGAAGAGCAGAAAATTTGTGATCAATTATGTGCCTCCGAAAACAGCCTCATGGGAGGAGAGTGAACATAAAAGTATGTTAGAGGACACAAAGATAGCATTAACTAAAATAATGGAAGACGGAGGAAGAATAGTTATGATGGGCGACTTTAATTGCAAAGAAATCTGCTGGGAAGAAATGACAGTAAAGAGTGGTGATGACTCATGGGGAAATGCTCTACTTGAGATGATTACTGACCATTCAATGACACAATGGATACAAGAGAACACTAGGTATAGAAATGAAGAAGAACCATCGAGGCTAGACATAATAATTACATCTGAACCTAGAATAGTGGACAAGATTGAATATAAAACACCAATAGGTAAAAGTGACCACATATTGATTGAACTGGAACTTAATGAAGAAAAATATATGACAAGAAATGAACAATATATAAAAGGAAGAATGATGTATGAAAAAACAAACTTTGATAAAATAAGAGAATTCTTCCAACAAGAAACCTGGGAAGAAATATACAAAGAAGAAACATCAGTGGAAGAGAAATGGAATATCTTGACAAAAATTTACAAAAAAGGAGTGGAAAAGTATGTCCCAAGACAAAAACAAGAAAAGGAATATGTAAAGTGCTGGTACAACAAAAGTTGTATGGAGTTAAAAGACAAAAGAGACAAAGCCTGGACCAAATAAAAAAAAAGACAGAAGACCTGAAAAATGGAAACTATATACTGGTTATAGAAATGAATATGTACAAAAGTGCAGAGAGGAAAAAAGAAAATATGAAAAAGATGTTATAGAAAAGTGTAAAGATCAACCAAAACTATTCTACAGATTTGTAAACAATAAACTGAAAAACAAACAAGACTTGGAGAAATTAAGACAAGGAGGAGTTGAATACACTGAGGAAATGGAAATGGCAGAAATTATGAACAAACATTTTAAATCAGTGTTTACAAGGGAAAATATACAACCTGAAGAGATTGAGTGGAAGAAAAAAGTCCCCCCTATGGAAGAAATAGAAGTAACAAAGAATGAAATATTGACACACTTGGGTAATTTTGATGTCAGAAAATCGCATGGGCCAGATGAAATAGCAAACTGGATTCTGAAAGAATGCAGGAATGAACTGGCAGACAAAATACATAGCATAATAAGCAGTTCCTTAAAAGAAGGAAAAGTTCCAGAAGATTGGAAAAAAGCAAATATAGTACCTATATATAAAGGAGGAAATAAAGAAGAACCTACCAACTATAGACCAGTCTCTCTAACAAGTACAATAGCAAAAATATGTGAAAGAATTATCAAAAGTAGATGGGTAAAATACTTGGAAAAAAAACAACGTACTAAATCCAAGGCAATTTGGATTCAGACAAAGACGATCATGCGTCACCAATTTAATATGTTTCTATTCAAGGCTAATAGATATAATACAAGAAAGAGATGGATGGGCTGATTGTGCATTTCTAGACCTAAAAAAAGCTTTTGACAAAGTACCACATAAGAAGCTGCTTAAGAAATTAGAATATGAAGGAGGAATACAAGGTAAATTGCTAAATTGGATGGAA
>NC_134811.1:27190245-27200245 GCF_046742065.1 Oratosquilla oratoria | reverse complement strand
CTCTGTCTCTCTCTGTCTCCAATATGTCCGGTTAGATCTTTATTCATTTTCTCTTTTCTTAATGACTTCACTATGGTGTAAAAAAAAACAATGCTTCATAAAAAAAATGTGTAAGTAATGAGGCATTCAAGCAAATTTTGCTTATTGTGCTTGCGACCTCATTCCAAACGCAAATTATTATTCATATAATGCAAATTTTCTTCTTGGCCTTATACATCTGAAAATAAAACGTGATTGTGTTTTTTACCTCTTTTATGTTAAGTTTTAGTTAATATCATCTAAGAGGACAAGAAAGACAGAATGACGTCTCTGCTCGCTATATATCATAAGATTAATGTTTGCCACGCGGGAAATGACATTTCCACACACGTATCAAGGACAATGAAAGTGATAATCCAAACATCATTTATCATTTTGTAAGTGAATACCATTTATGAAATTGTTCCACCTGCAGCCGATTAGTTTTGTCCAGCCATAGTAGACGACCAAAACAGCGAAATGGTTAACTATATATCTATTAACCCTTCCCCTACTGTTCATACCTTGGACATTTCCCTGCCTGTTTTCAGACGATACTATTCGTCTGAAGAAACGCTCCCCCCCCCAAGCCCCCTGACACAAAATGAGAGTGAATACCTGACTTCTCTTGCCTAAAGGTGTAACGTCACTGCAAAACCCCTCCCTATCATCCCCCCCGGCACCCTCCCGCTTCTATTTCCAACTCTCCTCCTGCTTGTGGTATTTGACATTATTTTTCTTCATGTATATCATCTCCGCCATAAATAGAGCATCTGCAAAATTATTTATATACATAAATGAATATACATATATTCATATATATATATATATATATATATATATATATATATGTATATATATATGATGTACAACACTGAATGGGTCCCAGTGAACAGATTTACATTTATCAACCACAGTTCACTTTAATTCTAAGCCATCAACATTGAGAACCTCGAGGAGGCATATATGCAGAATTTGATACGTGGGACATCTAAGGACTCAAACCTCTGCTAGCACGTAACAAGTGATAGTGACTTAACCGATTGTGCTATCATGAGAGATATAAATTGAACTTAACTTTTCTTATATATTTTCACACTGAATGAGAATCAGACAAGAAACAATGGTCTCAAACTGTCCGGAAATAGATTCAATTTGGAAGTAGGTAGAAACAACTTTTCCAACCATGTAGTTAATGAATAGAATAAACTTCCTGCACAGGTAGTGCAATGTAGTTCAATTTGAAGTTTTAAGAATCATTTAGATAAACATCTAAGCAAGATGCTGTAATGATTATGATTTATTTTATATAATTTGTTTTTGTTTTGTTATCATTTGTCTGTTTGATTCTCATTTATTATTAGTTATATGTCAATTTATTGTTATTTACTATTTACCTGTTTGTTTATTATTTAACTATACCTATGCATTTATTTATGTATTTTATTTGTTATTTACATTATTATAGCTTTTATTTTTATTTTTTTCGCATCCAACCTAGATATGGACCAAAAGGTCTCCTGTCGGTATGCTCTGCTTTTGTAATATATATATATATATATATATATATATATATATATATATATATATATATATATATATATATATATATATATATATATATATACGTATACATATATATATGGTGGTGATGGTGATGGTAAGATGTGTGTGGTCTCGTTGTGAACACCAAACCCCGACGTTTTCAGTAGTCAGGAAATGTTGAGCCGCATCCCCGAACCGTCAACTTTTTTCAGCAGTGACGAGGCCCACTTCCACCTTTCTGGAAGCGTGAATAAACAAAATTGTCGCTATTGGGCTGAAGACAACCCAAGAGAACTTCACCAGAGACCGCTCCATTCCCCTAAAGTTACTGTTTGGTGTGCAGTTTCCAAATTTGGGGTAATTAGGTCTTATTTCTTTGAGGAGGATGGAAGATCTGTCACCGTCAACTCTCAACGTTATCTTGCGATGTTAGAAGACTTTTTTGAACCGAAATTGGAAGAATTAAGTGAGGAAACATATCTGGGAGACATCTGGTTCCAGCAAGATGGAGCAACAGCCCACACTGCTCAAGTTGCAATGGTCCAATTGCGACAGATGTTCCCGGCACGCCTCGTCTCTCGGTGGGGTGATGTCGAGTGGCCCCCACGCTCACCTCATTTGAGCATTTGCGACTTCTTCCCGTGGGGATATCTGAAGGAGAAAGTGCTCAGAATTCGGCCACACAATTTGGAAGAATTGAAGATGCAAATTCGGGAGGAAATCGCTACAATACCCCTTGAGATGTACCGAAGAGCATCCGAAAACTTCAGACATCGCCTTCAACAGTGCATCGCTATAGATGGCCACCATCTTCCTGATGCCATCTTCAAAAAGTGATCATACAAAGGGCATTGTATACTGATTCGAATAAAACAACAAATAATTCTGTAAGTATTGTTTTACTTTTCTTAATAGCCCTTCAAAACTCGAGCATTTTATTTGTCCTACCCTGTATATATGTATACATATAAATATATATATATATTTGTATAAATATATATATTTATATGTATATATATATATATATAATATATATATACATATATATACACACACACACACACATATATATATATATATATGTGTGTGTGTGTGTGTGTGTGTGTGTGTGTGTGTGTGTGTGTGTGTGTGTGTGTGTGTGTGTGTGTGTGTGTGTGTGTGTGTGTGTGTGTGTGTGTGTGTATGTGTGTGTGTGTGTGTGTGTTTGTGTGTGTGTGTGTGCGTGTGTGTGTGTGCGTTTGTGTGTGTGTTTGTGCGTGTGTGTGTGTGTGTGTGTGTATGTGTGTGTGTGTGTGTGTATATATATATATATATATATATATATATATATAATTTATATACATGTATATATATATAAGTATATATATATATATATATATGTATATATATATATATATATATATATATATATATATATATACATATGTTTTGATCCAGATCATATCTTGTTAATGGTCTATTAAGTTTGGAAGTACTTAATGGATCATCAAAGACGTCATTCATAAAAATGTACTACTCATTGACCCAATCAAGCACATCTAGATCATCATATACTACAAAACAAAGAAAACAGCCCATCTAGCGACACGTAATCGCTCGAACACAACGAAAACACACCTACAAGAAGACCATGTTGTATATCAATACACCTGTAATAGTGAAAAGTATGGGGCTCACTCATATATTGGTATGACAAACACAAAGCTAACAAGACGCCTGACTTGTAACTCGAATAATGGATTCAGTAAGTCCCACTACACTGGGCGGACAAATGGACTTTTGACATATTGGCATCTGGGGAACATTGTCCCTTTGAAGTATTAAAATTATGTAGTTGTTTGACCAGGGAGGACTCAAAAAATTTTCTTCTGTAGTTACAGTGTGATTTGTAAATTAAATCAGCCTCATCTCAGTCCATTCGGTGATTTAATTCAGCAGTATGGAGGAATACAGCTGAATTTTCATAGGCGTATTTAATTGAATTTTTATGCACCCTGATCCTATTGGGAAGCTCCAATCCCGTTTGGCCCCAATAAACTTTAGAGCAGTCTGCGGCGAAAAAAATAAGTAGAGGGAAAAAGAGAAACGTGAGGAATAAGGAAATATAACAGCTAGACATGGGAAGGTGAAATGAAGAAGAAAAATATGAAGTAGAACAAAAGTGAATGGATAAACAGTAGGAGTTGATGGAATCTTATGGACGCCTGGACTGCTATCTTCAGACGTTTGGTGGATATTTACATTTTCATTATTACTATTATTATTATTGCTGTTAGAGTAATTATATCTTATTTTAGTGTCGTCTGGGAGAAGAGAATCGGAGGCGTGTACAGAGTCATTATATGAAATCATTAGTGCTTTTTTGTTCCAATTAAACTGATTCTGGGGAAACAATTTGTAGAAACTAGATTTTGCTTGATGGGTATCCTAAATTTTGTAGTTGAGATGTTATGGTGTTAGTATCAATGTCTAAGTAATAGGGGCTACAAATTCTCAGCACTCTTGAGTAAAGTCCTGAAGGTACACCAAGTTTGATGTGGTCTGGGTGATGGCTGAAAAAATGTAGATAGCTACCGGTGTGGGTTGGCTTTCTATAAACAGTTGTAAATAATTGTCCTTCTTTTCTGATAATCAATATATCAAAGAAAGAAAGCCGATTGTGCTCTTCCCATTCAACTTTAAATTTAATGTTGGTAGTTAGTTTGTCTTCCCAAATAATGAAAATGTCATCGAGATATTTAAACAAAAAAAAATATCAACTGGTTTAATCTTATCTAAGAAAACTATCTCGATGTATTCCATGTAAAAGTTAGCTAGCACTGAGGAAAGGCCTGACCCCATGCCGCAACCATATATCTGTTTGTAAAAATAATAATCTTTAAATGAGAAAACGCTGTTGGAAACACAGAGCCGGGGTTTATTTAATATTCTTAGAAACTATGAAGGGGAGTTTGCTTTGATATAGGATAAGCGTAGTTTCCAAGAAATTTAAAACATCATCAATGTTGACATGTGTAAATAGCGAGACTATACGTTTCGTAATTTGCTATTCTCCGGGATATTTTGTTAAAAAAAATCCAGATATTTAATGTGGGAGTTTGAGAAACAACCCACAAAAGAGGAAAGAACCCTCTATTAGAAATAATGGGTCTGAGGGGGGGTTTCATCCTTGATGGATTAATATTTCTAAATTTCGCGCTTTTTGTTGAACTCACCTGAAATGTTTTTAAGTGGATTTTTCGTGAGTTTTTTGTAAGTATCATTATCGTTCAAAATGTTGTGAACTTTGGCTTTGTTATCTGAATGTTAATATGACTATTTTTCCCCTTTTTTTGCTCTGGTGATGATAATGTTTTATCGGTTAGTCAACCTTATCATCACCAGACGGCACCAATATAATATATAGGTACCCTAACGACACTTAAAAAAATTTAAGCGTCCACCAAAGGCGTCTATAAAATTCCATGCCAAGACTGTTCTAAAGTGTATTGGGGCCAAACGGAAAGGGATCTTCCCACTAGGATCATAGTGCATAAAAATTCAATTAAGTACTCCCAGGAAAATTCAGCGTAAACATTTGACCCGGGGTCATTTTGACGTAAAACCCTATCGCACCTACGCAGATGGCTGTGTAGAGGGTACAGACGTGACGGTACGAAGACCGTACGAATTTTTGTCTACTTTACCCAAAATTGGCGTAGACAGTGCGGAGACAAGACGAATATAGCACGGATTGAGCGACGGATGGTCCAATATGCCGAAATTTCCCTTGTATGCCCGCGGATGGTGGCGGATGCAGTATGGTAAGAGTACAAACGTCAAGAAACACAGTACGGTTGGTATTGGAGAATACGGACCTTCTGACATGGAAAGAACACTGAGGCCGCGTAGGGAGTACGTAGGGAGTACATAGAGAGTACGGAGGCCGCGGAGAGAGTACGCAGGGAGTACGGAAAGTGCGGATACAGTGCGGATGTATTATTACAGTGCGGACACAGTACGGACGAACGCTACATTGTCAATGTCCCTATATATACGGCCGTATTGTTTGGGCCCAAATCATTCACATTCTTCTTTCCGAGCACTCACAGAATATTCCAAGATGTGGCTTACAAGTGAAGAGAGGCGACTACTACAACTCACTGTTACTGTAGCATAGTCACCCCTTGTGTGTATTGTGTTTTCTACCGTGTTGTGTTGTGTCTTCCGTTTTCTTCGTCTCACGCAAGCGCATTTCGCCAAACGAAATCAAAGTATTTTGAAGATGAACATATCTGCGTATATGTTATACATTTGAGATTATTGCGTTCTAATCAATGTGTGGGAATTCAAAGAAGTATTTGCTTTAATTTCTTGTGATGTATGAATAATGTGTGATTTATATTTACAACGTATGTATATCAACAGAATCCACTCCGTTGTTGAAACTGTTGACATTCATACGTGTGGGTGTTATTAGGGGGGTTCAGGTCGCACATGCATGAATTAGCATGTTTTCTATTACGATAAATGGGGGTTGATATAAAGAAGGAAAGAACAAATATTATCCGAGGTATGTAGCCTTGTAATTTGTGTGGTATTGAAATTTCATTATTAGATTTATTATACCTTGAGATTGCTTAGACATTCAATTATAATGTTTAACATTCATATATACACATGTCATGTCACGGCAACCACATGGTGGTGATCTATTCCATTGATATTAATAGAGAGTATAATCCTTTTAGATATGCATTTAATATAATGATTGAATTCAGTTGTGTTGAATATTATTAATTAATAATGATATTACGGAGATCAGAATTTCAGTGACGTAAGTAATGGTAATTGATTTTGATTATCAAATCCTACCTCACATGTATAAGAATCTATATAAGTATTATGATATTATTTAATGAAGATATAATCCATATAACCTTTAGTTCAATATATGAAAATAATTAATTATTTCTTTACCTATCCTCAGAAGTGATGATATGTGGTATAGATGATATAACAAAATAATCTATTTGTCACCCACCTTTAAGGGATGAGGTAATATCTATGAGAGATATTATTGTTCTCCTAGGTCCTTTATTTACTAACTGATTATTTTAGGTTAGAGGTGGATGTGACAGTATGAGGGACCGTCAAAGGATTTGGAACCAACGGCCAATAACCAGCAAGACTTCCACACAGTGTTCCTCGGTAACTCCCAAGAATTAGAGGTATGTCTCACAGTGGTGAAGTATAAAGTGAAATAATAATGTCAGAAAAGGTGGATGAATTTGTAAGGGACCACAATATCCACCATCTGTACCAATTTACGGTACAGGAATTACGCCAGGTAGCGGATAAATATGAAATCCTTGTGACATGTAGATTGAAAAGTGATATCTAGAAAGAAATAATTGCGGCACTTGCTGAGAAGGGAGTTGTTGATGCAGTTGATGAAAATGAGTCAGAGGAGAAGAAGAAAATGCAACTAGGTGATAAACTAGAGTTAGAGAAATATAGGATGCAAATGTAACTTGAGTTAGAAAGGATTCAGACAGAGAAAGAAGTGAAACTAAAAGAATTAGAAATTATGGGTGTGCCAATGGGAAGAAATGGTGGAGACGGAAGAGATAACAGGGTTAGTCAATTACCCGAATTTATAGAAGAGGAAGCAGATGACTTCGTCATCCAGTTTGAGAAACTGGCCATCATCAGAGGATGGGAAAGAGCAGACTGGGCAATGTTGGTGCAGACAAAGTTCAAAGGAAAGGCGAGGGAGGCCTTTGCGTGTTTGACAATAGAAGAATCTGTGAGATATAGTAGGGTGAAGGAAGCTGTGCTCAGAACAGTAGAATTGGCACCTGAAGTGTATAGGAGGAGATTCAGGAATATAAAGAAGATGGATGGACAGATATATAGTGATTTAGCCAGGGAGTGTTGAATGAGATTTGACCGATGGTGTAAATCGGAGGAAGTAGAAAACTCTGAGGAAATGAGACAGTTAATCTTGTTGGAGCACTTTACAGATCTTGTTCACCCTGATATTAAGTATGAAATCTGTAGAAACCAGATTAAAAAGGTGACGGAGGTAGCAAGGTTAGCTGATCAAATGGCTGTGATGCGGAGAATGTGTACAGAGCGGGTGAACTATAAACAAATGTGGGACATGCTTATGGAAAGAATAATCAAAGAGTAGGCCACTTCGATTCTAAACAAGACCGTTACAATCCTAAAAGATCACAACCTCATTATGTTCCGCAGAATCAAGATAGAAATAAACCTAGAACCTCACCTCGGTATGGTCCTATGAGACATCAGCAGTATTTCAATGGTTATATGAATCAGTATCAGTGTAGAAAAGTACCCAAATCCGCTGGATCAACTGTGGCGTGGAAGGAACCACAAGTGAGTTTAGGCGTGGAGTCTATGAGGAAGGAGATGAGTGTTGGTAGTTTCCAACCATTCATAACTGAGGGGACAATATCTTTACCTGGTGGATATAAGAAACAAATAAAAATCCTGAGGGATACTGGAGCAAACCAAAGTCTAGTCCTTAGAGAGACACTGGAGTGGGCCGAAAGTTCATATACTGGTGAGGAGTGAAAGGTTTGGGTGCTGGAATAAATGTCCCATTGCACTATGTAGATGTTGATACTGGTTATGTTAGTGGCAATGATTTAGCTGGAGATAAAGTGGTCCCAGAGCCAAAAAGGATTTCTAAACCCCTTGAGAGTATGAAGAATGAGGAAATGGATGTACAAGATGAAGGGGATGTCTTGGATATTGAAATTTGGAAGGAGATGGAGGAGAAATTCCTGTCGCAGGGAGTAGGAATTTTCTGAGCGGAGGTGAAGTGAATGCAAGTAAGGAGAGTGATGTAGAGACTGCGGATAATGGAAGCATCCAAAGAATTTTCCCAGATTGTGTAGTGACCAGAACTATGATGAGGAATAAGGAAATTTGGGATGAGTATATGGGTCTAGGTGATATATTTGATGAGAGAGAGGAACTTAAGCATGTGAAAAATGAAAGCAAAGAAGTGAAACTTGAGATAGTTCTTGATTTCAATGTTATCAGTAAGGAACTTATTGATGCCCAGTGCAGTGATTCTACTTTAAAGGAATGCTTTGGAGAAGCAAATAAAAATGGTGTGTCTGATGATAGTTCTACTGGATTCTATCTTCATGACAATGTATTAATGCGGAAGTAGAGACCTGCGAGTGTACCCGCAACGATGCATTCGGAGTTGAAACGATAGATAGTAGCACCGAAAAAGTATAGGCATACATTGATAGCCTTGTCCCATGAATCTAATTTGGCAGGATATTTATGAGTGAGGAAAACAGCGGAGAACCTGTTGACTCATTTTTAGTGGCCAAATTTGAAGAGCGATGTTGCAGAGTTTTGTAAAACTTGCGACATATGTCAAAGAGTGGGTAAACCAAATCAGGCGATCCCACGAGCACCATTGTAGCCCATACCAGCATTTTGCAACCCATTCAGCAAAATAATAATTAATTGTGTTGGACCTTTACCAAGAACTAGGAAAGGAAATTCCTATCTACTGACAATAATGTGTGTAGCCACAAGATTCTCAGAAGCTATTCCACTCCGGAGTATCCATGCAAGGAATATTGTAAGAGAGTTGGTGAAATGTTTTTCTTGGGTAGGACTCCCAGAAGTAATCCAGTCTGATAGAGGAAGTAACTTTACTTCCGGCATGTTCAAGAAAGTATTGAAAGGCTTGCACATTGAACAAAAATTTTCTAGTGCATACCATCCGCAATCACAGGGTAGTTTGGAGAGATTCCACCAAACCCTTAAAAATATCCTGAGAGTATACTGTGAAGAATTTGGCATAGATTGGGATGAAGGAGTTCCGCTGGCTTTATTTGCAATTAGGGATGCAGTACAAGAATCGACTGGATTTAGTCCATTTGAACTAGTGTATGGCCATGATGTAAGAGGTCCTTTGAGCATGATGAAAGAGAAATGGCTTGGCGAGATTGATGAACCCCATTTGTTAACGTATGCATCAGAATTCAAGAATAGATTGATGAAGGCAAGGGAGCTTGTTGCAGAGAACTTGAAGGATGCACAGCAGGAGATGAAAACGTGGTAAGACAAGGAGTGGGCGAAAGAATATAGACCAGGTGATAAAGTTCTAGAGCTATTACCTATTCAAGGAGATCCTCTGAAGGCGAGATAATGTGGTTCGTGGACGATTGAAAAGAAAATAAGAGATCTGAACTATATTGTCAACACTCCTGGTAGGCGTAAGAGGAACCAGTTATGCCACGTGAACATGATCAAACCCTACCATGAAAGAGAAGTGGAAAATGCGGGAACATCTAAAGAGATGAATGAGGTGAGTTGTGGTGTAGTGAATACGGAACAAGAAATAGATGATGGGGAGGAAAGAAAATTCTCACACATTAATTAGAACGCAATAATCTCA
>NC_134811.1:27175245-27185245 GCF_046742065.1 Oratosquilla oratoria | reverse complement strand
AGAGATCAAACCAATGCCAAAATTTTAAAAGATCAGTACCTGCGATACTTTACTTGCATACCTATGACCAGCCTCCACAATATCTCATACAATATATACATAAATAGATCACGAAAGAAACCCTACTCTCAAGGTCAACCGTTTCAATTCTACATCAATCACATCCTATACCGAATCTAAAGAAAAACCTTTCTCTACACACATAAGAATAATTTTGATTTATCTACGTTCAGGTCGTCACCCCGTGCTAGAACGCTACCAACACAAAATTGGTTAGGTAGCAGACACCACACATGGCTAAGATACAATCATTACAATGAAGTTAAAAAGCATGTTCGTTTACACTGACACACATTTCTACAGCCTAGACACCTCGGTAGTGTCTCTTTTCCTATGGGCTAATCCAGTCGCTGTGGACGGATGTGCTGAGGCCACGGGTCTCATGCAAAATAGATCAGAGACGAGTGGCGGATCAATCTTACTATGGATTGATGATTCCATGCAACTAAGGGATCAAACTCAGGCCTAAAAGGAGTTGATATTGATAAACATCCCTTTTAGACTGAAGTTTACCCCCCCAAAAAAAAAAAATAATGAATAAAATTCTCTGCTTTTAACTAGAGCAAAATCATGGAAATGATCAGAGGCTTTTTTCATATGCAAAATCCAAAGTTGCGCTTTCATATATTATTCATGGGACAATCTATACGATGCAATACTCTGGAGTCTGTGTACAATTACTTGGTTCACTCCCACAGAACTGAGGTAGCCATTCATCTTCTATTTCCTTATTTCGATTTTAATGTTATTTCAATTTGTTTGTAAGTTTCTACATTCTCTTTTTCTAGTTCTCATAGTTGCGACCTTTTCTTTTATTTCATCCTGTTCTCTCGTCCTCTCGTTAATACTAAAACATAACATTCTTTACTTAAGTATTATTCTCTTCCCTCAAATTTGTACAGAATGATCGCACCCTTTCTAACGCTACTCTCTTTAAGTGTTATCAAACCTACTTTTTCAAAGTCTACTTTACATAAGTCATCATTGAGATAACCTATATTGTAATGTATATCTGGAGTAGCTCACCGTGTCGGTAATCCAGTTCTTACCTATTTCCTTCTTGATTCTAATTTTGTCAAATTCAAATCTATTACTACGAGTCCTACCCTGTTGTCTTAATATATTGACCTTGCCTGCATCACCCATGTTAAAGCCCTTGACCCATTTAAATACCTCCATCAGATCACCAAGGACTCTTCGTCATCCCAGAGAGTATGATTTCAGGCGTCTTCGTATGATTAATTCCTAAACCCTTGTATCATTTTGTCATTCACTTCTGTATTTTTTTTTTTTTTTTTTTTTTTTTTGTAGGATACTTCTCTATTAGTGTCTTTACCATGACCAAAACTTTATAAATGGATGTAAGATTTGTTTGCTCACCGTCACTACACTCTTCTATATTGTTTGTCTGTTTGGTGAGGTAAACCTTCGGAGTAAATGTTATTTGAAAATACTTTCCTTTACCCTTCCCACTTTTTTTCTGTTCCTCTGCTTCCATTTGTTTATACTTTTTCGTGTACTGAACTGTCATATAGTTTTCCGAAACATCATTATTCTTGAATATCTAATGTGTTTTTCTAAAAGAAAAGTAAGTAATGTATGAATACATTACTTTCTAAGAACTAACGATATACTTCCACAAACAATTTCTAATGTAGATCAAAACTATTAACTACGATGCTGTATCAGAATGCATTTAATGGTATAAAATTCCATTAGTTTGAATTCGATCGCAGTTTCGGATATTCAATCATGCACTAAATTTCTAAGTAATTTAGCGTTGTTCGCAAATATATCCATCTAGCTATCTATTCCTTCTGTTAGATCGTTCATATATACAAAGAATGTGACTGGTCCAAACACAGATCCCTGTGGGACTCCACTTGTTTCTTAGATCTACCCTAAATGTTTATCCCAAACTATGGAGTTCATAATCCTTCTTTCCAAGGAATTTTTCATCCATTACAAATATTCACCTCCAATTCCACCCTTTATGCTGAATTTTTACAATAACTTATCACTTTCGTAAAATCCAAATAAAACTGACTTACACAACGTCTTCTGTCTTGTCAGTTTTAAACGAGCAGTCTGTCTATTATAAATGAACACCATTTGTTTGAAGTGTGTATTCATGTATGCGTAACTTTATATATGTGTGTGTGTGTGTGTGTGTGTGTGTGTGTGTGTGTGTGTGTGTGTGTGTGTGTGTGTGTGTGTGTGTGTGTGTGTGTGTGTGTGTGTGTGTGTGTGTGTGTGTGTGTGTGTGTGTGTGTGTGTGTGTGTGTGTGTGTGTGTGTGTGTGTGTTTGTGTGTGTAAAGTCAGAGCATTACCCATAGATCAAACCATATATGTATTTTATTTGTTATTTACATTATTATAGTTTTTATTTAATATTTTATTATTATTATGATTTTTTTCGCATCCGACCTAGATATGGACCAAAAGGTCTCCTGCCGGCATGCTCAGCCTTTGTAATCCTTTGTAACGAGATCTCATCCGGGAGGGCAATAGGTGTCGATCACGAGTCCTAAATGGAATCAAAGACGGTGGTAAAACTACTAAATGCCGCCGGGACAACCGGACTTTTATTCACTATTGCAGAGGCGATAGAATATGCTATTGTGATCTCCAAAGATATGAAGCCCTTTCCACTCGACAGTGTTGTAAGCTGCGCACGTCTTAGTTGTAATTAGACGTTATATTGAATCACATGATGGACTCGTGATCGACATATATTACCTTCGGATGAGAGCTCAAACTCGTATATTCACTCACTCTTATATTGTCTTCTTTCCTCCTGATGTCATTTAAAGCAACTATAATCTGTTCGTTCTATTTTGACAAAAATTAATTAGAAAAAAATCTCCTTAGTTATTAAATTTAAAATATTGGCAAAAACCAAAAGCGCCATTGTAGAAATACAAATCAACGAAGAAAAGGGAATCACGGAGAGTATTTTCAAATCAAATATGATTTTATCAGAAACATTACAACAAGAAGGCCAGGGGTAAGGTCAAGGTCAGGGTCAAGGTCTACGTTTTTTTTCTTCTTCTTCTTCAGTTTCTTGAATTGACTCATTTGATTCAAACCATGACCACGATAACATTTACATTGTTTCAGTAATAACCTGATTTGCCACAGTAATAAAAAATTTATAGTCTGATGTCGAAGAACCTTAGAGGACCAAGCCCTACCTCGCTGTTTTTTAGAGTTTAAAACGAAAACAATCACAGAAAGTCATACGATTGTAAGATTTGCTACGAAAGGTTGGCATTCTAATGGTCGAATTTCTTCTGTAAATAACTGTGTAAGTTGACCTAAGATTACATAAATTCAAATCATAAATATTGTATACGCTGCCCTAGGAATATTTCTATTTCGTTGGAGCATAATTGTTTTATGCTAGACTGACTTCCAGAATCATGTAGTGAATAGATATATTCGACATTTGGAATGCCAACATCTCACGATAAATCTTACTGTCGTAAACTGTCGAATGGGAAGTTGTAAATGTGTTTTCGATTAGTAGGTAGACGTTTGTTGACCACGTGAGTCCTTGGTTACTGATTTCTAGAGTGCTTTCATTCGAAAATAGTTTCAGGCGTTTACTATGGTCAGCATATAAGAAGTATACAGACTATCACGTGGCATAAAGAGCTTTGACAGTTGTAGAAAAATAAAAGTTTACCGTTGTCAACATACAGGAAATTGCATATGACACTATATGTTTTTTATATTGGTAGAGTAATTCAGTATTAAGCTACATTACAGTAACTACTGCTGAGCGAGATTAATGTACCTGGCACTACGTGTTCCTTCATTGCCATCACGATATAATTCTAAATTAGCGACTCTGAAATTAATCAAATTACTCTGTTGCTATGCGAAAATGACGAGGTATGATGAAACTGCCAAATTATTTAAGTTATTTTACATTTACTAACTTAGAGTTAGAGTGGTCGATACAGTAAAAAAAAAAAAAAAAAAAAAAAAAAAAAAATTATTTACTTATATACTAAGGGCTTCTTTACCTTGGTATATAAATAAAAAATATAAATAATTTTTTTTTTTTTTTTTACTGTATCGACCACTCTACGGTTTATTACAATACATAATTGTAGAATGAAGAGATGGTACCTGGAGTAGAGAAAAATCAGGATGTACAGGAGGACTCTATCTCGCTGACGTTTCCCCTACTTGGCTTTATCACAGAGTTTGTGCTTACTTTGATGCCCAAAATAGAATGAAAAAATATATACAAAATACAGAAAGTGGTTATGCACTGGTGGATTGGTCTATTATCAAAGGTAAGGGTCGGAAACATGATAGCTAGATGGAGATAGCGACATGACGTCACAGGCCTTTCGCGCGAGAGTAAAAAGTTGGAGCCGTGTCCACAAAAATAAACAAACAAATAATAATAAAATAAAAAATCGTAATAGAGTTAGAGACGTAGGCAATCAATTCCATTTGAAAATAAAAACAAGGGATTACTTCTCCCAAAAGAATCGAAATATACATTATTGCCATTTTGCCACTTCTTCAATGATTTCACCAGAAATCGTGCCATATCAAACAGCTTCTATAAAATCTTATGTACTTATAAAACGACATTAGTAATCATTTATTTTATACAGAATGAAAATCTATTATATTGTGCATCATGGCATATACATAATTTTCCAAAACAGTAGATACACCCAAAGCTGTGGATGAGTATAGGAAAAGAAATATCCGAATTCCCTTCGCTTCTAGAACACACATACTTTCCTTTCATTTCTATTTAAAGACTTGAAGGATTATATCTCAATATTTTCCCAGGAGTTCTGTCACTGCATACCAGAGCATCCTTCTTGTGAAACAGGTCGCATTTGACATTCTGATCGCGAGCTCTTGTGTCTTCATTTTCCATCCACCATTTCCTTGGTCTACCCCTTGACCTTGTTTCCCGGCTGCAACAATTCATGCATCCTCTGACAATATCTATTTTCATCAATTTTCGTAACGTAACCATACCACCTCAGACTGGACAGTTCTATATTTTGTTTCAGTATCTTCAGTATCCGAGTCTATTCACGTGCCCTATCGTTTTTTATTTTGTCGCATTTTTTAATTGCAAACTTCCTCAAGCACTTTGTTCCCGCTGCGTCTACAGGACCTTTCTTTCTTGCATTTGTCGTCCAGGTCGGAGCAGCTTGTTCATCATAAATTCCTTTCACTACTTGCATTGATGTTCTTTTATTTCTCTCGGGGCATCTTCTATCTATGACCTACGTTTCTTTTCAGTCTTCCACCTTCAAGTTTATCCTTCTCCAGACATCTATAAATTTGAATCTGAACCTCTTGATCCACATAACTTTGCAAGTTATGAGGATCATATCTTTCCCATAATCGTCGATCCATTCCTTTCGACCAAAGCGCTTGACCCACAAACATTCAGTTTAAGCAGAATCAGCAAAATGGAAGTTTTTAATGAAGGGAAGACATCAGCAAGCAAAGATTTCCGTATGACTGGAACTGACCGACAAAAAGAGCATCACTGAAGGTTTTTCTTTTTACACGAAAGTAATAAGCACAAAGAAGACATAGGGACACTGTAGCTCAAAAGGAGCACAGATGACTGTAAAGGATGGTGGCTTATCGTTCCCTCGAATTTGAAGGAATGTATAGATAAATAATTATCATATTAATAAATACATGAATAAATAGATAAATAAAAAAGTGAATAAACAAATAATAAATAAATAAATAAATAAATAAATAGATAGATAAACAATAATTAAATAAATAAAAAATAAGAAAATAAATAAATAAATTGAAATCATAATAAATAAATAAATAAATAAATAAATGAATAAACAATAATTAGATAAATGAAAATAAGGAAATAGAAAATAAATAATTTTAGATAATAATAAACAGATAAATAAATAAATAGATTAATTAACAGTTCAATAAGTAGATAAATACAAAGATGAAAATATAAATAAATAAAAAATAAATGAATGAACAAATAAATCTGAATGAATACACAAACAATTTCACAAAAAATTAATTAATTAATTAATTGTTAGATTAATTCATAAACCAATAAATGAATTGATAAATGCACAGATAAACAAACAGAATAATCAAATGAATTTATAGATAGAAAAGATAAATAAAGAACGCAAGTGAGCATATCTATACAAAACACGATCGAACCGTATCAACTTTAGTATCATAAAGTTTCATTGATAATTTGGTTGGATATACACACACCTTTCCGTATCTTTATATGACTTTCATCATCGATATGTCTCGCTGTGTATGAGAAAATATTATAATGAACAAAATATTAGATTTGTGAATATAATAACACACCAATCAAAGTTCTGATTATAGTTTATATTTAGAAAAGAAAATATCACATTTTTCAAAGAAATCTGTTGTGTCTCTATTTATAAGAAGGGTGACCATAAAAATGCACCATCGCAACCAAACTAACAGACAAGCTCACACAATGCTGTTGCAACTCCACCAAATATCATTCAGTCCATATTAAATATCATTTTTCCATGGACTGACATTATCACGTCTTTTGATGCTGTCAACAACTCGCTCTGTGTGTAAAGATGTATCTCAATGCTTCAGAATTATCTTATGGCTTCAGATATCTTATCATATCGCTATATTAGATGGCTAAACATAGATTCTTATGAGCCAGACGTCGGATAGATCTTACTCTCCAGGAATTAACTATAGAACTATTTCTGATTCATTTTTTCACAATATCTAAAAATTTATGTAAAAAAAAAAGCACATATATGTACAGTTTATGGCTGCACCAAAAGGAAAAATTATATTAGTATTCTGTAAGACAATAACCAGCGCTTCTTTCCTTGGGGACACAGAAATGGTAAAATAAAGACTAAGGCCCTGTTTACACTAGCTTTTTCAACCGCAGCGGTTCAATAACAATGTTAAGTCAATTGAGGCGTTCACATACAACCGCGCAGTTTTTTCTTGACTATGTGCTACCGCCACTGTTTCGGCGTGGTTGAAACCGCTAGTGTGAACAGAGCATTGGTGAAGAGAGGTAGAAACGAGAAATAAACGATTCTACGTGATTGTTATTCTATGAAGATAAGCGTTCAATCACAAACATAACTAGTTCCTTAAATACTAACTGCATCAATTTCGTGCAGTCAATACTTCGTGCACACGGAAAGAACTATGTAGAAATATGCTTCCACACAGAAATAGATACAGATACATGAGTTGAAAATAGGAACAGAAAATACAATAGAAATATAGAAATATAGAAAACTACTGCATTCTGCGAGGAATGAGTAAGGTCAGGACAAAAAAGGAGAAATATGAAAGATAAATGTCCAGGGTGAGCTTTGCCTGGGCCATTAGTTCTCAGCATTTTTTTCAAAATAAATTTTGACTTTGGATTAAATGTATGTCTTGTCTTAAAGAAGAGCTTGTGAACGATAACAACGCTAAGCAAAGGTGTAGGCTTTTGAAAACTCAATGTCTAATTATAGTTGGTGAGAAATGTTTGGTTGTACAAACAGAACCTCCGGAAGCAAGAAGAGTGAAAAGGTGTAGACTGCAGTCCGTAAAAACAACCCAGAATATTTTACATCTCACTCCTGCGTACACTCTATAACATCTTAGCACTAGGTTATTTCATTCAGTTGAAGAAAATAGATATAAACATTAAAAAAATCAAACCAATCTCGGTGAACATTATGGTTTCTAAATTCGATTCATGCTTATTCTGTTGATCACCTGACGGTCTTATTCAGCTGAGGAAAACGCATTTTGAATAGAACTGTGAAATATTGTCAAGGACAATAATGTCTCAGGTATGAAAGGTCAGTTTAAGTCAACTTTACCGATGGGACGTTGTTAAGGAAACTCTCTCTCTCTCTCTCTCTCTCTCTCTCTCTCTCTCTCTCTCACTCTCTCACACACACACACACACACACACACACACACACACACACACACACACACACACACACACACACACACACACACACACACACACACACACACACACACACACACACACATACCCGACTCGTGGCGCAGTGGTAGAATTCCTGGGTGCCACTACGGCATTCCGGATTCGAATCCCATCCAGGGCTAAAATAATTTCATTATCACTGTGCTGCCAGTCGTTACTCCAATTCTCGTGGGCGGGGAGTTCTGGGTGTGTCTGCGTGTAAGGTCACAGCATTTCCCATAGATCGGTCATATATGAGCTCTGAGCTCTCTTTCGGGAGGAAAATAGCTGCCGATCACGAGTTCAACACGTGGTCCAAGAAAATGGAAGAAAACTCGTGCCTACATTTCACCGTGGAAAAGAGCGTTAACAATAAAATTCCATTTTTAGATGTGTGGGTGGATGGTTCAGAGAATGCATTCACTAAAAGTGTTTATAGAAAACCCAGTTAACTCCGGAATGTGTTTAAACGGGTTGAGTGAATGCCCTTCAAAATATAAAATCAATGTGATACGAGCATATATTTCAAGAGTTTTCAAAATTTGTTCTAATTGACTCCTTCTCCACCAAGAACTAAATAGGGTTAAGCAAATTTTAACTAATAATGGTTTTGCAATGAAAGATATTGATCAAGAAATCAAGAATGATATGGAAAAAGCCAACACCAACACTAGTCATGATGATCAGAAAAAAATAATTGAAACATTTATTATCAAAATACAATGTCTTATGTTTATAAAAAAGACAAAAATGTATTAAAAGATGTAACCCATAAGAATTGTAAACCCCCAAAACAAGAGGATAAACTTAATGTGATAATTTACTATCGCAACCCCAGTGATGAAATACAACATGGCAGCAACAACAGACAAATTGAAACAAAGTAATGTTGTGTACAAGTTCTCATGTAATCTAAACAAAGACGGTGCACTTTGCAATGAGGAGTACATTGGTCGCACAACACAATCATTATCACAAAGGCTTGCATACCACATGCAAAACGGAGCCATAAATTCACATATCACAAAAACACACAGCACCAAAATATCACGGGATCAACTGAGCACAAACACAATAATAATATTCAAGAACAACGACAAAAGAAAACTTAAATGTTTAGAAGCTAATCATTAGTATTCAACAAAATATGTATGGGATTTTGGAATTATTCAAAGCATCCCACGTCGCTAGAACACACAGAAAAAAAAATACCCTCGCTGCTGCTTTACTTTGATTTTATATTCTGCATTTCTTAAATAAAGCCAAGTTCTTCTGAAAGAAGTGGGTACTAGGTCCAGGCAGATATAGATCCTTGAAAAGAGCATAAAAGAAAAAGAGAACCTTTACTCTCTCAGATATTGACAGAACCAATTTGAACTGATTTTGAGATCAGATGTACTTCACAGAACATTTGAACTTTTTTATCGCGTCTAAGAAAAGCGGAGACGGTTGGCTGATGTGAAATGACCTGCCAAAGAGCAGGCTGTGTGTCTTGAAGCAATAGCAAACTTTCGAGGAAATCTTATTACCAAAAAATCGTTTCACTGGTGCGTACTGTACATGACATATTTCCAAAACCTTTAATAAAAGATATAGGGGTGAAAGTATCACACGTTTCGATTATATTCCAGTTGGATATATATTTTCCTATTTGATAAAACACAAAATAAACACTCAGCATGTATCTTGATAATGTAATAAGTTTATATTTCCAACTGACATGCACTATGGCAAGAATGTATTAATTGTGTATTACATGGTGAATCATGTTTTCGAATAAACTTTCTCTGAGTCTGAGAATAGGCCGAATCATTTGATTAGATTTCAGAACTATGGCAAGAATGTATTAATTGTGTATTACATGGTGAATCATGTTTTCGAATAAATTTTCTCTGAGTCTGAGAATAGGCCAAATCATTTGATTGGATTGCAGAACTTGG
>NC_134811.1:27157745-27165245 GCF_046742065.1 Oratosquilla oratoria | reverse complement strand
TCCTTCCTCAACAGACATTCCCCTCTTCCCCAAAGCCCCCTTCACCCCATCCATCCACCTCATCCTAGGACGTCCCCTCATGTTCACTCCCTCCACATCTGCCTTCCATACCTCTTTTACTAGTCTTTCTTCCCTCATTCTTTCCATGTGTCCAAACCATCCTAATATTCTTTCATCAACCCTATCTCCCAAATCCTTTTTCACCCCTGTTCTCCTCCTCACCTCCTCATTTCTCACTCTATCCAGCCTAGTAACCCCCACCATACTTCTCAGACACCTCATCTCAAACACATTCAAACTCCTTCTCTCTTCTTCTCTTATGTTCCACGTTTCTGCCCCATACAGTGCTGTTGGCACAATCACTCCTTCATACAGTCTCCTCGCATCCATTCCCAAATGTCTATTCCTCATTACACTCTTCAATCCACCAAGGCATTTACTCGCTTCTCTCAATCTACATTCCACCTCCACCTTCACTCCACCTTTTCCTGCTACACTTGCACCCAAGTATCTAAAACTATCCACTTCCTCCAGTCGCTCTCCCTTAATGTTCACTTCCAGTCTACTGCCACTTTCACCCCTTGTACATCTCATCACCTTACTTTTACCCACATTTATCTTTAGCTTTCTTCTATCACATACTCTCCCAAACTCTGCCACCAGCTTCCTCAATCCCTCCTCCGACCCTGCCACAAGCGCAGTGTCGTCCGCAAACAACAGCTGGCTCACCTCCCACTTTTCTCCATTTTCTTTAACCATCTCCAATCCCTGACCCACTACCCTAGCATTCACCTCTCGCACCACCCCATCCATGTATAAGTTGAACAGCCAGGGCGACATAACGCATCCTTGACGAAGTCCCACCTTTACCTCAAACCACTCACTCTCTCCATTTCTAATCCTGACACAAGCTCTACTACTCTCATAAAAACTCTTGACAGCTCCCAAAAGCTTTCCTCCTATCCCATAAATCTATATATACATATATATATATATATATATATATATATATATATACATATATATATATATATATATATATATATACATACAGTGTGTATATATATATATATATATATATATATATATATATACAGTATATGTATATACACATATATATATATATATATATATGTATATACAGTATATATATAATATATATATATGTATATATATGTATATATATGTATATATATATATATATATATATATATATATTGAAAATATATGTATGAAAGTGGCAGTTCCCAACAAATCTTTCGAAGTAAACACCATGTAAGGACGGAGCCTTTATTAGTACGACGTTTCACTTATTACATTTTTTTAAAGAATCAGGCTCGCCCAAAATGGCTTGACAAAGAAGCTGAAAAAGTATTGCTAAAAAGAGACAGGCTTATAAGAAATATAAGTGCTCGGGTGCATCTAATGACTATCAAATTTATGTATTAATACAAAGAGATTTAAAAAAGACAATAAAAACAAAAAGGACAATACGAAATTAATATCGCTGATAACTCCAAAGAGAATCCCAAAGAACTCTGTCGTTACATTAGGGATAAAAAGGTTGTTAGGAATCACATTGGTCCACTATTATCTGCTGACGGTCAACTTGAATATTCAAATGAAGGAATGTGTGATATCTTAAACAATTATTTTAGCTAAGTATTCGTAAACGAAACACCTCAAAGTGAAGTCCAAATTGAAACCTGTGAAAAGTCTAGGGTAAACTTACTCACTACGGTAAATATAACAAAAGAAAAGATTAAAAGGTGTATAGAGAAACTCATACATACATACATATACCAAGGCTTTTTCCCCCTTCCAAGGGAGGTAGCCAAAAAGGGAAAGGCATAAAAACACTCCCACCCATTTCATCCCTAAATACACTCCACACCCCTCCCACCCTTCCTCTCATCTGAGCACCTCCTGGATGACGGGTCATCCCTGCACCCTGCCCACCGCCCTGGGTCAGAAGCAGTGTCGCAAGACACAGTACATCCACAGCAAGGCCGCTTCATTTAATAGGCGACCCCCCCTCTCCGTCCCCCTTTGCATATAAGGAGAGGACGGGGAGAAATCCCTTCGGGCCTAACGGTTGGTATCCAAGAATCTTAAAGGAAATGAATAATGAGATTGTTGTTCCATTAGAAATTATTTTCAAAAAATCCATCATATCCGGAGATGTCCCAAGAGAATGGAAGCTAGCTAACGTTACTCCCATATTCAAAAAAGATGACAAAAAGAAAGGAAATAACTACAGGCCTATAAGTTTGTCTTCAATCGTAGGAAAATGACGGAAACTATCATCAGAGATGCTATCGAACATCATTTAGAAAGTAACAAAAAAAAATGTGAGCAATTTTCTATAAGGCTGGACAAAGACCTTGAGAGGAAAAAGATAATTTTAGAGGGCAAATAAAGATAGCTTAGAATTTTTTTGGGGAATGGGTATTAAAGGAATTTGGTGGGGTGAAATATTGAACATGCTCCTATTTTGTTCAAATTTGTTGGTTCCTTGTATGATGGCTGCTTCCAAACATTTTCTTCGGAACTTGTCGGGCTCACGTACCAGAAGTTCTGCATTCTCCCAGTCCATCACGTGGTTGCTACTGTTCCTGTGTGCAATACACGCGTTGGTGGTGACATCATGGTGGACATCGTATCGATAATCTGGTATCCAGGTTTTTAGCTCGCGTGATGTTTCCCTAATGTAGGATTTATCACATCCTGAGCCTGGAATCCGATAAACACCTGCTTTATTGTCCGACGTTTTGCAGATATTGTTTTCTCATCCTCGAAATGTCTTTAATTGTCCTACTGGTCTGGCACACGACACGTTTGGTTGTCCCGCCCTGCTGCCTACGGCCTTCCAGAATCTTAATGACATGTTTTCTGTATTTATCTAAAAGGAAATCTGGACGTTTTAATTTTAGAAAAGTCTCCCTGATATACCAGAACTCTTCTGAGCATTCTTCACTGCATATTCTGAGTGCCCTAAGGAGAAGCCTATCACTATTCCTTTCTTGATCCTGATGTCATGGTGGGAGTAGAAATTAATTAAATCGTTTTGTTAATGTTTTTTTTTTGTTTTTTTACATTAAATTTCAGCTGGTTGCCATGTTTTGAGATGCATGTGTCTAGAAAAGTAAGGAAATCGTTAATTTCTTCTTCTAGGGAAAACTGAATGGTGAATTCTACCTCGTTCACCACAAGATTCGTAGAATATGTTTGGAAGCATCCATTATACAAGGAACCAACACAATTGAACAAAATAGGGGCATGTTTAATATCTCACCCCACCTAATTGCACTATTACCCATTGCCAACAAAATTTTAAGCTATCCCTAGTTGTCCTCTAAAATCCCCCTTTTCCTCTCAAGGTCGTTGTCTACCCTCATTAGAAAATTGATCACCCTTCTTATTTTATTTATTTATTTATTTAGTTAGTTAGTTATTTTTTTATTTATTTATTTTTTTTATTTTTTTGTTCCTCGGTTGTGATCTAATGTCCTTCACCTAGTCAATTGTTCTATCTTATCCTTAACCTTACCTGTTCCCAGACATTCGGTCCACCTTCTCCTTAACCTTTCCTAGTATTCAGTGCCCCCCCGCCCCTGTCCCCGATACCCACTCCTTTCCTACTATGTACTTGAAAAAGCTGTGACAAGCGGATCGTCGTATTAATAAAGGCTCTGTCCTCACATATATTGATGTTAATAACAATTATGGCTATTAGTTTTTACAAATGACAATATATTTCTCTTTTGCAGAGGAAGATATGAGTAGACTGAAAAATGAAAATAGAAAAGAAACTTTTAAAACTAAACCTACGTTTTTAGATATATTAGGTAAAACAGTGAGACATAGTCTACCTAATAATACAAGAAAACCGAAAAGGGAAAAAAATAGATGGAGTAAAGATGAAATCGCAACTGATGAATTGACAGTATGTGGGTGGTGTGGTAAACCACCTAAGACTAAGCAAAAAGTTTGGACTTTTGTAGTAAATAGTGTCTTAGCAAAAAACAAAATCCAGAAATGCAAAATAAACACAAGGCTACACCAGACAGTGAAAACGTTGTACACAGAAAGAAATGCATTGCGAATCTCATTTAATCAGGAGAGAACCCAGGCCGCTTACAAAACTTCATTGAATTATTTTTTCAGCAACTCATTGAATGGCAGCAAAGTCTAGATTATAATCTAACATCCAAGGTTAGAAATCTTGAACATTTAACACATAATCAACTAAGCAAAAAAATAAATAAATAAATAAATAGATAAAACGAGACGACAATTAATTCCCAATGAAAAGGAAAAACAAAGAACACGTTGGTAATAAAAACGATTAATAATGATGAGAAAACCTTTGCCTTTGCGACTGCTTATTATGCAGTCGCTTAGGCAAAGGTACGAGTCCTTGTGGTGGAGCATATTTTCATTTGTCACAACGACACACAACTCGTCGGATGGCTCGCACATAATAGAGACTCAGGGAAATTAGAATAGAGACTGAGCTGGCCTAGTGTAGTCGGGGAACTACCAGGTCGAAGTCCAGGTCGTTCCTTTTATGCGGCCTGCCGGGCTCGGAGCTAACGTCTTTCCTTCATAATAAGCAGTCGCTAAAGCAAAAGCTCGAGTCCTTGCGGTAGGTCTTATTTCTATATATACATATATATATATATATATATATATATATATATATATATACATATATATATATGTATATATATATATATATATATATATATATATATATATATAGTATACAGGTATATATATATTATATATATATGTATATATATATATATATATATATATATATATATATATATGTATGTATGCAGGAAAAACACTGGAAGCGTATGTTCTTGAAAAAGCAAGGTTGACCACGAAGAAAAACTATTACCACAGAGCGCTTTCGTGTATTCACATCGTCAGTGCAAATAATACTTGCACTGAAACTGTGAATACACGAAAGCGCTCAGCTTTAATAGTTTTTCTTCGTGTTCAACCTTGCATATATATATATATATATATATATATATATATATATATATATATATATATATGTGTGTATTCACCTCGGATCTGCTGCAGTCTCTGTCGAGACAGCCAGACACCACCCTACGGCAGTGAGCTCAGAGCTCCTTATTAGCCGATCTCTGGGTAGGTCTGAGACCACTCACACACCACACACCGGGACAGCAAGGTCACAACTCCTTGACTAACGTCCCGTACCTAATCGCTGCTAGGTGAACAGGGGCTACACGTGAAAGGAGACAAACCCAACTTATCTCCGCCCGACCGGGGAATCGAACCCCGGTTCTCTGGCTTGTGAGGCCAGTGCCTTACCAATCCGCCACCGAGCCGTGTGTGTGTGTGTGTGTGTGTGTGTGTGTGTGTGTGTGTGTGTGTGTGTGTGTGTGTGTGTGTGTGTGTGTGTGTGTATGTGTGTGCGTGTGTGTGTGTGTGTGTGTGTGTGTGTGTGTGTGTGTGTGTGTGTGTGTGTGTGTGTGTGTGTGTGTGTGTGTGTGTGTGTGTGTGTGTGTGTGTGTGTGTGTGTGTGTGTGTGTGTGTGTGTGTGTGTGTGTGTGTGTGTGTGTGTGTGTGTGTGTGTGTGTGTGTGTGTGTGTAATAATAAAAAAAATAATAATAATGATAGGTTTATTGAGATAGCAGTGATACACTGACAATAATACAATTGGGCACTTTTATGAGTAATATAGTAATTATTAGAGTGATATGCTTAGTCTAAAATTTATGATGAGTTTATTGTGCGGACAATGGATGGAATGGCACTGTTCTTGTATCGGTCAGTTCTCGGCGCTCTGATGGGCTTGATTTTGTTTGAATGCCGAGTTGCATGGCGGGTGGGTGTGGTGGGAGGTGGGAGGAAGTGACGGTGACGTGGGTGTAGCATTAGGTCCTGTCCAAACTTATTCAGTGCCTCACTGTATTTGTCGGACAATCTTGGCAAGCTGAGGGTGGTGAGGGCGTGTTCGTATCCCTCATACTGATTACCCAAGATAATTCTGCACGCTCTTTTTTGTACTTTCTCTAATTTGCTCCTCTGTGTGATGTTAAGTGATGATGACCACACACACACACACACACACACACACACACACACACACACACACACACACACACACACACACCTACATATATATATATATATATATATATATATGTATATATATATGTTTATATATATATATATATATATATATATATACATATATATAAGATTGAAGGTGAAAGAAGTTGACGAAGAGAAAATGGGAGAATTTTACGCCTTAACGTTTCGACCCGCAGGGTCTTGATCACAAAGCTAACAACTCAAACGTAACCGGATATTTTATAATACACGGACGGGTCATCTTATGGGACGCTTCGGAGAGCTTGTTATTTTATCTGCGAATTTTTTTTATTATTAATAAGCTTGTGGCTTTTGCTAAACATATAAATCCTTCTCTATGGTTAATGTTGTTATTAGTGTTGATATATGCTGCCTCAATTGTCTTCCTTAGTTTCTTGGATGATCCTTTATTCAATACGGTTGTGTTGGTCCAGTCTGGAAGGTGACCATGTTTATCCACATGTATTACTATGGAATTAGATGTCCTATGGGCTTTTACGTCATTTTTATGTTCATTTATCCTTTTATTATGTCCGCGACAAGATTCACCAAAATATGAAGAGGGACAGCTTTTACACGGGATTTTATAAACAACGCTGTTTTCGTTAGTGGGATTATTGTCGCTACGTGTTACCAAATGTCCTACTTTGCTACCTGACGTCCTGGCTATTTTGATGCCAGCCAGGACGTCAGGTAGCAAAGCATACATACATACATACACATATGTACATGTATATATATAATATATATGTATATATATACATATATATACATATATATATATGTATATATACATATATATATATATATATATATATTTATATATACATATATATATATATATATATATATATATATGTATGTATGTATGTATTATCACGTCCTTAATATGAGTAGAATTCTGTGGTTTTGGTATTCCACGCCATAGTGTGAATAAGATCTGTCTGTAATTTTAAGGCACGCCTTGCGTGAATATGATATGTAATATATGTTATATTCTATTTTATTATATTCTTTATTGTATAAATATATATTTTTTGAAATACTAAGCATTGCGCAATACCTGCCTGTTGCAGCGTGCCCATTACTTACTATAATATGACGCCAAGCTGAGGAGCGTAATATAATTTGGCTGGTAAATCTTACTCTGCTTTCCCATTGGCTGAAGATTTTTAAACTACCTACTTTGGATACATTTCTGAATTCCGGAAACGTAAGCACCTATTCCTCGGCTACAAGAGGCCAAACAAAAAGCTACCCAGAGAGTCAATAAAGAGCGACGACAGAACAGAGACAGACCACACAGGGTGACATTGAGTAGAGAAGCAGATCCATGACGAGAAAAGAACCGAGAAGGT
>NC_134811.1:27142745-27152745 GCF_046742065.1 Oratosquilla oratoria | reverse complement strand
TTAACAAGACTGTGACCTTCGGAGAGTGGTTATATTAGGAAGAAACTCATTAACAGATTTGATAAGCTTCCTGCGATAAACTTAGGAAACAAGAACTTGTCCAGGAAACGTGTGGGCTGCTTGGGAATCAGGACGAATGGCATGGTTCGAGGAACCAGCGTGGAACGAGACGCATACTGATGACTATGTGCAGGCATAGAACTCTGAGGGTTGCAACTATCAGTAATAGTACCAAACATGGAGGATGGAGAGAAATCTGTAGAAGACTGGAATGTGTTAGAAATGAGTGGCTGGAAGAAACGAGAAGTTTCTCCAGAAAGACGACTAAAATCGGTAGACATACAAAACACATGTTTAGTCAAATAACTTCCACAGAGATACCTTAACATTTGGGTTATTAACAATATAAAGGAGACTGAATCAATGAATATTTTTGAAGATCGGATCAATAAAATGATTCCTATACAACATCATGATTATAGGTGACATGAACAGACATGCGAGACTAGAAAGAAATTATTGTGTGAATGGTCTGTCTTCGTTTTAGTAGACAGAAACAGAAGCTAGGATAGAATATTGAATTTTGTACTGAAGTGGGATAACGAGTGGTGAATTTATGGCTCTCACCGGTCTATTTTATTCAACATCATGCAGGAAAGGAGTTAATGTCGCCCTGTCTTCGAACTGAGTGTTAATGCCAACCAAGGCAAATTTCATGCAACGTGCCTCAATATTACCCAGTTTCGGTGATTCGTGACCTATGGGAAGGAAGTGGGATTTGCTGCATAATACGTTTATTTGGTTTGCAACCGAGCAAAGCATCAGTTCTCAAAATGTGGTAGGCGCACCCCCCCCCCTTACTCCCACTTGGTGAGGGAGGGGGGAGGGGAGGGGGAGGGGGGAGGGGGACCTCGTCTCTGTGATGCTCCCGGGGCGTATGCCGGCACCTTTCACTTTGTGAATAATCAAATCTCTAAAAACATTTTTTTTTGTCGAACTAATATTAAAGAGTCCTGACAAGGTTTTTTTTTTTTTTTTTTTTTTTTTTTTTTTCATTTGACTAAAAATAATTTTATCTTTTGACAGATCACAATTTTTCTAACCCATGACAAACAGCTACAATCTTCGGAAAAAAATGTTTGAGAACAGCTGTCGTAAATAGAGAATGAATATATTAGTTTCCAATATTGAATTATAAATCTATAGAAGCTATAATTTTAGTAAGGTTTGCTCTACCTTCTCTATTGACGACAAAATGTTTGTATTTCGTTATCTGACTGAACAGTGAAAAAGGTAGGTTTGAATAAATGACCCACTCCTACTACTAGCACTTACTCCATGGTGGAGATTCGACCTGTGATGCAGTAGGAGGTAGGAGAACTACCTACTACTTCAGAAAAATCAGCACATCAATAAACAAGTAAACGAATAAATCAATTAATTGATTAATGAATACATAAATAAACAAATGAATATATATATATATATATATATATATATATACATATATATATATATATGTATGTATATATATATGTCTATATATATATATGTATAAATATATCTATATATATATATATTTATATATATGTATGTATATATATGTATATATATATATTTATACATATATATATATATATATATATATATATACATATGTATACATATATATATATATATATATATATATATATATATATATGTACATATATATATATGTAAACTATTTAAGACAAATGAGAGAGAAATGGGTGGAGAAGGGCAAACGAAGATGTGTTGAGAATAGAGTTTATTGCCCTAACGTTGCGACCAACTTGGTCTTCTACAGAGGACTTGTTGTATTACAATTGGATCACAAAGCTCATACTCGTAGTGAGAGGTTTTCCTTTGGCTACCGATTTGATTATCAAGGCACTTGCTGTTTTTGAAAGGCATTTAAATCCGTCATATATATATATATACATATATATATATATATGTGTACATATACATATATATATATATATGTGTACATATATATATATATATATATATATATATATATATATATATACATATATGCAAAATAATGACAGTGGAAGAGAAACTTGTAGACCATAAGTACTTTCGTATATATAATCTTCAGACTAAATTAAAGAGAAACAGAGTTGTGTTTAAATGTATCAGGTAGCAACCGCAGGGGTGGGGAGGGGGGAGACAATATGATGCGGGGGGGGGGGAGGGACCTTACCTCCATCGACCTGACCAACACATATGGTTAATTCTGGCGGAAACATCTTGAGTGACCAATTTATCACATTCAAAATGTCCACAGCCTAAATTTATATTTTTTTTTATCAAAAGTGCCCCATATCAAGCAAGATTCTATTACATTTCTTTCATGTACGTTCTTCTCTTTGGCTAAAATTGTTGCCTTAGACCAATTAATATGATTGTTGTATAATGCTTTGTGTTGAAATAACGCATCATTTTCCTGGGCAGATCTCACACTATATCTATATTGGGAAATCCTTGTTTCCAAGTTTTTCCCAGCTTATCTAATATAAAATTTGTTACAATCATTGCATGGAGTTTTATAAACAACACCGTTGATGTTAGGTGGGCTGTCCTTAATTAAAGTTTTCTTAATGGTGTGGTCATATTTAAAAGCCAAAGGGAAAAACCTACATAAAAGAAATTTAATAGAATCCTGCTTAATATCAGGCACTTTTGATAAAAATATCAACTTAAGCTATGGATATTTTAAATACGATAAATTAGTAACCCAAATGGTGCTCAAGATGTTACCGCCAGATTAAACCATTTTGTCTGAAGATGTAATATAGGAAAGTAATTATTGTCTACAAGTTTCTCTTCTGTGATTATTTTGCATTCTCGTATCACGGTGATGTGATTGCTTGCACACACACACACACACACACACACACACACACACACACACACACACACACACACACACAAACACACACACACATATATATAATATATATATATATATATATATATATGTATATACACAATATACATGCAATAAAAACACTAGGAGCGTGTGTTCACATATGCGTAAATAACCTTCTTTTTATCTGCACTGAAGATGTAATTACACGAAAGCGCTCTGCTTCGTTAGTTTACTTTTTCCTAGTGGTTATTTACGCATATATATATATGTATATATATATATATATATGTATATACATATACAGTATATACATAAATATATATATACATATATATATGTATATATATATATATATACCAAAAGGCCCTTTCCTCCTATTAAGAAAGGTAGCCAGCCAAGGCATCTATTCTTACATCCATGCCGCACCCATCTATTGTCCCTCTTATCTTAGCTCCTTGTGGATGAAGAGCCCTCCCTACCTGCTACCCACTGTCTGCGTCAGAAGCAATACAAGAAATAAATCGATGAATAATGAATAAGTAATCATAACATGTCGAGAATCTTTTTAATTAACGAGTTCTCAATTTCTATTCAAACAAATTCGATTAAAATTTGAAATCAGATCGTCTTTTTATCATCAAGGGCATGAGTTAGAGAATAGACAACACAATTTACAAGAAATACTAACCTGGAGTTCCCCGTCCCAAGTTTAAGAGGAAACGCATTAAAAGGTTACAAAGGAGGAGCATGCCGACAGGAGACTTTTTGGTCCTTAACTAGGTCGGATGCAAAAACAATTATAAATAGATAGATAATAAATAAACAAATAAATAAATAGATTAATAAATATATAGATAAATAAATAAATAAACAAACAAATCAATCAATCAATATATATATATATATATATATATATATATACAGTATATATATATATATATATATATATATATATATATATATATATATTGATTTATTTGTTTCTTTATTTATTTATTTATCTGTTTATTTGTTTATCTATCTATTTATATATATTATATATATTTATTTATTTATTATTTATCTATTTATAATTGTTTTTGCATCCGATCTAGTTATATATATACATATATATATATATATATATATATATATATATATATATATGTGTGTATATATATTATATATATATATATATATATGTATATATATATATATGTATATATATATATATATATATATATATATATATATATATATATGTATATAAAGAAATAAAAATAAATAAATAAATGAAAATTATAATAATATGAATAATAATAAATAAAATAAATAGATAAATAAATATGTAAATTTAAATAATAAACAAACAGTTAATAGTAAATAATAATCAATTGATAGATGAATAATAATCAAGCAAATAATAATAATAAACATTTATCTCCATTCTCATAAAAAGTATCCAAAACTTGTATTTCTGACTGACCGTCTTCTGTCAACTTTAATTATTTCTTATTAAATTTTTGTAAATTTGGTGGCACTCATTCGTACATTTTTTTTTTCTTTTTCATTCTTTTACTGGAAACTAATCTCCATTCAAAACTATTTTTCATTATTTTGAGCCTGTGCTATTTCTCCTTTCTACAATCCTTCCTAAACATCTCCTTTACCAGCTCTTTTATTCGATCTATTCGGTGCAAGGATAGATGTACTGGTTATCACCGAGAGCAAGTGGGGAATTAGGCTTGGTACCTCTTGGTTGAAAGTGACATACCTTACATGATTTCTGATATCAAACTTCAAATACTTAGTGAACTTGTCACCATACATTCCATTTCCTCACCTGTGATGAGAGGGATGTGGATATCGACACCGCGTTCCTTACGTCTGGCAAAAGGCGTCTTAATGAGACTAAGCAAGAAGACTGGGGATCCCCTCTTTTCGTATTCTTGTCCCATAAAGACTCAAAGAAAACCTGGTTTCAGTCCTTCCCCCAACCCCTAACAAAGTGGGGGTGAATGGGGATTCTTTACGGCAGTGTATGTTCCATTCTTGTATATGCTTAAGGCTTTCAACTTCGTTGTCTCCCCTAACCTGCGATTGAGTGATGGACAAATCATCCCTCTGATTGCGGTGTTCCATCTTCAGGGCGGAATCTGGTCCCTCATCTCCCCCGGACAAATGCTCTTGACACTTTCTATTCCCCGCCTGTCTCCGGCAATCTACCTGTTCGATCTCGCTTGAGGTACAGTTGTGACAGGAAATCCTGGTCCACAGAATAGTTTCGGTTATGTAATTGCAACGCTTGTTGGTATCTGATATGATTTCTGTATAAGGAAATACATTATACTACAAATACTCTATAGATAAACTTCATCAAGAGGCCATCGACAAATTCATATGGCGGATTTAATTGGCCATCTTAAACCTAAGAGATAATTTGTGTTTCTAATGTAGTTGTATAATTATCCAACTCATTATCCAAACTATGGACCAATTATGATTGGCATATAAGTCTCGATAGATAGAGGGTTTTAACATTTCCTAATAATTCCTCTGTGAGAATATGTATATTCAGCAGTCAATGCTATCGAAACCACTATTGATTTTGTTTATTTGTCAAATTTCGCCTAATAAGATCATTGTTGAGTTGCATTTCTGATATTAAATTAAGCAATGTATCTAAAGATCATGTAGCAAGTAAGGAGAGTGATTATTTAGTCCATAGTACGGTCCCTGGTGAGACAAGCCACGCCTTCTTCTTTGCACGACCAATCATGAACACTTCTGAATGACGCTCATTAGCTGGAGGTGTCTGCAACGGTTGTAAATTGATCAAGAACAACCGTGATTGGCAGCTAAAGAAAAGGGGCGTGGCTTATAATGACAACAAGATCAGTGATTTATATGATATCAAGGAGGCATAGTTAACTCTCATTAATCTAAACTATTTCGTTTTAGTACTTTCACTGAATTTTACGACTCTAGTATTTATTAAGGCTGCCGGCAAATTATTCTATTAAGCTAAAAAAAATCCTCAAAAAACAGTTTAAAACAGATATAATTCTGTTATCAAGAGGGTGACTCTCCTTAAGAAACCTTCATGTGCCCAAGAAAATGCGTTATCTATTTTCACGCAGCATATAAGGGATAACAGTATGTAGTACACTGTATAATTATGTTTGGGTATTTGTCCACTATTATTCAAGTCACCTTAAAATAACTGGCCCACGGATGCCACACTGAGCTAAAGGACAAAAGTCATCATTATTTTTCTTTCATTCACACAAAATAATTTGATATATCAGAATAATAGAAATATTTTTAATTGAAACTTGTTTTATTGGTGTGGATTCATATTTAAATTACGGTGACAGGTGTTCTTATGTCCTTCAGAATACCCCTGAAAGATGATACAGATTAATTAAAATTTTATAAAGGACAAACATGACATAAGATATTGTTCAGCATCAGAAAAGTTGTAAGGAATAGTTGTCGATCTAAGCAAACAGAGGCCAAAATTAGGACCAAAGATGGATACGTGGAATAAGGAGAATTTTTTAACTCAGAAATTTAAAATGGGAGGAGTTAATTCCCCACTCTGGGGCCTTATGGAACTACTGAGAGCGTCTTCCAATGTTGACACAGCTGCCTCTGGAGGAGATTGGCATCCTATTAACCAAGGGAACCAAGAAAATCTATAGTGCACAACTGACTCGTCTGCAAAAGGCGACATTACCAAACGCAAAATAAGAAATTAATACATTTAGCAAGAACGACAAAACCAGAAAGATCATTATACTAAACAAACATTACAAAACTTTAAACAGAGAAATCGTTACACTCAGTAAATGTGGCAAAACATTGATCAGAGAAATCATTACACTTCCTAACACATTACAATCCTCATAGAGATAAGAAGGGGTTTACGTCAAAAGGTATTAACATTTGTCCTAAATGCTCACATAGGCTGGGCAGGTTAACCCATTAAACTCCGATGACAAGATGTCTTGTCATTTGGTCAAATAAAACAAAAAATCATAAAACACCAAAATGTTTGATCAAACACCAGAAAAAAATATGACGTCTATCCTCGCTTCCTGCGAGGACAGACGTCATATTTTTTTCTGGTGTTTGATCAAACATTTTGGTGTTTTATGATTTTTTGTTTTATTTGACCAAATGACAAGACATCTTGTCATCGGAGTTTAATGGGTTAAGGTCTTCAGAGACTGTCGAGCCTACTTGGAAGGAAATCCAAAACCCACTTGGAAACGTGGGAACCCAAGGGATCACTGCATATCTTAGTAGCAAGGTTCTGTGAGTTACCCCTTTCTGAGCATACCTGGATGTTACAGTCGCTATTAAAGGAGTCAGTTGGTTTACTGGTGCTTCTATCCTTTTGGACAATCTCGCACTGCTGTTGTACGTTATCTTACATTTTTCAGTCAAAGGTGATTGTAGTTAGATTAAGAGTCCTTTTTTTTTTTTTTTTTTTAGGAAATTGTGTCTATAGGGTAGAGCTATTAGTGTTTTGTCGTCCATGATTTAGGGCATTGTCAGTGTTGTTTCAGGGGTTAGATAACCAAGTAGGTTGTTGTGGTTCTTAATGAGTGTTGCGTAAATCGGTCATTCTGGTAATACAGATGGTATTATAGGGGAAGCCTTACATTGGTAGGAGGGTCTTTTTCTGTTATATGGTGGTTATCTGTGAAACAGGAATGTCCTGTTCTTATGCGTGCCAGTACTGTCCAAAAACGTCAATTATGTTGATATGAAGACAACTATGGGTAATATGGGGGTTGATTGTTTTTAAATGGTTTGTTGAGTGTTGTTCCCTGCGTCTCTGCCGCATGTTTAGCATTGCTGATTGGAGGATTAGGTAATAACCTTTTACTAGTAAGAGAGTGGGGCCAAGGGTTGTCAACCAGGGTTTCACGATCCCCCTTTCCCCTTCCCCAAAGTCCACAGAACTTAAGAAAGGGACCCATAACACCGAAGTTGACTTATGCAAAAGGATGCAAAGCGATTGAAACTAGCCCAAAGCGTTGACACTACCCCACGAAGTTCGGATGCAAAGCGATTGAAAATACCCCAAAGCGTTGAAACTACCCCACGAAGTTCGGTCAACAGCATCACATAAAATAAGTCTCCTTGGCGTGTCTCGTCTCTGATGTGTAGAGTTACAAGTACGCGTACACGCAGACGGTTCCATTCTGTTTCTCTATGAGATGAAATCAAATATGTTGAGGCTCTCCCTCGGTATGAGAATAAAGAAATGCCGCTGTTGTTTGTCATTTTTCTCAAATTTCCCCAGACAGTTATCTCGGGACAAAACTCGGAAAACACTTGTGAGATCGTATGAATTTCTTATGTTGCGTTTTTCATTCTTTACTCTGTTTATTTATATAATTTTTACAATCTATTTATTTATTCATTAATTCATTTATGTATTTATTTGATTTTACTTATAAATTTGTGTTCATATGTGGGAAAGGATATGACAGATAGGGCTGATGAAAGAGTACTGGGATGGTTTGGACACATGGAAAGAATGAGTGAAGAAAGATTAATAAAAGAGCTATGGAAGGCTAAGGTGAGGAGAGTGAACTTGAGGGGATGACCGAGGATTAGATGGATGGATGGGGTGAAGGGGGCGTTGAGAAAGAGAGGGATGTCTGTTGAGCAAGGAATGGAGAAGGCAGAAGATAGGGATGAGTGGAGAGTGGCTGTGTATACATGATACTGTTACGCAAGGAAGAGAGGGATGGGGGTGGGGGATGGGGGTAGGGGGTGTTTATGTGTGAATGATATTTCGACGCAGCCCGAAGGGATTTCTCCCCGTCTTCTCTTTTTCTGCATAAGGGGACGGAGAGGCGTGGTTACCGATTGAGTGAAGTGGCTTTGCTGTGGATGTGCTGTGTCTTGCTGCATTGCTTCTGACTAAGGAGGTGGGCGGGATGTGGGGGTGACCCGTCATCCACGAGGAGCTGAGGTGAGAGGGAGGAACGGGTGTTGGAGGGGAGTGGAATGGGTGGGAGTAGGAACGTGTCTTTGACCTAGCTACCTCCCTTACAAGGGGGAAAAAGCTCTTGGTACATTGATAGATAGAAATTATACATGGTACTGAAGTACAAAACTTTAGATCTTTCATATGAAGTACTTTAAAGATTTTATTCTATGAAGCAGAAGAACATTTGTAGAAACCATCAACGGGCGCGCACACACACACACACACACACACACACACACACACACACACACACACACACACACACACACACACACACACACACACACAGGCACGCACACAATCATATATACGTGAGAAACCATTAAATAACTTCAAATAGGTTGCTGTCGCTTTCCCCCGTCACCTATCAGTACAGATGACTTAAACACACCAATTGCCTGTACCTAATTGTAATAACATATCACAGTTCCTGCTTTGAACTAAGTTTCTTAAGTACAACTGTGAAGACTCCAACTTTGGTCTGCGAGAGTTTGAGAGCTCTTCACAGTTGCCACCGCTGAATACGGCCGTTTGACATGCATTTATGTGGTTATGCAACACATGTGGTAGATGTGTCAAATACACAGGGTAGTGCTTCATACAAGTTAAACAATTCTACAGCTGTAGATTTCAACAAAACCTATATACATGTATATACTGTACATACATACATACATACATACATACATACATACATACATACATACATACAAACATGCACACATACACACATACATACATACATACATGCATACATACATACAAACATACATACATACATACATACATACATACATACATACATACATACATACAAACATGCACACATACACACATACACACACACATACATACATACATACATACATACATACATACATACATACATACATACATACATACATACATACATACATACACACATACATACATACACACATACATACATACACACATACATACATACATACATACATACATACATACATACATACATACATACATACACACATACATACATACATACATACATACATACATACATACATACATACATACATATACCAAAAGGGGATTTTCCTGTGATGAACAAAATCGACTGGCGGCAG
>NC_134811.1:27132745-27135245 GCF_046742065.1 Oratosquilla oratoria | reverse complement strand
AGGGCTGAGAGAAATTACTAATGCTAACGACGTGGCCATCCTTGCAGAATACACGAGAGCACTAGATCTGGCATTCTGTGAATTTATGAAAATATCTGTAAATAGGTCTAAGAGATAAGCAAAGCTAAAACAAAGCCTGTGCATGTCCAAAGGAGAAGACCCTTGGTAATGGACATGGACTTGCGGCAGGGTTCAACTTAGAGCTCGTAGACAGCTTCACGTACATTGGCTCTAAAGAGTCCCCAGGAAATAATATACATCTTGAAGTGGATGAGTGTATCAGATCCTCAGCGATAGCATTAAATGGCATAAGGTCTTTTTCTCCTATAATTCAACTCTTTGTCTCCATAAAACCAAGTCTCCTATCTAGACAAACAAAAACAAGGCTATATAGCATCATGATACGGGCTGTGCTTACACACGGGGCCCAAACCTGGAGCCTCAATCAACTCATTTAAACAAAATTGCTCAGATTCAAGAATAATACTCTTAAACCAATCTGTGACTCAATATATGATGGAGAAGTAAATATGTGAAGGCAATACCCATGTCTCAAGCAACCGATTACATTTGATCATGGAGACTGAGGTGGCTTAGTCATATATATATATTTTTTTAATATTTAAACCACCCTTTTTGAACATTTCGCCCACGGACGTTTGGGCCAGCATTCTCAACCTTTCCCAGTGTGTCATCCAAATCCCCTTCTCCTCCTCCTCTCCTCCTCCTCCTCCTCCTCCTCTTCCTTCCCCCCCTTCTTCTTTTCTCTCCCCGTTCCCTCCTTTCCCCTTATTTAATCTCAAGCATATGTATCTCAACCTGTACTTGAAAAAGCTGTAAAAAGTGAAACGTCGTACAAATAAAGGCTCCGTCCTCATATGGTGTTTAACTCGTCAAACTTAGTCATATTCTCATATCAGGAGTAGACTTATTCACATGTCACATGTCACATGTCTCTCCCCGTTCCCTCCTTTCCCCTTATTTAATCTCAAGCATATGTATCTCAACCTGTACTTGAAAAAGCTGTAAAAAGCGAAACGTCGTACAAATAAAGGCTCAGTCCTCATATGGCGTTTAACTCGTCAAACTTAATCATATTCTCATATCAGGAGTAGACTTATTCACATGTCGAGTTTTCACGGATATTATACTGTAGTGTGCAGAAAATCTCAAGAATGTCCCGGCACTAGATGGAAAATGTAGTGGAAAACAAGGTTCGGGATTTGGATGTCAACACCGAGGGTGTTAAGAAATTAGTGGCAGTTCAGAGAGTATAGAGGCGTCTTGTGGTGACAGCCAGGGACCTCAATAGGCCTGAAGAACCAGTGGAGTGTTGCATATATATATATATATATATGTATATATATATATATATGTATATATATATATGTATGTATATATATATATATATGTATATATATATATATATATATATATATGTGTGTGTGTACAGCATATATATGGGAAACTGTAATGTTATAACACATCTTGATGTAATTGGGTCAATTATGGAGAGTTTGTTGTATTTTGTCCGACCGCTCTTCACGTCAATTTATTGACTGCTATCCTCGAATGGATTGCAAAAATGCCGCTATCATATTCAAATCCCATTTTAGCTTTCGTAGGAAAATTGTAGAATCTTCTTTAATAAAACATTATCCTAACTTCAATACCTCAAAAGATCAGTGGCCCCCCATACTGCTTTACGAGGGTAGCAGTCAATAAATTAATGTCAAGAGTGGTCGGACAAAATACCACAAACCGTCCATCCTTGACCCAACCAAATCAAGGGCATATAGCCTGAGTCCTCCCCACCACATTTTCCCGTGCCCTTTTCTGTACTCCTCACTATCTCTTTTATACCTGTACTTTATATTCTTGTAACTATTCTGCTGAAGAGGACTACAGACAGTAATCGAAATATACATTTTTCCTGTACTTATGATATTATTTCTCCGATAGTGGATTTAAAGTGTACTTATATATATATATATATATATATATATATATATATATATATATATATATACATATATATATAATACATATTTATATATAATTATATATGTATGTATATATATGTATATATATATAATACATATATATAATTATATATATATGTATATATATAATACATATATATATCTAATTACATATATGTATATATATATATATATATATATATATATATTTTTTTTTTCCTTGTATATAATTGATTCAAATCATTGTGGCAATGTTTCAACCTGCGATGAAGTTGACTGGGGAGGGATGGCACTCCAACGTCCTCCCAAACACTTATCCCCGTTCGCAAAATGAGATTTCGACATCTCCATATGCGCGTTCAGAAAAGGATAGTTCATCAGTGGAAATTCAGGCGCATCGGCTAGGGATCCAGCCGCTGGAAAATGCGCCGATTCCAAAATGGGAATTTGAATTTCGAGTGGAATTATGTATTCATCCCGTGCACACAGTCATCACTTTACGCCTCTAAGTTTCAAAT
>NC_134811.1:27122745-27125245 GCF_046742065.1 Oratosquilla oratoria | reverse complement strand
GAGGAAGTACTTCGGGTCCTCGGAAGAGTTCTTCATGCGGACGGCAGAAGTCTTCCTATATATCTTCAGCGAAGGGAAGAAATTCTTTACTGCCCAAAGGAAAATACTGTGTATCTTTACACATTACATCCCAGCTAACGATAGACAATTTCATTCAGCTTAGACAAGCTTAGTGCAGAAGAAATTTTATGTTTCTCATAATAGATATTCAATTTTCCCCTTTGCTATAACTACAACCATGTTCGAACTTCAGTATTCAAGAACATTGTTTTTTATTATATTAAAATTCAAAATATCAAAAGACAAAAAAAGACCAAAAAAAAATTGATCGATGAATAAATAGGTAAATACATATAGAGTATATAGTAATGAGATCGGCTCCAATCTTACCAAGTTACATCTAGACATATCTATTGTTGAACATTTAACCTAAATCTTGAATCAAGTGCCCGTGAGCTTCTTCCTAAGATACAGACGCTAAGATGATGAAATCCAAGGAGCATTAATTACCTCATTTACATGTGCCTGTCATGTCACTGACATCAAATGAGACTCTCCTGTCAGTTCCTCGACAGACGGTTAGGTATGGTTTCCAGGAAACATAAAAGAAGACACGGAGACGAAGGATTCTGACAACGAACGAAAACCGCTTGGTTCGTTCTGGGGTCATTTTACTGCTACGACCGAGTTTAGACTATTCTTAACTTATCGATCACGTTGGAAAGCAATCAGGGCGAAGTGGAGAGGACAGCTAATGCAACAGATCAGTCTATTGAATGTATTGCCCAGATGGTCTTCTGTATTTCACAACACCATGAGGAAATCAGAATGTTCCACTCGACAAAATTAATTCCGACAAGAATGCGAAAACGTAACAAGTTTAATTAATTATAGATTACAGTTGGATGAATTAATGTCGGTATATATATACGCATGATATAAGCTCTGCTTCAAAGTCTCTCGTCTCATTGCTAATGAACAACAGCTTTCGTGACTTTAGCCAAATATACACAGAAGGCTAATCCTTACCTTCCTGTTATAGTACACTTATGAACATTTTGTTCGGGTCAATACAGACGGCTTCGTTCAGCTAAAAGGAGCAGACTTGACTCCAAAACGACATCTTGATCCTGTGTAAACCCTAGCCAACCCTTAAGATGAGCCAAATCATCTGTTACCAGTCGGAACAAAATTTAGCGAGTTGGTCACCGTGAACAAATGGTCCAGTCAAAATACATTGTGTTAAGAGAAGTGACATACACCATATGGAAGCCACCAGTGTGCACCGTTTGCAAATGGCACTACAATTCCTCTCAATTTTGAGTTCGTCATAGTAATTTGACTGTGCTCGAAATGGTATACCTTCAGTTATATAGAAATGGATGGTATCCTGTTTTCATTCAGCGAAACAAGAAGCCAACTCGATAGAAATGTGATGCACACACACACACACACACACACACACACACACACACACACACACACACACACACACACACACACACACACACATACACACACACGCACGCACGCACACACACACACACACACTATATATATATATATATACATATATATATATACATATACATATATCTATTCATATATATATATATATTATATATATATGTATATATATATATATATATATATGTGTGTGTGTGTGTGTGTGTGTGTGTGTGTGTGTGTGTGTGTGTGTGTGTGTGTGTGTGTGTGTGTGTGTGTGTGTGTGTGTGTGTATGTGTGTGTGTGTATTCATATATATTTTTTTTCTTTCTTAAGGCTATCGACCCATAAGGGGGTTATTAAGCCTGGTGTGAAGATGTTCAATCTCTACGCTTTTTCGTTTTCTTCTATGAACTCGAGTATGTTACCGCCCGCGAAAAAGTAAAATAAAAATAACCAATATTTAAACATTAGGTAAAATTATACAATCATTTTACATCTACATGCTTTCTCCTTACAAAGGCTATCATAGTTTGTGGCAACATTAATTTTACCAATTTAAATAATATTTATGAACACATACAATGGTTTGTTTAATCATAGTAATTTTTGTCACAAAAGGCCAATCGTATTAAGGGGACAATACAGTAGTGGCGTGTTACCCTACCATACCCCTTTAACCTTTAACCCTAGCCAAAATAATATATATATATATTTTTTTTGGGGGGGGGGAATGAAATATAGTTATCCAAGTACCTGGAGTGATAGGGTATCAGAATATATATGGTTATGGGGGTCTATCTCCAAAACCCTAGGAGGAGTTTGTGAACAAACAAACAAACAAACAGACAGACAGAAGCCACTACTTTATTGTAGTAGATATATACATATATATATATACCTATATATACATATATATACATACATATATATATACCTATATATAATTATATATATACATAATGATATTCCCGGTTCAACCTGAGTTCCCTTACCATTTTTTCCACTCAACATTTATACATCCATGTGTGTGCATATGTATGTGGGTTAACAC
>NC_134811.1:27115245-27117745 GCF_046742065.1 Oratosquilla oratoria | reverse complement strand
ATTTTTCTTCATTGTTTTTAACCATCTCCATTCCCCGGCTTATTACCTTTACCATGCAAAGTCCCACTTATACCTCAGACCACCAATTTCTCTGTTCCTCTCCTAATCCTCTCAATCAAAACACTCCCATAAGCCTTCCCAACTACACTCAACAAACGCATCTCTAAAACTACTACACTCACACTTGTCCCTCTTCTCCTTGTAAAGTGGAACTATACAAGCATTCTTCCAGTCCTCCAGCACTCTACCCTCTTTTAGACAAACATTAAATAACCTCACCAACCAGTCCATCATCAATGTACCTCCCTTTTTTGAGACAATCTGCATGACATCCAGCCAAACCAGGTGCCTTACCTGCTCTCATAATTTTGATAACTGCTTTCACCTCATCTTTCTTATTTCTCCTCCACTTCTTTTTCACTCATCACTGTCATTTTCTTAGCGCTTCCCACTGCAACTACATTTACCTCCCTGTCTTTTTTCACATTTACCAACTCCCTAAAATACTCTGTTCCTCTTCCTCTTACTGCCGTCTCTTCCATTACCATCTCTCCATTAGTCTTTTTACTTTTTCTTCTTAACTTGATTTACCTCCTATTCCTCTCTCAATTTCTTTCCAAAATATATTTTTATTACTTTCAATTTTTTTTTCAGTCATACTCTTACACCTTTACATATCTGCTCTCCTCTTTGCCTCCTTTACCTTATGATTTACGTCTCTTCTCTTTTCTTTGTACCTCTCATGTGATTCCCTCGTCCTATTTTGTAACTAAGCTGTGAATGCTTGCTTCTTCTCTTCTATAGCCTTCTTTGCTTTATCATCCTACCATTCACTACCATTCCTTCTATTTGTTCCCGTCTTCATTGTTCTTCACGCACCAACTTTGCACACCTTGTGACTCCCTCCTTGAAGCATCCCCATTCCTCCTCCGCTCCTAATTCTACTCTACACTTTACTCCCTCCCACTCCTCTCTCAGATTCTTGTTGTACTTCTTCTCCTTTTCTTTCTCATTTAAGCAGTTTACTTTAAGCACCTCCCTAGCTTCTGTCCTTTTCCCCTTTATCCATCTATCCTCAACTTACCTTCCACAAAAAAAAAAAATATATATATTATTTTCCACAAGTCTCTTCCCTTAGAACATGTATATCCAAAACTCATCCTACTCTTCTCCTGGGTACCACTACATAGCCCATTAAAGCTCTATCTACCACCCTTTCATCCACCACCCTCTACCATGTGTATCTATGCTTGACTTTCTTCCTAAACACTGTATTTGCTATCATCTACTCTTTCTTGATACATCTTCACCATCAATTCTCTACTACGGTTTTCTTTCTTGAACTCCACACTTCCCTACCACTCCGTCTATTGATTTATTCCTTACCCTAGCATTAAGATATCCCAATACCACAATATCGACATTTCTCCATAAGCTATCTGTGCACTTATTTAAATCTATCCAAAAAGCCCTCCTCTCCTCTACACTTTTCTCACTACCATGTCCATATGCACTTACAAAAACCCACGTCTCTCTTCCTAGTTTCACCCTCATCCACATTAACACACACACACACACACACACACACACACACACACACACACACACACACACACACACACACACACACACACACACACACACATATATATATATATATATATATATATATACATATATGTATATATATATATATACACTGCCGTTTCGTCCTCACCGAAACTTCTTCAGAGTACATGTACTCTGAAAAAGTCCTAGGTATTTTGTTCAAAACAATGCAATGCTTTCGTTGTTAAAACAAAATTTTGTGAGCAAAATTAGTAGCACATAGTGAAGTGAGCTACTACAAAATAATATATTGAAAAGTATATATAATACAACATCATAAAAAGAAATATCCTATTCCGTGCTTGAAAGGATACGTCACATGTTTCTGTTAAATGTGAATGCATATTGATGATTTTTATATCCTCATCGTAATGCCAAATGTGATTCATCTTGTTCATCATAAAACAATTCCGTATGAAAGAATCTCATGCCTATTCTTCAAGGTGAAAAGCATTTCGATTTCCTTCATCTGAGGGAACAACCGTCAACATGGGACAAGACAGTTGGTGATCTCTTGAGACAAAAGCCAGATGGCCGAAGACCTTCAATCCACTTGGAAAATGGTGAAGACATTGTAAATTGTTATAAATATCAAACAGCGAAATTGTGCACGACATTTACTACTGATAAAAGTAATACAACGAAACGGAAGAAACGTAAAAGACAAGAGGTGAAAGATATAAATATCAAACAGCAATATTGTGCACGACATTTACTACTGATAAAAGTGAAATACAACAAAACGGAAGAAACGTAAAAGACAAGAGAGTGGAAGCATGGTGGGGGATGCTTATAAACCTGCATCCTTGGAACAAGGAATGGGCTCGTGGAGAACAAGAGCGAGATAAGAAATTCAATCCAAGACAAGAACTCCGGAAGTGAAGAAATCCAT
>NC_134811.1:27107745-27110245 GCF_046742065.1 Oratosquilla oratoria | reverse complement strand
ATTATAGAATGCTCACTAATTTGAATAGTTTTTTGCCTATCATTTCCGAATTTATTCACGTGATAATTTGAATGAATAACTTTGTTCGGCTGTCATGCATTCAACCAAGTACATTCAAGGTTCCTGTTCCTATTGTAAAGCATTATGGTTGGACCTGAAGAGCCTACTTTGAGACAATCCCAACAAGATCTTAGGATGACTTCACCTACATGCCTTGGACAAGCGAACCAGAAAAGAGTTCGCCCTAATTTCTTTTCCAGGGAGACGCAGGAACCACCTTTCTGTCCTGAAGGTGTACGAGAATAGTATTTAATTAAATAATTCCAATTCTAGAAAAGGTTCTTATAATCTTGTATGGTTATTTATATATATAATTCATCCTCACTATGTTAATATTCACACAGCAGATTCTGATAGGCTTACCTGTATTGCATGGAGTTGTGTCAAAAATCATCCCCACAACATTCTCTTCACACTTCCAATCCATCAAAAGTTGTTTTGTTGCTGTTGATATCACATCTCCTTTGTGTAGGCCACCTTTCTGATTTGAATGTGGGAGAGGGGGGACTCCAAGTAGCTTTGTACCATTGTCACCAGACACAAGAATGGGCAGGCGATCATCAATGCTTTTGGAATCAATTGTATCCATTAATTTTTCTCCCAGTGAACTTGTACTTTGTCTGATGGGTGCCAATCATCCTTGATTTTCAAACCTAATTCTGATATGATCGGAGCTATCTGTGGGTTGTTCTTGCATTTAAATTCAATTTTGATGTATCCCCGCCACATGCAGATATAAAGGAATATACAATTTTACTCAACTGGGTTGGTGAGATGATATTTCTAACACTGGATGAAACAAGTTCCTTTGACAATAAAATATCATGGGGCATAAAAATTGAAACTCCTTCTTTCACTTTTCTCCTGCGTTTTCTTTTTGGCTTAGCAGTGATGAATTCATCAGTGTTATTATCCTCATCAGTACTAATAGGAGAATAATTATTAGACGCAACATTTTCTTCATAATCACAACTTTTTTTATTTTGCCTCACCTTTTCTCGAATCTATCTCTCTTGTCGTTCCTTAATGCTTCTGGCTAGTACCTTGTTCACACAGGAGTAGGTAGCTGTTCTGTCAGTCAGCATGCTTTTCATGAACAGTATGTCATGATCGATTGCATCTTGTTCGGCTTGAGTTTTCCCATTCTTTGCAGCTGCCATATCTTTCAACACGGTATTCCTGTAAAATTTCATTGTTTTATCTAGTTCTGATTTAAACTTGATTATACCAGGATCGTCTGCCTGTCTTCTATCTACATTCTTTTTCATAAGTATCATGAAAACTTTGTCATAGTAAGTTTTAATCACTCGGCCAATGTTATTCCTCCCGGAAATGGTTGGAACCCCTGCTCTCTGGTAGTGCAAAAGCACATTGTCAATGGTGGCAGATAAAGCTTGATCCCAATGCATATCTCGAAGGTTTGCTAGAAGACATAGTAGAACCTGCCTATTCGATTGAAATTTACTGCCCCTTATTTCCTTTTCTTCATCCTGAGGAACGGTACCCAGTAACATTCTAATATATTCCTGATCATGCCGTGTTTTCATGGTGGAACTGATGATTTACAAAAACCCAACCTGCAACAGAAAAGAAAATATGGTAAAATTTTATAAGTCCCCCAGGAAACGTAGCGCAATAAATGTGTTATGAAAAACAAAATAAAGTTTGCGGATGACGATACGTTTCAATATTCAATACCCTACCAAGCTATTCCTGACTTATTCATGAACAAATGCTACTATTGCTAGGAGGCCTAATATTATATCAGACACGTCTAGAAAAACAAAACTCACGCCAAAATTCAGCCGTGCCTCGCCCGCCATAAACAACAAAACCCGGCTGATTTTTCCCCTTTTCTGTTAATGCAAGATCATTATCAGAAAATGCAATATCACATGGAAACTATTCTAAATATATATATATTTAAGGCCCTGGGAGCATTCGTAAGTTAGATACTGTACATACGTACTATATCCAACCTGAGATTCATTTCTACTAACCTGAGTTTCAGTTTTGCCGACTTCATTTTCAGTTTTGCCAACCTAATTCTTATCTTTGCCAAACTGATTTGCAAATGGTATAGATTTACTTTTAAGAAGAATATAAGGTAAAATAACCACTTTTGGTATATTTTGATACGCTGGTGCTACCACATGTGTGCTTCAATTTCCAAGAAAATTTACGTGGGTGTTACTTACATAGACCCACAACACTAAAACTTTGAACAGAATCGTAGGACCAGTTTTGCATTTTTGGGGGGCAACAGTCACACCCTAATATATATATATATATATATATATATATATATATATATATATATATATATATATATATATATATATATATATATATAATATATATATATATATATATATATATACACACACACACACACATATATATATATATATACAGTATATCTCGATTCCTATCCAAGTAG
>NC_134811.1:27077745-27090245 GCF_046742065.1 Oratosquilla oratoria | reverse complement strand
TGAAACTACCATCATGTTGTACTAATAGATAAGCAAAGAGATCGTTACCGAGATGATCTGTATATACACATACACGAACACACACACACACACACACACACACACACACACACACACACACACACACACACACACACACACACACACACACACACACACACACACACACACACACACACTCACACACACACACACACACACACACACACACACACACACACACACACACACACACACACACACACACACACACACACACACACACACACACACACATACACACACACACACACACACACACACACACTCAAAAGTAGTCTAAAATTATAATCATTTTTCTAAAGTGGTATTTTCCAAAATATTTATTAAATGAAATTTTGTTTCAGTAAAAAAGAAATAACAATATCGATCAAAGAATATCTTAAGGTCACAACTGAATATTGAAGATTCATCCTTATGATAGGATAATTCCTTATGATGTATACATTATTTCTGTCAAGATGTAGACAAGTTTGTTGAGATTTCGTCCAGAACGTTTTTCAATACTCAGAAATTATGTACATCGAATATACACAGCAATAAGAACTTCCTCAAACATTTGAAAACACTCCTCCCTCACTTAATATAGTTTACTTTTTTATTAAACCATTTCAAAGATTTTCTGATAAATATATCTCTACCAGTGGCTTATCACTACTTACATATCTCATACTTGATATATGATATTTTTAATGAATAAAAGCCAACCCATAACATTTTTTCTCATCACAAATTCTAATTCACTGGCAGAAGCGATAAACCAAAGAACAACTGAAACAAGGAATATAGGCACAAATATTTTTATCAAAAATGCAATCATAGTGTAGTTCATCACGAAGTATTTTTTTATATGTTGACAAGACTACTGCATACCTCTACGTGGAACATGATTTAATTACATAGATCAACTGACATTACTTTTTTGTCGAACTTATTTTTATCTATCTATCAATTCATCCATATACTGAGTTGATTTATTTCATGTATTTCATTAATTTATTTGTTTGATTAATCTATTTGATAAATGTATTTAATCCATTTGATTTATGTATCAATTCGTTTCATTATTCGTTCATCTATTCATCAAAAGCTTATCACAGCGTTTTTGGGGGCTACATTTTGAAATCAAAAATGTTTGATGGTGGAGATAACGTGGGCCATCAGAGAAAGGACGTCCAAATAAGATCACTTTTTTTTTTTTTTTTTTTTTTTTTTTTTATGCCAGGCAAATCTATTCACTTTTTTTTTTTTTTTTTTTTTTTTTTTTTTTTTTTTTTTATGCCAGGCAATTCTATTCAACTTAGAATAAACACCATCCTTAAAAGATAAAAAGATATCATACTATTATTCGGTGCTATACCTTTGTGGGGCAGGAAGACCAATAATTGTGAAAAGTAGTAAAGAGAAACGCAAGAGGATAAAAGTGCTTCTGAAACATCCTAGATTTTTTCTTCTTCTACACCACTCTCCTCAATTATTTCTCTCTTCTTACAGAAAGACCAACTTTGGTTACTTTAGATATTTTGTTTTGGCAAAATTCAGGTCATTTTATTCTAGCAAATGGCAAACAATTTCATTTAGTTGTAAGAATATCATTTTCTTCAACATCGGTGAGATATGTTTGTTTAATAATTATCAACGAGTTCTGTAGTCTTGATTCATTCATTTTTTCGAGTTATATTTTTTCAGTCTTACCGCAATCCAGGATCTAGAAGCCTTGTATTCACTGAATATTAAACGTTTCTGACATATAATGATTCAACTGTACTGATTAAATAATAAGACAAAATTTATTTGAATTGTCTTACATGTATTGTTATATGCTTGAATTAAAAAAAGAATGCACGATCGAGATAATAGACTGCCTGAATACAAAAACACAAGGACACAATTAATTAGTGAAGGTGTTCTCATCTTTTGCAAAGATTTGACAGCTGTTTTCTCTTTATGCCAAATATCTGACGACACGAATTAGGTCACAAAAGGTACGTTTATGTTATAATCTGCGGTACAGAGAGGAATGTCCCATCATCCCCTACCTAAAAAATAATGAAGGTCAATTTAATTAACGAGGCACAAAAAAAATGTACCTTAAAAACGCTTTTTTTGAAGACCCAATCTAACTCATCGTTAATGAGGCATAAGGACACCTCCCAGCAGAAGCTACAAAAAGGGATTTTCCTTTTCAAAAACTTTCGTATATTGAATGTTTTTGTAAGTCAAGTGTGCTGACATAGCTAATCACTCAAAAGTAAAACAAATAAATAAATAAAGATAAAGAATGCGTGCGAATGGTTCTCTTCTATAATAAACACCTAGAAGCCTCGGTTTGGCTCTGAGCTTATCAATAAGCTACTCAACTCATTACTTAAACATGCACAAGTTCGCCCATTACAGCCAAACTACGAAGCAGAGATATGTACCACGGGATATCAAGAACATGTATAGCTATTCGCAGTAAAAGAATTCCTGTAAGGACACAGAGTGACAGAAAGACATATTAACAGACAGACGAATATACAGAGACAAATTGACAGACATAGACAAACACACACACACACACACACACACACACACACACACACACACACACACACACACACACACACGCTCGGATTCCAAGAATTTCTCTTTTCCCTGTGGTATTCAGCATATATATGTATATATATATACATATATATATATATACATACATATGTATATATATATACATATATGTATATACATGTATATATATATATACATATATATGTATATATATATATATATATATATATATGTATATATATATATACATATATATATATGTATATATATGTGTATATATATATATATATATATATATATATATATATGTATATATATGTATATATATGTATATATATGTATATATACAGTAACGACTTGCAATATAGTAGAGTTTTCACGACCTGAGTAGGGTGTGACCTCCCCACAAGGACGCCACTGTGGTGAATAAAATCGCTTGGAGACCGCCAAAGTAAAAGGATAAATAATGTCCTGAAACAGAAGGAGTTACAACATTCACATTTTTAAGGAAAATGCAAAAACCTGAATATCTGATATGATATTGTAACACATTGATTAATCAATTGATCAACTAGTTGATTAATTTCAAATTCTAAACAAACATCATGACCTTTGCTTCGTTTATCCTCTACACACGAGAAAACGCTTTAGTTCGAAACTAGCAAAGTCTTCTTGTGTGGGAATAAAGCCATTTGTATCAACAAAGTTTTACCTCTATTGAACTGTATAATCTTAATCTGCCATCACGTGTCAATATTTTTTATGGATGTGACAATGGCCAAAGTAAATATACAAATAAATAAATGAATTAATAAAATGAAATAGAAAAGTTTTTTTTGGTTATAATTGTTAGAAATTTTCAGTACTGTGAGACCGTAATCAAGAACTTCATTGTGGCTACCGCTACTGTTCGGGTGGGAAGGCAAAGTAAAGAGAATATCACTATTTACACCCTCATTTCAGACTTGGTACACTTGAGAATTCTATTCTAATTAATACCAAACAATTTAATTTTCCGAGGGAAATTCCTAGATGGGAACAGGATGTTCGTGATTACCGTTTTACATTACATCTTAATGAAATCATCTACCAAGAGGCAAAGCACATTGATAAAGTTGTTATATCCAACAGGATGTTAAACTGCGACTTATTCACATTACTGATGAGGTAGAAACTTGATGGTTGAATGTAACTGCCTGGCAACAAACAGAAATAATTATATCAATTTGTTTGGTACCTTAGTTGTGTATAAGTTAATCTATCCACTACGCCAATTTAATTGATGTCTTTTGTTTTGGTGAAGTTCAAATAACCTTATTCAGCTTAATTCAGCAATAAACCCTTTCCCCTTTAGCTCAGGGAATTAGGGATATCGCCAGATGATTTTGTTTAAATGAGGATAAAACCCTTACCTTCGAGTTTAACACCATTGACCGGTTCTCTTCCCGACCTGATTTCTTTTTCATGTAAATTGATTCAGAAAATAGTTTCACGAAATTCTTTTCTTCTAAACGCCAGCAACACCACGGCCTTTGATTAAATTGAAATAAAGTTCGGTATTATCTTGGTTTAAGATTCAGGAAAGAGGAAACACCGAGTACTGTCACTAAATGTCACGTGACACGCTCTTCGCTTCCCACAATGCAACAGCATCATTCTGTGTAACTATAGCCTGTGCGCTCCACGGAGCCCGTTCAAGGTATGGCATACATCGTGATTTACTTCTAACCATCCTGCCTAATCTACCTTAGTACGTGCCTCTAACTCTTATTTCCCATTTATTTTTTAATTACTATTATCATTCTGTTTTGTATATAGCAAAGAAAGTTTTATAGAACAATGAGTATCACTTTTTTACGATTATAACAACGATATGAATACATTCTATGACACGTGGCAACAGCGCATTTTCCCCGACGTTGCCACGCCGAGGCGTCACAGGTGGGATGGGGGTTGGGGTAATCATTGCTGTAATCCTAAAAAGTGATACTCAATGTACTGTACAGCTGTCTTTACTATATAAAACATAACAAAATCAAACAGCACAAAGACAGGAAATAAGAGTGACAGAAGCATGTACTAAGGTTGATTTGGCAGAGTACATCACGACGTATGCCACACCCTGAACGGACTCCTTGAAGCGCACAGCCTATAGAACAACGCTCTCTCCACTCAGGAACACCGGCTGGCTCAGTAGTAGCGTTCTCCCTTTGGCCGCGAGAGGCCTAGTAGCCGTGGATGAACGCAGTGATGTGTACTAATTGGAAGCTCATGCGTATAACGTGATTTTATGTATGTTTATGGCCTATCAGGCTCAAGTGAGACCTTAAACAGAGTATATATACATAAAAGCAATGTAACATCTACTCCTTACAAGCGCACTTTTGTTCGATAGCCTTTGTGACAAAATAGAGCACACCTTTGAGTTTTAGTTATCCTCAAACGCTTCCTTCCACCATACACACACGCGCGCGCGCACACACACAGGCTACCGAAGTGAGGGGCTATTCAAAGTAGGATGAAAGACTTCGACAAAAATAAATTTCTAAATAAATAGATCAAATAAAATAGAATAAGAGACAGACAGACAGACAGACAGACAGACAGATAGATAGGTAGATAGATGAAAAGGTAGATAGACAAATAAACAGATAGGTAGATGAATGAATAAAAAGATAAATAAGAAATAAAACGGACATGGCACTTCTGGAGTGTTTGGTATAAGCGAGACCTCCCGTGAGTTTGAAAGATACCGGGGCTCTTCACCAGCCATCGTTACCTGAGAAAGTATGCCAACCTGACCCCGCTTGCCACCGCTTACTCCCAACAACAGTAGCTACTTTTCTGAACAGCAAAATTTCCCTACAGCGGTGGTTGTCAGTTCTATCCTCCTCAAACTTGTAAACTAACACATTCCTTCGGTTGCGGGAACGAGCCTTGCCCTCATTTGTATCCGTGTCAAGTTTCAGGTAGTTTATTCTATCTGACACCGGGCGGTTTTATTAATTTGAAGGGAAAGGTGACCCGAGACGCATAAAGCCTGTTCCTTCTATTACGGTGATGCTATTTCAAAGGAAGTAAACTGAATCTTAAAATGGACGTCACTGTATTAAAGACGTTCATTGAGATAATCCTTTTTTGGTATGGGGATGATGTGTTCATCCTCCATGACTCCAATCTTCCTTCGATTTCCGACGCCATCACCGTTTCACTACGACGAAGTTTCTTCGTGCAGAGTAATATTCAATTTACGCGAAAGTAAAGGATGTCAGGAACTTTATAGCTTAAGTAAAGGTGCCATCAGCCACGCTTTCTCGAAGGGTCGGTGCTACTTCCCATAATATACCTTGATCGGGCTCATCTCCGACATATGTATACATATAAACATATACACGTAAATACATAAAGTTACTTCCTGAGACTGTGTGGCTAGAGTTCCGAGGGATAGTGTTCACAGTTGCTTCCTTATGTAGTCAGGGAGTGTTTCGTGTGTTGGTCTGTATATTGATGAGCGTGGGCGTGGGGAGATGTACACCCATCCCACTGAGCGCCAACATTTGCATTCCTGCAGTTTGTTACCTTGTTTTGGTCTGTGGACTGGTTTTGAATGGTGATCTATCCTGAAGATGATAGTGAGCGTCAACCGATTTTTTTTTTTTTACTTCATTTTGATGGATATGATGGATTTCTTGAGAATAATTTCTAATGGAACAACAATCTCATTTTTCATTTCATTTCAGATTCTTGGATGCCAACCGTCAGGCCCTGGTGTTTTATTAACTTTGAGTTTCTCTATACACCTTTTAATTTTTTCTTTTGTTATATTTACCGTAGTAAGTTTATCCTAGACTTTTCACAGGTTTCAGTATGGAGTTCACTTTGAGGTTTTTCGTTTACGAATACCGAGCTAAAATAATTGTTTAAAATATCACACATTCCTTTATTTGAATATTCAAGTTGACCGTCAGCAGATAATAGTGGACCAATGTGATTCTTAACAAATTTTTTATCTCTAATGTAACTATAGAATCCTTTGGGATTCTCTTTGGATTTATCAGCGATATTTATTTCGTATTGTCGTTTTCGTTTTTTATTGTCTTTTTTAAATCTCTCTGCATTAATACATAACTTTGATAGTCATTAGAGGCACCCGAGCACTTGTATTTCTTATAAGCCTGTCTCTTTTTAGCAATATTTTTTTTAACTTCTTTGTCAAGCCATTTTGGGCTATCTTGATTTAGGGGACGTCTGCCCTTAAAAGGTATATAAGTATGAATCATCTTAGTAAGCGTGTTTTGAAATATTTCCCACACCTGATCAACAGATCTTTTGCTTAATTTTGCCTCCCAATCTGTAAGCTGAAGCTCCTGACGTAGTCCTATGAACTGAGCTTTACTGAAATCGGGTATTTTAGGTACACAAGTATCTATATAATTAAAAAATAAACTGACCCTTCGCGTTTGGTGGTAAATTGGTTACACCGCCAACTACGGTGAAGAAGAAGAACTCGAAGAAGAAGAAGAACTCGAAGAAATCGAAGAAGAAGAAGAGGAAGAACTCGAAGAAGAAGAAGAACTCGAAGAAGAAGAACTCGAAGAAGAGGAAGAAGAACTCGAAGAAGAAGAAGTAGAACTCGAAGAAGAAATCGAAAAACTCGAAGAAGAAGAACTCGAAGAACTCGAAGAACTCGAAAAAGAAGAACTCGAAGAACTCGAAAAAGAAGAACTCGAAGAACTCGAAAAAGAAGAACTCGAAGAACTCGAAAGAGAAGAACTCGAAGAAGAACTCGAAGAAGAAGAACTCGAAGAAGAAGGAGAACTCGAAGAAGAAGAACTCGAAGAAGAACTCGAAGAACTCGAAGAAGAACTCAAAGAACTCGAAGAAGAACTCGAAGAAGAACTCGAAGAAGAACTCGAAGAAGAACTCGAAGAACTCGAAGAAGAACTCGAAGAACTCGAAAAAGAACTCGAAGAACTCGAAGAAGAACTCGAAGAACTCGAAGAAAAACTCGAAGAACTCGCCCGCGCCTAAGGCGCAGCGCCGCAGGCCAAGGTCTATTCTAAAAAAAATTAGTGGTCTGAATCTAACTAAGCTGTGATCGCTATTTGCAACAGTTTCACCGACTTCTGCATCGATTATCATTCTTTCGCAGCTAGTAATCAATAGATCGAGTAAATTTCCATGTCTTGTGGGCTCTTTTATATGCTGAAGTAAGTAATTGTCACCGAGAAAATAAATCAAGCAACTATCTATATGGCCATGTTCAAAGGTCATCCAATCAATGTCAGTAAAATTGAAATCACCCATTATCAATAAGTCCCGGTTGCAGAAACTAGACAGTTCTTGAAACAACAGGTTGTCGTCTGATTATGATAACGTCTTTGGCCTATATATTACACCTACATTCATTTTTTTTTTCATTTATTTGGGTTAATTCCACCAAACGATAATATGCATCCTGTTTCACTTTCTCTAAAACACAAGCATAGACATTGCTTTTAACGTACAACAGAACACCCCCACCTTTCTTGTGGTTTCTATCCTGATGAAAGTGTTTAAATCTCGCAATACTAAGTTCAGCTTCAAAATCTTTGCCATTTAACCATGTCTCGATTATTCCTCTCATATCGAGATTTTCGTTTTTGACATACGCCTGTGTTTCTTGAAATTTGTTCCTAATACTACGAGCATTAAAGTACATGGTTTTAAGAAACTCGTGATTATTTCTTTTTTGACACTTTTTGTTCTTTATTGACCCCCTAGCTCTATATTGCTATTTAGTCCTCCATTGACATTCAATGCCTCATTAACATTTCCCCCATCACGGGCATCTGGTCGTTCACGGTCATCCGATCTCTTTTGTACACTTTGCCCCCCTACGTCACCGCGTATCCCATCGGCCTACCGTCGTTCATTGACATTCTGTCTGGCATCCATTCCTAAAATTATATTTTGTCCTCCAGTGACATAATATCCTACCGTGATATTTTTTCCTCCACTACAATTACATCCCATCGTGATCTTTTTGTCCTCCACTGTCATTACATCTCATCGTGATCTTTTGTCCTCCACTGTCATTACATCCCATCGTGACATTTTGTCCTTCATTGACATTCTGTCCGGCATCCCTTCCTAAAATTATATTTTGTCCTCCGTTGACATTATATCCTAACGTGATATTTTGTCCTCCACTGTCATTATATCCCATCGTGATATTTTGTCCTCCACTATCATTAAATACCATCGTGATCTTTTGTCTTCCACTGTCATTACATCCCATCTTGATCTTTTGCCCTTTGACATTACATCCTAATGTAATATTTCGCCCTCTATTGATATTATATCCTAAAATCATATTTTGTCCTGTACTGGCATATTGTTCCACATTATTGCTATACTCTACTCTATTTTTCCCAGCACATTCTATTTCCCCTTCCCTTTGGGTTTCTACCCCAAAAAAGGAACCAATTCATTACAAACTCCCACAATGAGGTTTGTGAGAACATCTATACATTTCCATAGGCATTGTCCTCCATGCGCACAGTAACAATTTAATTTCACTCTAAGTTCTATAGAAAAGAAAACTTATAATGCTCATATAAACTTAATTCTACCTGAAATGGAATTCAAGTTGCTATTTATTCCCAACACCGCAACCGTGCTGGGGTGGCTGAAAAGGGGATGAAAATTAATGTCAGTAAAACAGAAGTAATGAACATCAGTAGAGAAAATAAACAACTAAGTATAAGTATTGGAAATGAAAGGCTGAGGCAGTCACAAATCTTAAGTATTTGGGAGTCAAGATGAATGAGAAGAACAGACAAGAAAATGAAAATATTAACAGAATCAATAAATTGAACCAAAACTTTGGCGCACTATACTCACTTATTAAGGACAAAAATATACCGGATAATGCAAAGTTATAATATATAATAGAATATTCCGACCAATTCTAATATATGGAGCAGAATCATGGTCACTTACAACGAATAAGGAAGTCAAAGCTAGGAGCAGCGAAGATGAAAGTGCTTAGAAGTATAGAAGGAGTGACGAAAATGGACAGAATCATAAATACGTAAATAAGGGAGGAACTTGGAATAAAAGATATTTTATAAATCACAGAAACCAACAGACTCAAGTGGTACGGACATGTAATGGGAATGGACCAAGAGGGACTGCTAAGACAAGCACTGAGATGGAAGCCTGACACAATATGACCAATTGGTAGACCCAGAAAGAGATGGATTGATGGTGTGGAGGAAGCGCTAGAAAGAAGAGTGAAGATCTGCAAATGCTGGAAGAGAAGGAAAGATATCAAAATATAGAGGAATAGATCAAAATCGTGGGAACGAGTCCCGCTAGCTGACAGGGATTACCCTACCAGGCGTCGGGTGAGAAAGATGAGAACTTTATTCCCAGAAAAATTAATCACGACGGGCCATGCACCCACGCCAGGTCATTATGTGGTGTGCCATAATACATAACAAAGTGACCCATAATTCCAAGTTAAAGAGTTCTGTTTTGGCTAATATGGTATCGTTTTATTCAGTTGAGAGGCCTTAAGTGCATCCAGCTGCCACCATTTGTCATCGCGGCAACACCCGTTTTCCTCACTGCCACCAATGTGGTCAGACAGCCTGGACAAGCGGCAGTCACTTATAGCTCCTGGAACTCGAACCTGGGACTATAGTGTTACTATGTGATTGCAGTTTCAATGGTGTACTTCTTAGAAAGAAGATTAGAAAGGTTAGACGTTTGACAGCTGGCACTCAAATGTGACCCATCATATCATCAGAGGTTGATATGTTTCCATATACATTTGTTCTCATGCTTCAAAGGTGGTTTTCTGGACAAAAAGGTATTACAAAGAATGGGGACCTTTTGATCCATATCTAGGTTGAATAAAAAAAAAAAAAAAAATTAAATAAATAAATAGACAAATTTATTAATTAATAAAAAGATAAATATACAATTATAAACAATAAACAAACAGATTAATAATAGACAAACAGATGATGAATAATAATTTACAATGAATAGTAAATATAATAAAAACACAGATAAATGATGATAATAATAAAAAAAAAAATAGATCAAATCAAATAAATGGCAAGCATTATAGCTTACTGCTTAGGTACTTATCTAAATAAATCTTAAGACTTCGAACTTTACTATATTGCATTGCCTCTGCAGGAAATTTATTCCATTTATTTACTACATGGTTGGCAAAGTTGTTTTTACCCACTTCTGGAGTAAATCTACTTCCTGACAGTTTGAGACCATTATTTCTTGTTTGATTCGCATTCAGTGTGAAAACTTCGTCACTTTTGATGCTGTTAATTCCCTTTAGAATCTTAAATACCTGTATTAAAAAATCATTCCTGAGCCTACGCTTTTTTAGGAAAAATAGGTTCAAATGTTTTCGTCGATCTTCGTATTATTTATTTCTGATATTTGGAATCAGTTTTGTGGCTCGCTGTTGTACTTTTTCCAAGCTCAATGTCTTCAATGTGATTCGGTAACTATATTCCAAATATGAACGAACCAGCAATTTATATATACTCCCCTTGCTCAATAAGTAATGAGAAAATGTCAGGCGAGACATTAAATATGATTTGATCAAAATACTACTAACTGACAACTTTCTATATTTGTAGGTTTGAGTGCAGCGGTGAATGTGGTGGAACCAGTCTGATTCGGTTTGCCGATCTGTGAACATTTGTCAAGATGCAGGGAAACATGGAGCAACGTTACGTCATCAAATTTTGTGTTAAACTTAAGAAAACCTAGTAAGAAGCTTATGGAATGTTAAAGGAGGCCTATGGGGATGAACTGATGAGCCAGTCAAGTTTCTATCGGTGGGTTAACAGATTTTCTGAAGGAAATGAACAGGTTGAGGATGAACCCAGATCTGGAGCACCGAAAAGTGCACGCAAGGAGGAAAACATTGAGGAAGTGCAAAGGTTAGTGATGCAAGACCGTCAAATATCTGTGAGGATGATATCTGAAGCTGTTGGTATTAGTATTGGCACAGTAGAGACAGTTCTGACCGAAGATCTGAAGCTCCACAAAGTCTGTGCCAAGTTCGTGCCAAAGATCCTCTCCGACGACCAGAAGAAGTTTCGTGTGGAATATTGCATTGACATTCTCGAAATGATAGAGGCTGATTCAGGTTTCCTGAATAAGGTAGTGACTTGCGACGAGAGTTGGGTGTTCACCTACGACCCTGAGAGCAAACGTCAGAGTGCTCAGTGGAAGCACGCGACCTCCCCCAGACCCAAAAAGGTAAAGATGAGCAGGTCGCAAGAGAAGGCCATGGTCATTCCTTTCTTTGACTCCCAGGGGCTCATTCACGTTGAATGGGTTCCTCAGGGTCAAACCGTCAATAAGGAATATTACCTTACTGTTCTGAAAAGGTTCAGGGAGAAGATGAGGAAGAAGAGGCCTCAGCAGTGGAGGAGTGGTCAGTGGTGGTTCCACCAGGACAATGCCCCATGCCACAAGTCAACGCTGGTGACCACCTGGATGGCCAACAGGGGAATGAAAGTGGTACAACACCCACCCTACAGCCCTGACCTAGCCCCTTGCGACTTCTTCCTGTTCCCACGCATGAAAGACAGCCTCAGGGGAACCAGATTCCAGTCAGCAGAGAAGCTGAAAGAGGCATCGAAAAAGGACTTTGAGGAGGTCTTCCCGGATTGGGAGAGACGCATGCAGAAGTGTGTAGATGTGAGAGGCGATTATTTTGAAGGAGACAAAGTTTTGTAAGCTTATGAAAATAAATAGTGTCTCTCCTGACATTTTCTCATTACTTATTGAGCAAGTCAGTATTGTTAGCATTAATGCACAAAATGAATGAATAAATGAATGGATAGAAAAATTAATAAGAAAAAATAAATGTATAAAAGTTACAC
>NC_134811.1:27067745-27075245 GCF_046742065.1 Oratosquilla oratoria | reverse complement strand
TATCATCACAACATCCACAAACACTACCATCATCATTATTGTCATCACTCTTGAACTCATATTTGCAAGTATCAATATGAGGGTTTGTCATTTCAACATACACTTATCCTATCACCGATGATCAATATTGAGTGTATATTTGCAAAATATCCAGTAAATTTGTAAAGTGTCAAGCATATTTGCAAAACGTCCAGTAAATCTGCAACATATCCCTCACATTTAGAATGTGTCCAGAAAATTCGCAATATATCTAGTTTATTTTCATAACATATGTTATATCCGTATTGTTCAGTATTCACGTCCAATACCGCTCACTATTTCTTTCTTTTCACTGGGAGGCTCTGAAATTCTCTTCTCCCTGACAATGTCCCATCAGCTGATTACTCGGACTATTTCAAGATTAATTCTAAGACAATCCACTGTATCAGTCCTTGATTATATACTGGTATGTTCTTCCGTTTATTCTTTTCAGGTCAGGTCAGGCCTTGGCGTATATTTTGTTTCTGTTTTTTCTAAGCACTGTTGCATGGGTTTATAGAACAATATCCACATGACAGAACTTTATTGTAAAGTCCTAACCTCATGCTTAAACAACATATTTGTAAATATTTTGTTTCTTTTTACATATGAGTTGACAATGACCTTGAGTATTTCAGTGTCCAGTCCTGTCAGTATTTTAGGACGTTCTATTTCTATCGCTTGCTTCCAGGAGGGCAAAACACTTTTAAACTTAATTTCAACCACATTTCATGTTGGCACAACGCAAATATTTCTTCGAGTATCCTACGCCGAAGCCTTCTTTCTGTTTGGTCAAAGGTTCAAGTATTTTTCTTCTTCTTCTTTCTCTCTCTCTCACTCTCTGTCTTTTTAGAAAACGACACCAAGAGGTCCGGTTCTTCCAGTCTTCAGAGCAAATCGAAGTTTCCACTGAGGAAGACCTCGGTCTCTCTGGAGTCTGCCAATCTACCCCCCACCCCCCCCCCACCCCACCCCCACCCTACTCCCACGCTACCCCCACCCCAAGAACAAAACCTGTAGAGTACGCCATCAACTCGAAGGGGCTCACAAGGTGGCATGCTACGTGTTTTCTAGGGGAAATGTGACATAGTAGACGCCGTGCAACGGCAGGTTCCTCATCTCAAAATTATTAAAATCGATCGAACGTAATCAATATAGATTTCATAAAGTGTCCCATCACTTAAAGTCAACTTGAGCCATTGGAGTCCCTACTGCTTCGCCTACAGACCAGTCACGCGCCACTGCTTTATGATTAGAGAATGATGATGAAAATAATGGTAAGATGCTGACCACTTTTAATTTCTAAATGTCCCTCCGTTCTACTAACTGCCTCAAATCTTTCCTTTGCCACCCGAGTGATAAAACACAGAAGTGTCGGTCATTGTCACTATGACTACCATTACGAATATAAGGTCTTATCCAACATTAGCAATACAAAGATGTTATAATGAAGCCATTACGCAAGTACTGACGTCATTGACATCATTACTGATTTCGCTTTGGTCTGTCTGCTAGAAGGAGGATTTGGTCACTAAGGGGGATCACCTGAGAGAGTGTGGGTGGGAGACGGGGTCAGGAAAGTGACCTTGAATGACCCGGTGGCGTACCTGATAATTATCTTCATTCTGGCTACCAGAAAGTAATTATGATGATCATAAACCTGATTAATTATCATCCACGGCGGCCTTGCTGTGGATATGTTGTGTCTTGATGTATTACTTCTGACCCAGGGTAGTGAGCAGGACACAGGGATGACCCGTCATCCATAAGGAACTCAGATTTGAGGGAGGATAGTATGGTGGGTGGGAATGAAGTGGGTAGGGGGTGGCTACCTCCCTGGTAAGGGGGGAAAAAGCCCTTTGTGTATGGATGGGATGGATGGATCAGCTTGAGGCCCGGACGTTACTATGGGTTTAACAAGAGTGTACTCTTTAACCTTCTTGGCTTGCAGAACTTCACTGGATTTATTTTGGCTTGTGGCAAGCGATTTTATGCAGCGACCGGGTCGTTTGCTCGATCGCTCGTTCTCGCTCCGCCAGACGTCGTGGCCAATCTCGTCTTCTGTCACAGGGTGAGTCACAGCATCAATCAAAGTCAGCTTTGTCAGCATCATCATCATCATCATCATCATGGTTCCTTTTTTCATAATTATCGTGCGACCGCACTACTGATAATGTCATTATCATCATCATCATGGTTCCTCTTTTCATAATTACCGTGCGACCGCACTACTGATAATGTCATTATCATCATCATCATCGTCGTCGTCGTCGTCATCGTCATCATCATTATCATCATCGTCATCGACATAGTCATCGTTGTCGTCGTCATAATCATCATCATCAATCATCATCATCATCATCATCGTCGTCGTCATCGTTATCGTCATCGTCATCATCATCATTATCATTATCGCCACTACATCACTATTATCATCACCATCTTCATCAACACCACGTCATCACCACCAGCATAACATTACCATAATCACCATCAGGGTCATTACATCATTATATTGACAGACTCAACACATCCAATGTCATCACGAATTGTCAAATATCATCACTATCAAGTCAGTTGTCATCATTGCCAAGTCAGACATTATCATTTCCGAGTCAAGTATCGTCACCACTATAATCACTTAGTCTACCGTTTATATCACTATTAAGTCATCCTCACATTTCGCAGCGGAGAGGACACGGTTGAATGAAGTCGCCTGGCGTTAGCCATTTGGTTTTCAACACCAACAGTATTACTATCTCCATAACCACTGTCACCGTAACCACCATCTCCACAAACATTAACATCAACTTTGTTACCACTAACAACCAGTAAAACTGCTAGCCATTGCCATTACCACTACTATCACAACCGTGACTTCCATCGCCCTTAGCACCTCTGTCACTCCTAACCTAATCATCATCACTACCTTCATCACCACCCGTAGTATCACTAGCATCACTTCACCTCATTAGCATCACACCATCATCATCATCTGCCCTCAACCCCCTTCGTTCACCCAACAACGTACTTTACAGGTACTATCCTCAGTGTCGAAAAGCGATTTTAATCACCCGGGAGATGTATTCTTAGCCAATTATCACCACCGCAACCTCTATTGGTTCTCTCATACGCGACGTCTCCTCCTCCTCCTCCACGTTCTCCTACCCCTCCCTCCTGCTCCTCCTCTGTCTGCGCCTTCGTCTGCGCCTCTGAGAGACACACACACACTAACTTCTGACTAACCTCTGCGGGCGGCCACCGGTGCCCGACTGAACCGAGCCTCCGGTTGGAAGTTGGCCTCCGATGTGGATCCCCCACCCCCCCACCCTCCACCATACAGCCTACACACTCCTCTCCCTCCCCAACCGACCCCTACTTCCTCTCACATCCTTCGCTCATCCCGTTTCCCCTTCTGTCTCCTTTTATCTTACTTTATGTAGAACGTCGATGAATCTCCTCCCCTTTCTCTTCCTTTCCTCTCCCTTCCCTTCTTACCCATTCTTCCCTTTCTCTGATATTCACTCTTCCCTTTATTCCTGTCCCTCCTCCTTTCCTTCCCCGCCTCTCCTTCCTTCCTTTTTCTTCCTAACCTCTCCCACCTCTGTGCTCTATCAAACCCTTCGCTAACCTCCTTCTCCTTTCTCACCATTTTTTTTTCTAATTTTTCTAAACCTTCATTAGCCTTTCCCTCTTCTTCCCTTCCCCCTCCACCTATCACACTCTTCTCTTTTTTTTTTTCTTTTTAAGACTACGAAGATGAGACTCTCCCTTTCCCTTACTCTAACCCCTAACTCTTTCAATTTATGCTTTTGTGAGTGGTATTCCCCTCTCGCTCTCTTGCTATATACATTTCCTTTCCTTTGCGTAGATCATACCTCCTCCAGGTCCCTCGCCTCTTCTCATCCTTCCCTCCCTCTCATCTGTCGTATTTCATCTCCTCTTGTCTCCTCTCCTCCTTTTCCTTTTGTCGCAATTTGTTGACCCTTGTTTTCCTCCCCTTTACTCGTTCCCTTCATTTCCTCTTTCTTCTTTCCTCTCCCCTCTTTCGTTTCATATTGTCTACTCTTTCGCACTCATTTTCTTTTGTGCTTCTTTGCTCTCTCTCTCTCTCTCTCCCTCCCTTTCTCTCAATTCTTCTCTTTTCATTTTTCTCTTTCTTCTTTCTTGTAAGCCTCGTTATTCTTTATCTGCTTCATCTACTTAATTCCTTCCTCTATTCCAAAGATTTAGTTGCTGATTTCCTTCTCCTCTTCAGCTTCGTTTCACAAAAAAAAAAGTACTCCTCTTCCATCTCTCAAATGATTTATCCCTCCTCCTCCTCCTCCTCCCCTTCTTCCTACTTTTCCTCAGCCTTTTCCTTCTGTTCCTCCTATTCCTCTTCCTACTTTTCCTCAACATTTCCCTAGTGCTTATTCTTACTCTTCTTTCATCTCTTAACCAACTACCTCCTCAGCTTTCTTCCCTGCTTCCTCCTCCTTCTCCTCCTCCTACTTTTCTTAATTCTTCCCCTGTTCCTCCAGTTCCCCCTCATTCCTCCATCTCTTAACCAACTGCCTCCTCAGCTTTCTCGTTTTCCTCCTCCTTCTCCTCCTACTTTTCTTAATTCTTCCCCTGTTCCTCCAGTTCCTCCTCATTCCTCCATCTCTTAACCAACCACCTCCTCAGCTTTCTCGTTTTCCTCCTCCTCCTCCTCCTACTTTTCTTAATTCTTCCCCTGTTCCTCCAGTTCCTCCTCATTCCTCCATCTCTTAACCAACCACCTCCTCAGCTTTCTCGTTTTCCTCCTCCTTCTCCTCCTCCTACTTTTCTTAATTCTTCCCCTGTTCCTCCAGTTCCTCCTCATTCCTCCATCTCTTAACCAACTACCTACTCAGCTTTCTCTTTTTCCTCCTCCTACTACTCTTACCCTTCACCCCTTCCCCTTCCCCCTCCCCATTCTCCCTATCTTTTGTTTTCCTTTTCCTTCACGTGCCTTACATTTTCTTTCCCTCACCACTTCTTTCTCTAATCAACAATTCTCTTCTCCCATCTTCCCTTCTTCTTGACCTATCCACTCTTCCCTCCCACCGATTTGTCATTCATCTTGACTCAAGAAAATTACCTGACTAGGGGATGAATGTCTTCAGCAGTGCATCTTAGACCTCTGCAGTCAAATCATAAACATCCACGAATATACATTTCGCCCTCGGGTGTCCTGTTGTTTTCTATCGATGCCCCTTCCCTCACCAGCTTCTGGTAGTTTCTGCTTGCCCTGGAAGCCCAAGCATACAGGGTAAAGGTGACAATCTTTGTAGTGTCTAAGTGCCTACTGTCGTGAGGTCCCTATTATCTTGTCATAAAAAGATGATAACCCGGAATTAGTGTCTGTTACTGGGGGGTGTTGGGAGTCAAGATCGGGCTCCTATGGATACAAAGTGGTATCGAAGCCCCACACGCCACAGAAACACACATTTCTTCATCATCACAATTTATTTTTTCCTTCAAGGGTGCTGAGTAGCAGGTTGGCTTTGATTATACTTCTCATAACGCCATCCTTCCTCCCGTTCTCACCTCCTGGTAAAGCCTGTCTGTGTTCATACCAGATACTTAAACACTATTAAAAAAAAGAAAAAGAAAAAAAATTACTTCCTCAAAGAATTAATACGATTTACTAATCCCGTGAGGAATGCAAACAGTAGGCAAATTGCTCACAAGATCAAAGCAACTGTTGAATGGACCACTAGCACACGAAGCGTGGGCTTTGATATCCATATAACATGCAAGGTTAAGAGTTTAACACTCCACTTTACTCCCTTTGATCCCTTCAGGTTTAGAAAGCAATAAAGCGTGGCCCTACTTAAATGTGGCAACGTTATCTAGAGCCTACAGAGGGAAGAGCTTCACACCCTCTCTCAAGTTGTCGGAGGCCCTAGTATACGTAATCCTTATGTATCCGTGCTGGACAACATGTTAGGAGGGTTAATTGGGCTAATCAAATCTAGTGTACAATACTTGTCACTAGAAGGATCGTATCCCACTAAATGGTTTTGATGGTTGTATTAAGCTACAGTTACACTAGTCAACGGGAAGGTTGGATTCCAAGCCTAGGGATGGATTTCGTCCAACGCTCGAGGATTTGGGTTGGAATCCAAAACTAGGGACGCCCAACCCAATACCGTTGTAGTCCATACCTTGGAACAGATTGGAAGGAGAAAAACTGAGGATATATGTTAACAGTATTCATATTTACGATATATTTGAAAAAACATACATACGACTTAGATAGTAGTCTCAAACTTAATAGGCCTTCGATACTCAGTATTGCCTCAAGTTATGCTTAGCAAAACATTTAATCATGTGATGACTGGAGTGTTCTGTCTTAGTATGAAAAGAGTGTCACGAGCCTCTTTACACAAATAAAATGTTAAATACGGTGACGCCCCAGAGACCTCCCAACGTGGGTTGATATTTGGGTGTCTAAGGAGACGGGTTTATCACCGATGATTAAAAAAACTGTTGTTTATATGTTGGTTTTGCAATAATCACTTCTGTTTCAATTTCTAAATAGAATATAAAAAATGAGTTTGAAAATGAACACCACAGTTGAAGATAGTCGCGAATTTTGCGATAGAGAGACTATGTGTGATTTTGCACAGAGAGGAGATAAAAAGTAAAAAAAAAAAAAAAAAAAAAAAAAAAATCGAAAGCAACACAACTGCAGCTATGACAAGGACACAGATCCATGATCAACCCCAACATTTTCCGGCACAGGTGACGACTTTGGTCACAGTGTAGCGCCTCCTCCTGGCTCGACCTCAACACCTTTCCTTCCCTCCTTCGGGCTATTCAGGGCAGGTCGACAAGAGTGTGACGTCATTTCAACTTCACTCCAAATCTTAGGTCATTTTTCCTTTGCACTTCAAGTGAATTTGATTATATTGGAGCCCCTCGCCTCTTTTAACCCCACTTGGGTTCCTTGGACTTCATAGCCTCCTTTAGATCACTTCGGATCCTTTGATGGCATTGAACCCTCTTGGCCCCCTTCAGCTGCCAGGTCCTCCTAATTCGCATCATCTTTATCTCGAGTAATCTTTTTCATATCTTCGTCCCGATAACGTCATTTTTTATTTATTTATTTATTTATTTTTTTTATTTATTTTTTTTTTTTTTTGAGCAGTGGTGGGGCGCCGCTTTGCAATTTTGTTTGGTTGATTGGCTGACTCGCGACCAAATGAAATCCCAATTTTTCAAAAGTCCCCTCTGTCCCGGGACCGAGCCCCTGAGCTGAATAAAATCGTCTGGCGCCAGCCGGAAAATAATTCAGGAAAGTATGTCACCGTGATGAAGGGGTCAATGTATCATCTGACATCAAGTCCTGCTTTTGTTGTTGTGAACCCCCAGATGGCTAGGTGGTAACACACTCACCTCGCACTCGATGGCTCCGAGTTAAAATCCCGGCGTGGATACTACGATGAGTGTTGGTTCGGAGGGAATCATCCT
>NC_134811.1:27057745-27060245 GCF_046742065.1 Oratosquilla oratoria | reverse complement strand
CAATGATGTAGATTACTTCAAAAAGTGGCATGGGAATTTACCAGACCTAAATAGAGCACGTGTGGTATATTATTAAACAACAGCTTCATGATCGTGATGTTTCGACTGTACCGAAGCTAAAAATAGAAATACAGGATATTTGGGATAATATTATTCCCACAACGTAGTAAAACTGGCAAGATGCATACCAGTATATATATATATATATATATATATATATATATATATATATACATATATATATATATATTATACTAATGGCCCACTTTCAGAGAAGAATAAGCGAAAGTAAAAAGATACGTATATTTCGATCACTATCTGTGATCCTCTTCAGCAGATGTGATTACAGAGTTGAGAAAAGCATGTATATATATACAAAAGTAGTGAGGTGGACAGGTAGGGACGGGGACTCAGGTCACGTGTCTGGCGCTATGTGGACATTGGTGGATTTTGTCCATTGTTAATGTAGATGGTAGCAGTTTATTTACCGCTAAGGAAGTAATGCAATCTGGTGATCATTGGTCATTGGAAATATCATAATTAGGAATATTATTTATTAGGATACCCGTCGTGGTTTTTACAGAAAGCCCATAGTAAAGCTAAAATTAGTTTTTATAAATTTGATTCCCATTCCACTATGAATCATAAGCGGGATAATTGTTGCATAAAGTTACCATACAATAAATCAATCAATGATATGTCTCAATTGTTACCAATAGAAAAAGTCAACTTCATCTTCAATTATCCCAATAATTTGTTCAGTAAAGTTGTCAATGTACATCACAGATCAAAGAGTAATATAACTCCTGGAGTTTACAAGTTACCTTGTTTAGATTGTAATGATGTATATTGGGGACAAACGGGTAGAGACCTCACTATTAAGATCAAAGAGCACAAGAGCTCTGTCAAACATGGGGAAGAAAACTCCGCTGTTTTTCAGCATGTCGCCAATAAAATCCATCGAATAAATTGGGACGACGCTGAAATAATTTATAAATCTAAATGTAGTTTTAGAATAAAAATAATAGAATCCTCTTTAATAGATAATATTCCTAATTATAACATTACCAATGTCCAATGGTCACCAGATTGCATAACTTCCTTAGCGGTAAATAGACTGCTACCATCTACACTAACAATGGACAAAATCCACCAATGTCCACATAGCGCCGGACACATGACCTGAGTCCCCGTCCCTACCTGTCCACCTCACTACTTTTGTATATATACATGCTTTTCTCAACTCTGTAATCACATCTGCTGAAGAGGATCAAAGATAGTGATCGAAATATACGGATATTTTTACTTTCGCTTATTCTTCTCCGAAAGTGGGTCATTAGTATAATTCTACCAATGTGCTACATTACTTTGTTGTGATATATATACATATATATATATATATATATATATATATATATATATATATGTATGTATGTATATAAGAAAAATGTTTAAAGACCACACTGATAGTCACAACAACCTCAGTGTGATTTATCGCATTCCCTGTAGCGGCTGTCCCTTAGCATGCATTGGTGAATCAGGTCGAGGGATTGAAAAGAGAATGAGATATAAGAGCACACAGGCCATCCAACTCCCTTGTTTGCCACCTCGAACAGTGTAATAACTTACCTGATTGGAACAAAGTCGAGATTTTACATAAGGGATTACAAAAGAAAATTAGAAAGACGGTGAAAGCTGCACATATAAATATCCAAGTAAACAACAACGATAAAGAAGGTTTTACATGCCTTTCCAAAGCAGCTAGTCCCTTAATAATTAACGCTCTGGAAAAACCTGGCACACGAAGCTTGACGACTTCCTCCCAATACAGGTATAAATTTTGTGATCATGATGTATTGTAGCGAGCCCTCCGAAGAAGGTCATAGAGACCGAAACGTTAGGAAAATAAACGTATTCTCAGCCTATCTTCGTTTACCCTTCCCCACCTATCATCTCTCATTTGTCTCAAACCATTTCTAAATATATATATATATATATATATATATATATATATATATATATATATACATATATATGAGAGTAATTCGCTAATAGCAGCGACATCAAACCAATAATTTTTTTTTTGTGACAGTTGCATGCAGGATTCGAACCCGCTGTACTCGGCCATCCGTAAATTACCTTCCCAGAGCCCTAACCACTAGACCACAGAGGGCTCTGGGAAGGTAATTTACGGATGGCCGAGTACAGCGGGTTCGAATCCTGCATGCAACTGTCACAAAAAAAATTATCGGTTTGATGTCGCTGCTATTAGCGAATTACTCTCATAGTTACAATGGCGATAAGCGTGAAAGGGATTCGACCCGGTCCTTACCCCATACCACTGGTGGGCTGGTCCTTGAGTAAAACAGGAATTTCGGATCGCCGTAATAAGTGATCTTCCTTCCCTCGGGAATCAGTTCGATTCCAGGTTTCAAGGATTTTATAGCCTCTGTGGTCTAGTGGTTAGGGCACTGGGAAGGTAATTTACGGATGGCCGAGT
>NC_134811.1:27047745-27052745 GCF_046742065.1 Oratosquilla oratoria | reverse complement strand
TACTGCTGTTCCATCGAGCGGATGCCCGCATACTTCCCACATTCCTTCGTCCTTCGCGCGGCATTGTTTTGTGCAATTTTGGTAAAAGGTGAATTTTTGAGTTCGTGGACGTCGATTCCAGTAGCAGACTCCCCCCCACACACTCTTTAAGAAAATTTCTTTCCAGCACTTCGAGTAACTTCATGTCGCGGTATTTAGCTCAGTTTTGGGTTAAGATAATCGTTTTGAGTGAGAACGTGTCAACTTCAGCGCCAGCTCCCCCTCACCCTTCTTGTTCCTCTTCACGAAATTTTATTTTTCGGGACTTGCCGTACACTCTAAGATTCTTCGCTCCCTCCATCTTCCTTTGATGACTCCCAAACTCGGGACCAGTGATAACAGACGGAGTTCGACGAGCCTCGTCTCCCCACCGCTAGTGACTTTTTATTTCCGTTAACATCCTTAGCACTAACTTAAGGTAGAACCCCGAAGGCCTGGGGGTCGGTTTCCGGACTGGATTTAATATATCTATGATTTATAAAGAAAGTTGACATCCGGCTACTGGTGAGTCCTGACCTTAAAACCAGGAAGCAGTGCATTAGCGCTAGAAATAAAGCTAACAGCGCATTAGGCCTCATTGCTAGGACGGTAACGAATAGAAGTGCAGAGGTAATTATTAAACTCTATCTAGCGATAGTTAGACCCATCCTTGACTATGCGGTACAGTTTTGGTCTCCGTCCTACAGAATGGACATAAATTCACTAGAATCAGTACAGAGAATGACCAAAATGATACATGGACACGGAAATTTGCTTTACAAAGAGAGGCTTAGGCACCTAAACTTACACTCTCTGGAAAGACGCAGAGTGCGGGGTGATCTAATAGAAGTGTTCAAGTGGATCAAAAGCTACAACAAGGGTGATACAAACAAGGTCATCATAATAAAACAACAGGGCAGGACTCGCAGTAATGGGTTTAAACTGAACAAATTTAGATTTAAGAAGGAAATAGGCAAGAATTGGTTTACTAATAGGGTGGTCGATGAATGGAATAAACTTAGTAACCATGTAGTAAGCGCTGAAACTATCAGCTGTTTTAAAAAACGATTAGACAACTTTATGGGTGGAGATGACAGGTGGTGATGGATATAAAGCTGCCTAGTGTAGGCCTTATGGTCTCTTGCAGTCTCCTTTATTCTTATGTTCTTATGTTCTACTGTTCACCTCCTAGTAATCCTCCCAGCTGGTGACCAAAAAAAAAAAAAAAAAAAAAAAAATTGTATACCAATACAACACAGACAACAGTACAACGTTTCTTCTTCTAAGGACGACTGATGCTAGAGGCAACGACTACCATTGTTATATTTTTCACCGTTTCAACACAGTGGAATATATCATAAACGTTTACCTACGTACAAAATCCTCAATGTACCTATGAGGGTGTGCGTGGGAGGGAGGGGATGAACAACACCCTCAATCTCATGAAATTCTCTATTCTTAGCATGAATCAAATTCATAAAGTCATTCACAGGAGCATGATCTCTCAGTCCCAGGGGCAAGATGAGGTCCTGTCCCACGACAGGGAACGGCTAATGCCGACTAATAAGAAAAAGAAAACATATGAATAAGTCTTTTGGGACAGAGTTTCAATAACTTGAATTTCATCAAGGACGTCATAAATCTCCAATTAGCAAAATGTAAAAAAAAAAAAAAAAATTACCTCCACACACTTGGTTCAGTTCCATCTAACAGAGATTTAACCTCGGGCTACGAAGACTTTAGATTACAGATCTCAAGAAATATTTAATTCTGCGACATTTTTTTCTGTTCCAAAGTTAATATGGTTCTTTAAAAAGAATCCTTCATAATTATCACATTTCACTTGAGTCTTCCCACATTTTTATCGAATAGCTAAATCATATGTATATATACATATATATACATGTATATATCAAACACATACACATATACATATACATATATATACATATATATATGTATATATATATATATATATATATATATACATATGTAAATATGTACATATGTAAATATATATATATATATATATATATACAAATATATATATATAATATATATATATATGTGTGTGTGTATATATATATATATATATATATATATATGTACATATATATATGTACATATATATATATATGTATATATATGTATATATATATGTATATATACATATGTATATGCATATATATATATATGTATATATATACACATATGTATATATACACATATATATATATATATATATATATATATATATTTATATATATATATATATATATTTATATGTTCAGTATAAACCCACTATCGGAGAAATAATAACGGAAGTGCAGGAAAACTGTATATTTCGACTACTATCTGTAGTCCTCTTCAGCAGAATGCTTACAAGAAGTTGATCGACATCTACTTCTTGTAAGCATTCTGCTGAAGAGGACTACAGATAGTAGTCGAAATATACAGTTTCCCTGTACTTCCGTTATTATTTCTCCGATAGTGGGTTTATAGTGAACATTTACAAATGTGTTATAACATACCAATTTCCAATATATATGTATATATGCATATATATATATATATATATATATATATATATATAAATATGTATATATATATGTGTGTGTATATATATATATATATATATATATATACATATATATATATGTATACATGGCTCGCCACTTTCGCTCTCTTTCGTTTCGTATGTCTTTTGAATTTTCACCACTGTCTTTAGTCACCTCTTCTTTCTTCACTGTCATCCACCTTTCTCTTGCCACTTCTTTTCTGTATTAATTTACAGATTTTTAGTAGGTAGACCCTGTGCCTACAAGTAATATTTTTTTTTTCAATTTCCATATAATGTACTTCAGACAAAGGGAATGAAATGTTTGTAAATTTATATATGTATATATGTATATATATATATATATATATATATATATGTATACATATATATATACATATACATATACCAAAGGCTTTTTCCCCCTTATAAGGGAGGTAGAAAAAAAAAAAAAGGCATAAAAACCACTTCCACACATTCCATCCCTATCACACTCCCAACCACCCTCCCTCTTATCTTAGCACCTCCTGGATGACGGGTGATCCCTTCATCTTGTCCACTGCCCTGGGTCAGAACCAGTGTCACAAGACACAGCACATCTACAGCAAGACCGCTTCATTAAATCGGCGACCCCCCTTCTCCGTCCCCTCATTCTTCATTCACCCCTGTCTTTTGTCCTCTCCCTTCTTTCCTCAACAGACATTCCCCTCTTCCCCAAAGCCCCATTTACCCTATCCATCCATCTCATTCTAGGTCGCCCCCTCATGCTCACTCCTTCCACATCTGCCTCCCATACCTCTTTTACTAGACTTTCTTCATCCATTTTTTCCATATGTTCAAACCATCCTAATACTCTTTCATCCACCCTATCTCCCAACTCCCTTTCAACCCCCCACCCGTTCTCCTCCTCATCTTCTCATTTCTCACTCTATCCAGTATAATAACCCCTATCATACTTCTCAGACACCTCATCTCAAACACATTCAAACACATTCTCTCTTCCTCTTTTATGTTCCATGTTTCTGCCCCATACAGTGCTGTCGGCACAATCACTCCTTCATACAATTTCCTCTTAGCATCCATTCCCAAATGTCTATTTCTCATTACACTTTTTATTCCACCAAGGCATTTACTCGCTTCTCTCAATCTACATTCTACCTCCACCTCCACTCCTCCCTTTCCTGCCACATTCGCACCGAAGTACCTAAAACTATCCACTTCCTCCAGCCGCTTTCCCTTAATACTCACTTCTAGTCTGCTACCACGTTCACCCCTTGTACATCTCATTACCTTTTATCCACATTTATCTTCAACTTCCTTCTTTCACACATTTTCCCAAACTGTCACTAGTTTCCTCGATCCCTACTCTAATCCTGCTACCAGCGCAGTGTCGTCCGCAAACAACAGCTGGCTTATCTCCCACTTTTCTCTGTTTTCTCTAACCATCTCCAATCTCTGACTCACCACCCTTGCATTTACCTCTCGCACCACCCCATCCATGTATAGATTGAACAGCCAGGGTGACATATTACATCCCTGACGAAGTCCCACCTTTACCTCAAACCACTCATTCTCGCCATTTATAATCCTGACACACGCTCTACTACTCTCATAAAAACTCTTGACAGCTCCTAAAAGCTTTCCTCCTATCCCGTATATCTGCAATACCTCCCACAGTGCCTACCTGTCTACCCTTTCATAAGCCTTTCCAAATCCATAAAAGCCAAAATAACATCCTTACCTTTTCCTATAGCTTTCTCACATATCTGTCTTACCACAAAGATCTGATCTACGCAATCTCTACCTGCCCTAAACCCACACTGTTCCTCACCAATTACTTCCTCTGTTCCTCTCCTAATCCTCTCAATCAAGACCCTCCCATAAACCTTCCCAATTACACTTAACAAGACAATCCCTCTGAAACTACTACACTCACACTTGTCCCCTTTTCTCTTGTAAAGTGGAACTATACAGGCACTCCTCCAGTCCTCCGCCACTCTACCCTGTCTCACACAAACATTAAACAACCTCACCAGCCAGTCCACCATCACTATACCTCCCTTTTTCAAAGACTCTGCATGGCATCCATCTTAACAACTGGCTTCACTTCATCCTTTCTTATTTCTCCTCCATTTTCCTCACTCATCACAGTCATTTTCTTAGCACTTTCCACTACAACTACCTTTCCCTACCTATCCTCCTTCACATTCAGCAACTCCCTAAAATACTCTGCCCATCTTCCTCTTACTGCCTTCTCTTCCATTATCATCTCTCCATCTGCACCTTTTACCTTTTCTTCTCTACTTGATTCGCCTCCTCTTCCTATCTTAATTTCTTTCCAAAACATCTTTTTATTTCTTTCAAAATTTTCTGTCATACTCTTTGCCTCCTTTATCTCATACTTTACTTCTCTTCTTTTTTCTTT
>NC_134811.1:27037745-27042745 GCF_046742065.1 Oratosquilla oratoria | reverse complement strand
GTGTGTGTGTGTGTGTGTGTGTGTGTGTGTGTGATTCACCATGGTCTTAGATTACGTGTTGGATTCGTGATCGACAGTTATTAACCTCCCGGATGAGAGCTCAGAACTCGTATGACCGATCTATGGGTAACACTGTGACCTTACACGCACAAACACACCCAACTCCCTGCCCACGAGAGTTGGAGTAACACCCCGCAGCGCAGCGATACTGAAGTTATTTCAGCCCTGGGCGGGAGTCGAACCCGGACCGCCGTAGTGGCAGCCGGGAACTCTACCAACTGCGCAATGAGGTGTGTGTGTGTGTGTGTGTGTGTGTGTGTGTGTGTGTGTGTGTGCGCGTGCGCGCTTATATGAAGAGGAATCGTCCATGGTCCATGTACCATTTTCCGAAAGTCTTCCTCCTTCCCAGTTTCATGAATGGCATTCACTCATTCAACTCTTTACTTCTACCGAGCCTCTGTGATGTCACACTCGTCTATGGACTTTTACACCATCTTCCTAAAAATCAGTTTTCCCATTGATTAATGACCTCACTTCACGCCCAACTCTCTTGCCAGGGCGTCATTCAAACAAACCTCTTTTCCAGGACGGCTCTGTTTTTGAGCGTTTTTTCCTCGTTAGACAATTTCATTCTGCCACACACAAGTTCCCTCCTCAGCACCATCTGGACACTCGTCCTTGTAATACCATTTACATAAGGACAACAGGTTTGTTTATTGATTGCTGTTTGTTGCTGGTGGTGATGCTGTTGCTGCTGTTCTTTCTCTTGATGTTATTGTTGATGTTAGTGTTGAGCCCACAATGTCGGCTGGTTATGACGTCTGAGTTCCGTCTTTTTATTCTATTATCGTGATCTTTGGTCACTTTCAACATCTTGTCTAAATAATTATACTCTTCAACTTCTTCAAGACTCTCACCATCGATTATAATCCCTTTACTTTGAACTTTCGTGTTGAACATTACTTTGGTTTTACTCTTATTCATTTTTAAACTTACTTTGAGACTTTTCTTGTTCAGCTCACTCATCAAATCTTACAATTCTTCTGCTCTTTCTGAAATAAGAATAATGTCATCCGCAAATCTTAGGTGGTTAAAATTTTCGCCATTAACCTTCAAGCCTTTCTCTTCCCAACTCAACCTTTCGAAAATCTCTTCCAAGCGAGCTGTAAATAATTTGGGTGAAATTGTACCCCCTTGGTGTATTCATTTCTCGATTTTGATGTTTTCTGTATCTGTATGTTGTCGATTTACAGCGGTACCTTTAGCATAAATATTTTCTAGCACCCTTACAATCTCTTCCTTTGTATCCTGCTTGCGTAGCAAGTTTAGTATTCCTATTAGTTCTACCGAGTCAAAGGCCTTCTCGTAATCTAAGAAAGCTAAACAAAGAGTTATATTGTATTCTGTCGCCTTCTCGATTAGTTGGTTCATCGCCTGGAAATGGTCTAGAGTCGAATATCCACTTCTAAAGCCTGTCTGTTCTCTCGGTTTGTTTCCGTCTAAAACTATTTGTAAGGATCTTGAAGATTACCTTATATACATTTAGTAGTAATCTAATCGGTCGGAAGTTACTAAGGTCTTTCTGGTCTTCTTTCTTATGTAGGAGAATTACTGTGGCATTGCACCATGATTCAGAAACGCTTCCTTGACGTAAGCACTAGGTATACAACTGAGCTAATTAATATGATCTTCTTTCCCTGCGTCTTTCAAAAGATCTAACGATATACCATTTTCCCCAGTTGCTTTTCCTAGTTTCATATATTTTGTACACTTCTAACGTCTACAGATAAATTGGCTGACTCGACCACGGTTCTCGACGAGTTTATATATACATATATTTATATGAGAGACTGGGTGGAGGAAGAAAAAGCGAAGATGGGCTGGAACTTTTTATTGCTTATACGTTTCGACCGACTCGGTCTTCTTCAGTAAGCTGTCTACAAACAGTTGGACCACATATTTATACATCCGAGGATGGGAACAAGGACAGGTCACCCCGCCGGCTGTCTGGGGATTCTCTTTCCCGTATCAAGCATACGTTTCCCAATTGTATTTATAATTAATCTACTTGTTGCCTCTGACAAACAAACAAAACCTTCCCTGTCATTGATGTTTTCATAATAATTAATGTAGGCAGCTTCAACAGTCTTCCTCATGTCTCTCCTTAATCCCGTGTGTAGAACCTCGACTCCATCCCAGTGGGGCAAATGTCCAGACCGGTCAGCATGTTGGACGAGTGAGTTAGAAGTCCTGTGTGACCTCAAGTCTCTTTTGTGCTCAGCTACGCGTTTCTCGACGCCTCGACCTGACTCACCGTAATACGAAGATGAGCAACTACCGCAAGGAATGCGATAGATGGTACTGAGGGCGTTTTGGGACAGTCCTTTTATATTCTTGGTCTTGACCATTTTTCCAATTTTGGAATTGGACGTCCTTGCTATTTTTATCCCACTCTTCCCAAGAAATCTGTCAATGCCTTCAGTTTTCATGAGACCAAATGTCCAGTCGTCCGAGGATAATAAGGTACAGTATATTTCGGTTCCTAACTCTAGAAAAACTGAAGGCACACACACATACATATATATATATATATATATATATATATATATATATATATATATATATATATATATATATATATATTATTATTCATTGATATGGTTTGGACACATGAAAGAATGAATGAAGAAAGATAAGTAAAAGAAGTGTGGAAGGCAGAGGTGGGTGAAGTGAACAGAAGGGAGCGTCCGAGGATGAGATGGATAGATGAGGTAAAACGGGCGTTGACAAAGAGTGGGATGTCTCTTGAGGAAGGAAGGTAGAAGACAGAAAATATTAGTGAGTGTCGTATGGTTGTATATGGATGATGCTGTGATGCATGGAAGGGAGTGGGTGGGAGTGGGGGTGGGGGTGGGTGGTTAAGGAATGGTTCTATGAGAATGATATTTTGACACAGCCCGAAGGAATTTCTCCTCGTCTTTTCTTTTTCTGCATGAAGGGAAGGAGAGGGAGGGGGGGGGTCGCCGATTAAATAATGCAGCCTTGCTGTGGGTGTTCTGTGTCTTGTTGTATTGCTTCTGACCCAGGGTAATGGGCGAGGTGCAAGGATGACCCATCATCCAGAGGAGCCAAGAAAGGAGGGAGGAAGAGTTGGGTGATGAATGGGGATAGATTGGGTTGGGATGAAATGGGTGGGAGAGGAATTATGCCTTTTGACTTTGGCTACCTTCCATGTAAGGGGGAAAGCCTTTGGTATACGTATATATGTATGTATGTATGTATGTATGCAAACTGTATATGTATACATATATATATATATATATATATATATATATATATATATATATATATTGTTGAGACATTATGACAGGTTTGAGGAAGACGGAAGAGTAAGACACGGGTCTAGGGAAGAAGCTATAAGCGAAACCGGTCATGAATAAACTCGGCCCTAGACCAGTGTCTTTCTCTTCCGCCTTCCTCAAATATGTATGTATGTATATATGCATACATATATATATATATATACATATATATGATATATATATATATATATACATATATGTATATATATATATATATGTACGTATATATGTATGTATATATATATGTATATATATATATGAATACATATATATATACATATATATATATATACATATATATATATGAAATTGTTCCCAAGTTGATATTTTGGTGGATATTGGCGCTACGAGCTCTTGTTTACAGGCTAGCACCGTTGTATTATGTACTGTTCGTGCTTGTTACTACACATTAAACACGTATAAAGTAATAGATAAGACAATGAATCAACAAATGAATAAATAACTAAAGGATCCTGTCATTCATTGACCAATCTTCCCACCTTCATCTCGGGTGATTACCTCATCATCATCATTTTATGCACGTGCTGCATCGATAATATTTTCGCCACCATTTTTTTTTTCATCGAGTTGGCTTGACGTTTTTTAGCACTTCCACTAACATCATTAGCTTTACGTATGATAAATAAGGGATGCACTGAATACAGTATTCCGAGTGTTATGGTAATTTGAATAACCCCCATCCGTCTCCATCACTGGGCAGAAATCTGTTAATGATCCGAATTCACCGTGATTTTATCTAAATAGTCACCTGTCGATATTTTGATCACATAATCATCTCCGCTGGAATAAGGTCTTTCATGCATTCTCTACATACAAATTTGTACAAATGCATATTACAGCGTCATATACTGTATATGCTGATTACATCAAAGGTACTTATATCGATACTGCTCATGATGAATATTGCAATGTGTCCATGACTACACACAGACACACACACACATACACACACACACACACACACACACATATATATATATATATACACACACACACACACACACACACACACACATACACACACACGCACACACACACACATACGCACACACACATACACACACACTCACGCACACATACATACACACACACACATACACACATAATGCATATATGTATTGACTGCATTTTTTATACAATTACTTAACGAGTTTCGTGATGTCCTTACGGATCAAATCACTCAGTTTCTTTTATGACTAGGGACTAATATCTACAAAAAATATACTACCCTCTACTCGGGCACCCTCTTTGAACCTCTACTTAACTAATTCTATGACTTCCTTTTTTTGGCAAAAAAAACAACAACAAAAAATTGTCCTTCAGGATAGAAACATAACAAACCAAATATTGTAAAAAATCACTATTTTCGCAACATTTCAATTTCATAGAGATTAATTATCACAGAGGTTGGCAACATGATAAGGGTTTATCTTTTGAAGACTTTCCCATGGAATACGCCGGGCAATTGTATCTAGAAAAAGGAAGACCTTTCTAGTGTAGGGTATCTATTACCCCTTCGCTACGAATGAAAACTTCATAGATTTTGTTCTGGTTAATGCCAGACGATTTAATTAGTCTCAAGCCAGAACCTATGTCTGAGGAGTGCCCACCCCACCT
>NC_134811.1:27007745-27015245 GCF_046742065.1 Oratosquilla oratoria | reverse complement strand
AATTATATATATATATATATATATATACACATGTGTGTGTGTGTGTGTGTGTGTGTGTGTGTGTGTGTGTGTGTGTGTGTGTGTGTGTGTGTGTATGTGTGTGACAAAATATATATATATATATATATATATATATATATATATATATATATATATATATATATATATATATATATATAAATTTTCGGAAATGTACAGTTACGTGATATAGCATTAGAAAATTAAATATTGGTTTTGTAATATACGTTTTTCTTGGCGAAAATCAATAACAGATTAGTTTGCTAAAAGCGGTACATTTACAAACGTAGCCGCCAGGGCTGCTTCAGACGCCATCTTGGTTTTGATAGATGCGGTGGTCGAAGAAATTAAAGTATGATAAATTCGTCTCTTCGAACCTAACCAAACCTAACCTAACTTAACATAACCTACCTAACCTAACCTACATTTAGTAATTGCGACACCTGTAATTTTATAGGTCATCAGGCTCGTTGTTGTCGTCGTCTTTAGGGATGTTGACAGGTTTTGGTATCGTACACGATCAGATTTCGGGGTATACAGGAGTTGCATATCTTAATAAATGAATTAATAAATTAATAAATAAATGAATTAATGAATGCATGAATCTCAGCTCCATAGCACTGTTTTAAAACTATGTACCGTGCAAAATACTGACGGAAGCACTGAGGGCGTATTCCAATCGCCATGGTCAAAGCTTCGCTCGGTAGTGGATTTGCTTTTGGCGGGACTGGAAAGGCATCATGGCGTCTCGTTCCTATGATCGCAGCTTTCTTCGGTAGTGTATTTGCTGTTACCATTTTTTTTTCCGCCAAGAAAAACGTATATTACGTTGATGTATTATCATTTACAAAGTTAATATTCAATTTTCTAATGCTATATCTCGTACGTGTGCCCATCCGAAAAAAATACGAAAATAGATAGATAGACAAATAAATAGATGAATAAACAAATATGTAGGTAAATAAATAAATACAAATATAGATAAATAGATAAATAGATAAATAGATATATAGATAATAGATAAATAGATAAATAAATAGATAAATAGATAAATAGATAAACATGAGGAAAGGATCGCTCTGAATTCGAAGTTGAAGGGTTTGTGAAGAAAGAGTATCCACGACACTTTTCATACATTTCGTTTTGCTTCATTTTATAATGATCTACTCATTTTTGTAGAAATTTTTGCCCTGAAAATGGTTAATACAAATTTATAGTTATATTTAAGAAAATAAGGATATCAAATATCAACAAAATATGTCGAGACATATTTACTGAAAGTAGTAAGGCTATACAATCTTACAAAAATAATTGAGGCTTGCTACCGAAGACGATAATACCTTTCCATTACATGATAGATCCTTTTACAAATACGGATATATGATCCTGTGAGCAGTGACCTGGGTGATATGCAGCATATAAACGACGGTAAGACCCGACCTACGCATAGTTCTTTGGCAGAGATAGTGCTACAGGATGATTTCATCTAGAAGGCACAAAGTAGCGAGTGTGTACAAGAGCAAGATTGTTGAGCATATTATCCTGTTGTGTCTTTGGCGAGTTCTTGTGTGAGCATTATCACGGCTTTAGTTGCTTAGAGGAAAAGATATGCCTTTACATTTTGTTTTATATACCCAAAATACAATAAATATAGCAGAAGTCTCAATTGGATTAGGAGATAGTCGATATGTAACGACAACGGAAAAATACAAGATGACCTGCCATTCCATCCAAAGTCGTGCGCAAAAGCAACCATGAATAAAAGACCATGGATATTTCTCACAGGCGAAAACCAATTTAAGAAAATGTATTACGTGTTCTCTAAATACTAGGGCAAAAGAGTTTGTATCTGTAGACGTGATATAAAATGAGGATTTCACGAGCGTTCCCTCTGTCTCAAACCAGCTCGATTTTAGATGCTACATGATGTTCTTCAAATCATAAATACAATTTTACAATATAACATAATGCCAGGAAACATATGTTCCTGAATATTAATACCTAGCCTTAATCTAAATCAGGGGCTTACGAGTTATGCCCTGAATACATGTATATTCATATAAAGACAAGAAATTGACAGCAACGTAGGCGTTGTTGGCGTTGTTGAGTTTATACTGAAGTTTTTCAAGTTTTCGAACAATACCTTACAGTGAAGGTGCGAGAAATCCAAGCGACATTTATATATTTGATATATTCAAGATGTCTTTAGACAACACTTGTTGTCTTCAAGGATGGATATGTACAGAAACAGAGAAAACATGGAACTGAAGAGTAGGGGCAACTGAGCTAGGAGAGGTAACCATAAGAGCGCAGGAAGTTTCATGGTTACTTCTCCTACTGTGCCCTACTATTTATTTCTATATTTTCTCTATTTCTGTTCTGGACTTACTTTTAAGTAATAATGAGCACCAAACAAGAAACGTAAAACTGGGAGATAGTTTAGGCTCTATTGATCATCAAGAAATAGGATTTAATGTTATATGGGAAGAATTAAATAGTACAAATAATGTTCTAGTACCGGAGTTCAGGAGAGCCAATTTTAATAAGTTCAGAATTTATTTAGGACAATTGGTCACTTATGAGACTGACCCAGGAGGCTGTGACGGGATAATAATTTATTATTTTATTATTAATATGATTTTTTTTTCGCGTCCGACCTAGATATGGATGAAAAGGTCTCCTGTCGGCATGCTCCGCCTTTGTAATCCTTTGTAATAAGATACACGGTGAACCCGGACGTCATTAGCGTAGTGAGGTGTTGGGTCACGGAGGGTGATATGACTACCTTGGGTCAGGTCACTTACAAGCGCAAGGTCAACAGCCCTGTCAGCAATCTGGATGAAATGTACAGTAACCTAACAACTAAATGCACCAAATAAAGTTATTTCCCCTCAAGTCAATACAGAAGAATAGTAATACAGTACTCCCAAATGGATGACGGATAGGCTGAAACAGGAGATCGAAATAAAAAGATAATGTTATGCCAGAATAAAAAATGGGAAAACACCTTAGATCCAAATATAACGATATGGCAACACTAATTAAAAAATAACCACGCACACAGCGAAACGTGACTACGAAATTAAGGTTCCCAGACAAGCGAGATCCAACCTAAAGGGCTTCTTTCATTTTTACAGAACACAAAATAAGGAAAGGATAGTCCCAATTAAAAATGACGAAGATGTAATGATATATTCAGAGGAAAAAGTGAGTGAGGCGTTTAACAAATATTTTCTCTCGGCGTTTACAAAGGAGATGTTAGATATGGTACCTGACTACGATCCGATTTTCAGTTGGTATGAAGAGATTAGACTATCTAACACAGCATTAGTAAGGTAGAAGTACTCAAACAGATTGAAAGAATTAAAACTACAAAATCCTCGGGTCCAGATTATTTTTGTCGAGTGATTAAAGAGTTTAATTTTGAAATCCACGACCAGTTAACGGAAATATTCAATAAGTCGGTAGACACTGGTTTTGTGCCTATTGCTTGTGGGCAGGCAAACGTTGTTCATGTTTTCAGAAATGAGTTAAATCGTCTATATGCAACTACAAACCAATCAGTTTGACATCAGTTATAGATAAAATGCTTGAACCACTAATAGGTAATGGAATCAGAGATCACATCGAGAGACCATAATTTGATTCGTGACTCAGAGCATGGGTCGTTAGATAACCATGATAGTTACGATGCTATTTAACTTGACCTTAGCAAAGCGTTCGACAAGGTGCCCCACCAGAGATTACTAAATAAAGTCAAAGCCCATGTTATAGGAGGAAAAGTGTTAGAATGGATTAGAGCTTGGATCATTGACAGAAAACACTGAGTCACCATACATGGTGTAAAGTCCAAATGGGGGAGTGTTTATAGTGGATTTCACCAAGGCTCGGTTTTGGGTCCCTTATTGTCCATTATCATTACGTATATAAACGACTTGAGCAATGGAATTAATAGTGATATTAGTAAGTTTGCGGACGACACTAAAATAGGACGCCTAATTAGGTCAGGAAAAGACTCGAGATTCTGCAGGAAGATCATAACAAATTGTTCACATGGGCGATGAAATGGCAAATGGACTTCAATGTCTCAAAGTGCAGCGTATTAAACGTAGGGCTACACAACCCCGAAAACAGATATAGATTAGATAACACGTTTTTAGAGAAAACTGAGTGCGAGATAGACTTGGGAGTTCTAGTGAGTCCTGACCTTAAGTCCTGGAAACAGAGCAATAGTGCAAGGAATAAAGCTAACAGAGCATTAGGTTTCATTGCTAGGACGGTTACGAATTAAAAGTGCAGAGGTAATTATCAAACTCTATCTGGCGTTAGTTAGACACCATCCTTGACTATGCGGTACAGTTTTGGTCTTCGTCCTATAGAATGGACATCAAATCACTAGAGTCAGTATAGGGGAGAATGACCAAAATGATACATGGGCTCAGAAATTTACCTTACGAGGAGAGCCTTAGGCTCCTTTACACTCCCTGGAAAGACGCAGAGTGCGGGATGATATAATAGAGGAGCTTAAGTGGATCAAAGGGTGACGCAAAGTCATCATATTAAGACAATAGGGCATGAATTGCAGTAAAAGATTCAAATTGGACAATTTTAGAATTAAGAAGGAAATAGGCAAGAACTGGTTTACTAATAAGGTAGTCAACGAATTGAATATACTTAGTAACCATGTAGTGAGCGCTGAAACTATCGGTTGTTTTAAGAAATGGTTAGACAACTTTATGGGTGGAGATGACAGGTGGTAATGGACATATAACTTCCTAGTGTAGGCCTTATGGTCTCTTGCATTCTTCTTCATTCTTATGCTCTTATCCATCCCTAAAACACGACATTTGTAGTCAAAAGACGCTCTGGGTATATTAAAGTTATAAATATCACTTCGGTTTCTGTTAAAAGCCCTCACAACATCACAGCAATGTATTGCTCGAAAACTTGAGAAGTTTCAGTTCAAATTCAAAAACACTGTCGTTGTTCTCATCTTCCTGTCTTCATGCATTCAACATGATCTGGTTCCGAGATATACATATGTATATATATATATATATATATATATATATATATATATATATATATATATATATATAAATATATGTACATATACATGTAATGTACAGTACATATACATATACATGTACATATACATTTACATACACTTATACATATGTATATATAATGCATAAGAAAGTGGGAACGTGATAAAGACAATTTTTGAGAAGACAAGCGTACAGGTGGATAGTAAGGTGTGTACGCCAAGAGACGCATAGCTCTGGCCGAAGCCATCAACTTTGCTTTAGGTACTTGGACCATTGATGCATGTAACGGTCACTGCTGGAAATAGGAGATAAATGCGGAATTCGAACCCTCAACTAAGAGAATGCGAAACCATTACTCTTCCGAATAAGTCATCACCATAAGGAGTAAAATTTAGAAATAATTAATTAATAAAACACAATCTCGACTCGGACTGGAAATACTGTGCAACTGCGGGATGTCCTCTACAGTATCAAGTGTATAAAAGCCATTGACTTAAAAACTGGAATCATCTGAAAATTATATAAAGATAACATGGGGAATCAAAACTAATGTATATTTTTATCAATCTCTCTATACAGAAAAATCTATTGCATGTTTCGTTAACTCACTTTCCTGGGAAGCCTCTGACCAAATTTGATTTCATCCATTCCTGGGAACCTCAAATGCGACTTCAAACTCGTTTTATTTGCAAGAGTAATCCATTCACGTTTGAATTATTTCAGTCTGCTGATTGAGCAGCAATTCATGTAGAAGCACCATTGTCAAAGGGTTATTCAGGACATTTCATTGGACAAGTGCTGTGTTTAAACTTCCCTTTCCATGTACGGCACGTCCTATGTTTCATCCAATTTCAATCCGGAGTCGTCTCTTTTCTGAATCAAATTGTTGGACATGCGCAGAAGGAACTAGAAATGACATCTGGTTTTAATCCTTGACAAGTGGCAACATAAAAAATGTACAGCACATAATCTGGTCCCTTAGAAAAGACGAAAACACCAATTTCTAGCCATACACATATACACATCACTTACACATACATATAATGTATATACATATCAATCAATGAATATTAGAAAAACCGGAATGCTTCGCGGGCCCTAGGCTAGACCCTCCGAGCCTCCGGCCAAGCGGGTGCAATTGCCAGACTGGCTTCGCGAGCGTATATACAAACAGTACGTACCAATACGTGCGCGGCATATTGTTCAAGCTTATCAAGGCATTCATAGTTGAGAAAAAATACAAAAGTTTCTTGGCATAGATCGGAAGCCTAGTGTTAATTAAATGGGAGACGGTTTTTGCCCCCCATTACAAATGTAATCATGCTATCACTGAGGGATTAAACTAAAAACCTTTCTTGGTCATAAACGCAGCCACATTTCGAATTTTATAGAGTTGAAATATAGATAGATCTACTTGTTCACTCTGCACGGCAGAGGCGAAATTGGGAAAGGTATATATATATATATATATATATATATATTATATATATATATATACAGTATATATATATATATATATATATATATGCGTGTGTATATATATGTACATATATATATATATATATCGATATAGATATATATATATATATATATATATATATATATACACATACATAATAAACAAGTAAACAGATAAATACATTCAACGAGACAACATCATTTGGGTACTTTACTTCAAGGAGCGACTGTTATTGTTTTGATTTATTTTATTTATCTATTTATTTATTTGTTTATTTATTCATTTATTTGCTTGTTTATTTATTTATCTATTAATAAAGATATTTATTTACTTATTTATTGTCAAGGTTAGTATTTTTATTGATATCCACACAATCACAATGAAACTTTCTTGGGCGGACGGGCGATGCAATGGCTCCCATAGACAGTTTCAAGCGACTTCCACTAAAACTCCGACCATAGGGTGGAAACATACAAATTCCGTTGTTTTTTTACACACACACACGTATACACGCACAGCTAATTTATATTCAGAGGACAGAGGTCACGTTGTTGTGTACACATTCCTCAAGAAGATTACAATTCTTTGTACGAATTGAACGCCCATTTCATTCAAAAAAGGTACTAAAAATAGCATTCTAACTTAATCTGCTGTATATATATAATACATACATACATATACCAAAGGATTTTTCCCCTTACACGTGGGGGTGGTAATCAAAAAGATAAAGGCAAAGACACCCCTCCCACCCATTTCATTTCCCATATACTCCACTCCCCTCCACCCTCCTCCCTCACTCCCATCTCGGCACCTCCTGGATGACGGGTCATCCCTGCATCCTGTCCACTGCCCTGGGTCAGAAGCAGTGTCGCAAGACGCAGCACATCCACAGCAGGGCCGCTTCATAAATTCGGCGACCCCCCCTCTCCGTCCCCTCATGCAGAAAAGGAGAAGACAGGGAGAAATCCCTTCGGG
>NC_134811.1:27002745-27005245 GCF_046742065.1 Oratosquilla oratoria | reverse complement strand
CATATATATATGTATATATATATATATGTATGTATATATGAATGTATGTATATATATATATACATATATAGATACATATATATATGTATATATATATATATATATATATTATATACCGGCTAGCCGCGACTGCCAGGGCCTTCTCATTTTGTGGGAGTGGGGTGGTGAGTTTTTGGTGAGTATAACTCTTTTACGTTTTAACTTGAGTGAATTCAGCCTCGTTGAAGAATATCTATACTGTTCGTAACTTGTACATTGTTTGTGCCTCCCCTCAGGCAATTTAATTCAACTGAGTAAACTCATCACAGAACAGTTCCTTGTTCCAGTGTCTCTCCCTCAGACATCAGCTGCTTGAATGAGATGCCCTACTTTATCGTTTTTACTCTGTCAGTCGAAAGGTGGACTTGGCTTTGAATGGCCACCCTTTCCCTTGCGTTTAGCTAAGAGCAGGGTCGTCATATTTGCCCTGCATCCTAGAACAGGTATCTAGATTGCATGTGGCAGCAAGGAAAGCGGTTAGGTTGTTTTCCTATTGGCATTTCAACCCTTCCATTCCGCCAAACTATTCTTTTCATATCCTTGTCAGTGAAGAGGTGCTCCTATGTATTAGCCACTTCCGATTTAAGTGACATCTGTAAAGATCGGAGCTACACAGCATTCTTTTGCGTCTCGAGACTATTCACCATTGTAAAAAAAAAAAAAAAGAAAAAAAAAATCCACCATTCTTACTTTCTTCTACTCTTCTTGAATTTTTCCTTTACCTGCGTTACATTGTCCCCATGGACAGAAGCGCTGGTTAGCAGTGCATTTCTGTTGTTCTGACTGCCCCCAGGTGTTTGTGTGCGTGTGTGCGATGGATTTCATGCAACTCGCTGCATCAGTGTGCGAGCTGTCTTTGGAGGGGCGTTCTCTCATTTAGAATCTCAAACCCAGAAATTTTAGAAAATCGGAAAGAAAAATATCATTTGAAAAAAAAGGCACTAGAATCTGCTTCTGTTATCCAGAACCTTATGAATTTCCGAAATTTTGATTCCGAATATTGGAGAGTAAGTCATTCATCTCCCCTGTGGTAATTAAGGGCTGGTGCCAATCCCCTTCCTTTCCGGGCACACCTTAGGCAACAAAAGTATCATTAGCTTCCTCCAATGGCACCCCTATGGACCAGAGCAGTAATCTCTACTAAAGGAAACATGTGGATAGGAGGTAAAGGGAACACGGGCTGAGGGAAATACTTTTATTCCTGACTAGTTTCGTCGACATGGTTAACTATTGCACTACTAACCCTGTGGTTAACCATGTCGACGAAAGAGGCCATCTACCAAAATGGGACCAGGCAAAAATTCTCATGGATAACATTACACGGCAAGAAAGAAAGGCGTTGGAGTCCGTTTTTATCAACATCCATGATAACATTAATAAGAGGACTGGGAATTTAATTTGGGATAAAGCAGCAGCACACTTTGTCGTCATGAATAATAAACACAGAGCCCCCGATCCAGACGGACATTTTAACCACACGAATACCAACAGGCGGATAATTGGTCCACCCGCTGTGATAGCCCGTCACACCGACAGATGAGGTCTAGTGGGGGACCAACCTGACACTTTGCCACGTTCCTTCTTTTGCCATAAATATTGACCAACTTGACTTCAAGCTATATTCCTCTGAAGAAGCCACTCAGGCGAAACTAGTCAGGAATAAAAGTATTTCCCTCAGCCCGTGTTCCCTTTACCTCCTATCCACATTCGTCACAATGTATACACATAAAGGAAATATGTTGATCACTTACACTTCTATTCTTTCTCTTTCCTATTCCCCTCCCTCAAGAGGTTATTATAATAGGGTTCCACGGGATTTACCAGCGCCGACAGTTAGGAGTTCATTTGAGTAAAAACAACTTGGGTTACAATATTTCACTTTTCAAGTCTCCAAATATCAAATCATCTTTCTCTTATATATACAACAAAGATGAATGATGCACTAAGAGACTGTATACGAATGTTAGACATACTGTTTATATATTCTTAAGAAAAGTCTAGATTTCTGTAAGCGGAACCTATATCAGGTATTCAAATGAAGGTTGGAGTTACGATATAAGAGGTTAAAAGAGACCAGTGTAATAACTCCTTAAATCTCTCATTTACCTCTTCTTCGGCGCGACATAGCCCCCAAGGACAGAAGCGCCGGTGACCAACTACAACCCTTCCACCCTGTCTCACCCCATCTTCGCTCTGCTTACTTTCCTTAATCTCACGGTTTCTTTCTCAAATCTCACTTCTAACGCTCAACTGTCCAACTGCCGGCTCTTCCGTGGGAGCCAGAAGCTCTCTTCCACCTCCTGACTCAATTCCTTGCTCGTCTATCTCCATCCTTCCACCTGATCATTCTATTTGCTGCCAGGCGATTTTAATCAGCCTAATCAGCAGATAAAAACCGGGACAGGTGTCGTATATATATATATATATATATATATATATATATATATATATATATATATAT
>NC_134811.1:26980245-26992745 GCF_046742065.1 Oratosquilla oratoria | reverse complement strand
GAACACGCCACTACTGTAGTCCCCCCTTAAGTTATTATTTTTGTAACATAAGAATCAATATAATTAAACAAACCATTATATGTGTTCATAAATATTATTTATATTTGTAAAATTAATGTTGCCACAAACCATGATAGCTTTTGTAAGAAATAATCATGCAAATGTAAAATGATTGTATAATTTTACCAAATGTTGAAATATTGCTTATTTTCATTTAATTTTAGTGCGGCAGAAATTTATTATTTACAAACTCTTCCTAGGTTTTTCCAAATAAACCCTTATAACCATATATATTCTGAAAAAAAAATAAAGTAGATACATATTTTCACTTTTTAGCAGTAGGCATTTATTGTCAATCCATACACACACTCACACACGCACGCAAAAGTATGTGCACATGATGTTTGTGTATGCAAGTATTTTCAAACTAGGGTTTCCCAACCTTCGGGTAGGGGGGCGCACATCTGGGAGGGGGAGTGTTTAAAGCTATATTTCGTTTAAAAAATATTTTGCTTAGGGTTAAGGGTTAAAGTTAGGTATGGTATGGTTAGGTTAGGGATTATTCACGAAATCGCAGCAACGCGCGGGTAATTGGCTATTATATATATATATATATATATATATATATATATATATATATATATATATAATATATCTAGACTTTGCAAAAGCTTTTGATACCGTCCCACAAGAAAGACTACTTACTGAATTAGCTTCACACGGAATAAGTGGTAGCCTATTAAGTTGGACTAGTAATTGGTTGAATGATCGGAAACAGAGAGTTGTTTTATTTGGAAAAACTTCTAGATGGAAAAATGTTACAAGTGGAGTTCCTCAAGGTTTCGTTCTCGGGCCACTTCTATTCACAGTATATATAAATGATATCTACCATGGACTAAAATCTACTGTTTCCAAATTTGCTGATGATACAAAACTGTGCGGAACGGCAAATGACCACTTAAACCAAATATATATTCAAGAAGATTTAGATAAACTACAGCGATGGTCTGAAAAGTGGCTATTGAAATTTAACACAAGTAAATGCAAGGTAATGCACATAGGTAAAAATAACATATGTATGATTACAAGTTATTTGGAAATTCGTTAAGAAAAGTGGATAGTGAAAAGAATCTCGGCGTAATTATCAGTAACGATCTCAAATCATCCAAGCAGTGTATTTCAGCCTCTGAGAGAGGCAAATAACATTCTAGGACTTATTCCTCGATTTTTTTTTACTTCAAAAGTCCATCACTCATTAACAACCTATATAGATCGAAAGTTCGACCACATTTGGAATATGCTGTTTCCTTATGGTCACCGAATCTCATTAAAGACATTGACAGATTGGAAGAAGTACAATGGTGAGCTACAAAACTGATTCCAAATATCAAAAATAAATCATACGAAAATCGACTAAACATATGAATTTGTTTTCCTTAAAAAAGCGTAGACTCAGAGGTGACTTGATACAGGTTTCTAAGATTCTATAGGGAATTGACACCATCAAAAGTGACAAAATTTTCACATTGAATGAGAATCCGACAAGAAACAATGGTCCCAAACTGTCAGCAAATAGATTTAATATGGAAGTGGGTAGAATCAACTTCGCCAACCGTGTAGTTAATGAATGGAATAAACTTCCTGCAGAGGCAGTGCGATGTAGCTCAATTCGAAGCTTTAAGAATCATTTAGATAAACACCTAAGCAAGATGCTGTAATGGCTATCATTTATTTTATACTATTTGTTTATTTATTTTGTTATCATTTGTCCGTTTGTGAATTATTATTTGTTTGATTCTCATTTATTATTAGTTATATGTCAATTTGATATTGTTTACTATTTACCTATTTATTATCTAACTATACCTATGCATTTATCTATTTTATTGACCATTTACATTATTCTTGTTTTTATTTATTCATTTATTTGTTTATCATTATTATGATTTTTTTCGCATCCGACCTAGAAATGGACCAAAAGGTCTCCTGCCGGCATGCTCCACCTTCGTAATGTAAGAACTCATAGTCGAGTAATTTTCTTGAAATCACCGGAAGTGGGTTCCTGTTTGGCTGGCTGTCTCATCAAGCCTATCATCTGTCCACTTATATACGAGGTTTGCTTGCCTTTCTGTTTGTCTTGCTGCAAGCATACGTGCTTGAAATCTACCTGCTTGCCTTTATAGCTCCGCCTGTCTATCAGTCTCTCTCGCTTTCCTATCTCGTTTTTTATTTATATTTTCCTTTCTATGACCACCTCTCTTCCGTTACGTCCCCATCTTTTTCCTGGTCAGAATTGAGGGTTTCTGTGAATCAGACCTTGAACTCGAAGGCTATAAAGTGTTGAGTGGCCTCACATTTAAAATCATATCCTTTGCACTTTTTTTCTTCTTCTTTTTTTAAGTTAGAACCTCGGACCACTCTGCCCATACAATAAAATCCTGGAAAGTACATGACGAAAAAGAAAAAAAAAAAAAAAAATCCGTGTCCCTGTGACGTAATGTAGAGATTTTTTTCGACTCAGCTGTTTACGTGTCACAATCGGCCGCATCTTGCTTGACCTGATGTTATGATCTCTCTTCGACTACTTTTCCCAGCTCATTACGGACAGTGTTCTTCCAATGCTCAACATCTGACCACTTAGGAACAGTTCTTAGAGGGAACTCGTCACTTGACACCAAAAGGTGAAAATGTGTAAAGGTTGTTATTTCTTGTCTACTCTTCCCAGCTAACTACGGGAAGTGTTCTCTCAATGACCAACATTTGCACAGCTAGAAACAGATCTTAGAGAAAACTTTATGAGTTCGGTTTCCAAAAGATGAACACCAAAATGAAGAACGGAAGAAAATGAAGAGAAGGTTAGATAATCTTATGGATAGAGATGATATGTGCAGTCTCCTTCATTCTTATGTTCATATGGAAATCATTCCTATTAATGTTGGACCTGAGCAAACTATAGAAGAAGATAAGAAGATTGGATGGGGATGATAGGTGGTAATGGACATGGAACTGCCATGTGCTGGACATGTGATCTTTTGTAATCTCCTCCATTTTTATGTTCTTATGGAAATCATTCCTGCTAATATAATTAACAATACCGTTACCTAAATTCAACCGATTCTTTCTCTTCCTTCAAACTTTCACAAGCATACTGTTAGCCCATGAAATGATTAGAAATTATGTCGTAAATATAATTAAATAGATGAATAAATGAATGAATAGAAAAACGACAAAATAAAAAAGACAAATTAATAAATAAATAGAAAGGAAATAGAAAGTATATATATTCTTATGATATTTTATAATATTCTCTCTTAAAGTGTCGCTAAGTAAGCTTTCTGAATTTACACTACACCACATGACGTCATCACAGTCTCCAGTTGTTCCCTAACTCTTACTTGAATTCCGACAACATCACGTTCATCCTCATTATTTTTAGTATTATGATATCATTATTATCATTATCATTATTATTGCTATCATAATCATTTTCATTTTATTCTTATTTTATTTTTATTTCCATTTTATTAATTTGTTTATTCTTTATATTTTTTAGTTAATGCCTCGTGTTTGTATTTTTGAAACTTCTCATTAATTCTGGCGAACACTTTCGATTATTAGAAAGTCGAATTTTACAAACTTTCTTGACTATACTTATGGATATTACAGATAAATTTCATAGATAAGCCACTAAGGTAAACTTCCTAGAAAGCCAGGTAACCTTCAAGAGGGAGAACGAGTTTGTCGGGGCTGGGAGGGGGCTTTTAGAGAACGGTCCCCTAGGCTCTTACGTCTATTCAAAAAGTCGAAGTATGTCTTCACACCACACCGACGAAGCTATTATGGTCCGTATGATCAGAGAAAATAAGACCGTTATTTGCGATGGTCCGCGGTTTCAGAACCCAACATATACATTTGAGTATATGGGGAAATCGAAAAGAGGTGGAACCAGGTTAGAAATGATAAAAGTAGTTTTATAAAAATAAATAATAATATAAATTAATATAAACAAATAATTCAATAGAGAACATATATTTATAAATGATAAAGTAGGATTGTATTACCATCACAAAACCATACTAACCATAGCCAAAAAATTTCATAAACCAAAATATTTTGTCGTTTTTTCTTTCCCTTGAATTTAATTCACCTCATGAAAAACATTCCTCACGTTTCATAATTCTGTCTCTTTCACACTGACAAAATTATATTACGTAATGAACTCAATGGAAATAGTAATAAGATTCCATTTAATATATTTCCTGTTTTTGAATAAATACTCTAACACCCTATTTAAATATTAAGAAAAAAGATGTGTGTGTGTGTGTGTGTGTGTGTGTGTGTGTGTGTGTGTGTGTGTGTGTGTGTGTGTGTGTGTGTGTGTGTGTGTGTGTGTGTGTGTGTGTGTGTGTGTGTGTGTGTGTGTGTGTGTGTGTGTATTCACCTATTCACCTTGGTCTTTGGATCACGTGTTGGACTCGTGATCGACAGCTATTTCCCTCTCGGAAGAGAGCTCAGAGCTCGTATGACCGATCTATGGGTAATGCTATGACCTTTCACACACACACACACACACACACACACACACCCAACTCCCCGCCCACGAGAGTCAGAGTAACGACCCGAAGCACAGCGATACCGAAATAATTTCGGCCCTGGGCAGGATTCGAACTGGGTACTGCGAGCACTATCGTACTTCCCAGTCCAGCGCTCTACCAACTCGCCACCGAGTCGTGTGTGTGTGTGTGTGTGTGTGTGTGTGTGTGTGTGTGTGTGTGTGTGTGTGTGTGTGTGTGTGTGTGTGTGTGTGTGTGTGTGTGTGTGTGTGTGTTTGTTTGTGTGTGTGTGTGTTCGTCTGTGTGTACGACTGTTTTTAATCGACATGATTTTTCTTTTGCTCTAACACAGGAATCGATGCAGAAGCAAAACTACGAGTAAGTTTGCCAGAAAGATTTTGTAACGAAACAAAGAATCTCTCCTTGTCAACTTATATTTCGGGATAGAAAACAAACGTCTGGTAAAAATATATCTAATATCCTTGGCATGAAGGAAAGAATTTATCTTCAAAGGCATAACCTCGCCTACACAGACAAGGACACTCAGGCACACACACATACACGCAGGAACGCAAGCCCGCGATCACTCACAAGCATTCACACCAAGGGGTTCAGGAGAAATGGGAAGCATCAAATATATGTGTTTGTGTTTATATATATATATATATATATATATATATATATATATATATATGCGTAAATAACCACTAGGAAAAAGTAAACTAACAAAGCAGAGCGCTTCTTTGTATCTGCACTGAAGATGTAATTACACGAAAGCGCTCTGCTTCGTTAGTTTACTTTTTCCTAGTGGTTATTTACGCATTTGTGAACACACGCTCCTAGTGTTTTTATTGCATATATATATATATATATATATATATATATATATATATATATATATATATGTATGTATATATATACATATATATATATATATATATATATATATATGTGTGTGTGTGTGTGTGTGTGTGTGTGTGTATTTCAGCCTCTGAGAAAGCAAATAAGATTCTGGGATTGATTGCGCGATCTTTTGATTTCAAAAGTCCATCACTCATTAACAAGCTATATAAATCGTTAGTTCGTCCACATTTGGAATATGCTGTTTCCGTATGGTCACCGAATCTCATTAAAGACATTGACAGACTGGAAAAAGTACAACGGCGAGCCACAAAACTGATTCCAAATATCAAAAATAAATCATACGAAAATCGACTTAAGCACATGAATCTGTTTTCCCTAAAAAAGCGTAGACTCAGAGGTGACTTGATACAGGTTTTTAAGATTTTAAAGGGAATTGACAACATCAAAAGTGACAAAATTTTTACATTGAATGAGAATCAGACAAGAAACAATGGTCTCAAACTGTCCGGAAATAGATTCAATTTGGAAGTAGGTAGAAACAACTTTGCCAACCGTGTAGTTAATGAATGGAATAAACTTCCTGCACAGGTAGTGCAATGTAGTTCAGTTCGAAGCTTTAAGAATCATTTAGATAAATACCTAAGTAAGATGCTGTAATGATTATAATTTATGTTATATTATTTGTTTTTGTTTTGTTATAATTTGTCTGTGATTTTCATCTATTATTAGTTATATGTCAATTTATCATCATTTACTATTTACCTGTTGATTATTTTAACTATACCTATGCATTTATTTATGTATTTTATTTGTTATTTACATTATTATAGTTTTTATTTATTATTATTATTATATATATATATATATATATTTTTGCATCCGACCTAGATATGGATCAAAAGGTCTCCTGTCGGCATGCTCCGCCTTTGTAATCCTTTGTGTGTGTGTGTGTGTGTGTGTGTATGTGTGTGTGTGTGTGTGTGTGTGTGTGTGTGTGTGTGTGTGTGTGTGTGTGTGTGTGTGTGTGTGTGTGTGTGTGTGTGTGTGCCTGAGTGTCCTTGTCTGTGTAGGCGAGGTTATGCCTACATATACATATATATGTGTGTGTGTGTGTGTGAAAGAATATTAGGATGGTTTGGACACATGGAAAGAATGAGTGAAGAAAGACTAGTAAAAGAGGTATGGAAGGCAGATGTGGAGGGAGTGAACATGAGGGGACGTCCTAGGATGAGGTGGATGGATGGGGTGAAGGGGGCTTTGGGGAAGAGGGGAATGTCTGTTGAGGAAGGACGGGAGAGGACAGAAGACAGGGGTGAATGGAGAATGGTTGTATATGGATGATGTTGTGATTGCATGAGGTGGAATGGGCGGGGGGATGGGGGGTGAGGTAATATGTGTGAGCAAAATTTGACGCAGCCCGAAGGGATTTCTCCCCGTCCTCTCCTTTTATGCAATGGGGGGACGGAGAGGGTGGGTCGCCGATTTAATGAAGCGGCCTTGCTATGGATGTGCTGTGTCTTGCGACACTGCTTCTGACACAAGGCAGTGGACAAGGTGCAGGGATGACCCGTCATCCAGGAGGTGCTCAGATAAGAGGGAGGGTGGAGGGATGTGGAGTGTATTCAGGGATGGAATGGGTGGAAATGATTTTATGCCTTTCCCTTTTTGGCTACCTCCCTTGTAAGGGGGAAAAAGCCTTGGTATATGTATGTATGTATATATATATTTATATATATATATATATATATATATATATGTGTGTGTGTGTGTGTGTGTGTGTGTGTGTGTGTGTGTGTGTGTGTGTGTGTGTGTGTGTGTGTGTATGTGTGTGTATATACATGTATATATACACATATATACATATATATGTATATATATGTATATATATATATATACATACATATATATATATATATATATATATACATATATATATATATATATATAATAGATAGATAAATAGATAGATAGACAGATAGATAGATGAATAGATTGGGAGGCAAAATTAAGCCAAAGACTTATAGATCATGTGGAAATGATTCAAAATACGCTAAGATGATTCATACTTGCATCCCATTTAAGGACAGACGCCCCCCACCCCTCAAATCAGGCTCGCCCAAAATGGCTTGACAAAGAAATTGAAAAAAGTATTTCTAAAAAGAGACAGGCTTATAAGAAATACAAGTGCTCGGGTGCACCTAATGACTTTCAAAGTTATGTATTAATACAGAGATATTAAAAAATAATAATAATAATAAAAAACGAAAACGACAATATGAAATGAATATCGATGATAAATCCAAAGAGAATCCCTAAAAATTCTATATCTAATTAGAGATAAAAAGGTTATTAGGAATCACATTGGCCCACCATTATCTGCTGACAGTCAACTTGAATATTCAAATGAAGGAATGTGTGATATATTTAACAATTATTTTAGCTCAGTATTCGTAAACGAAACACCTCAAAGTGAATTCCAAACTGAAACCTGTGAAAAGTCTAGGGTAAACTTACTCAATGCGGTAAATATAACAAAAGAAAAAACTAAAAGGTGTATAGAGAAACTTAAAATTAATAAAACACCAGGGCCTTACGGTTGGTACCCAAGAATTTTAAAGGAAATGAAAAATGAGATTGTTGTGCCATTAGAAATTATTTTCAAAAAATCCATCATACCCGGAGATGTCCCAAGAGAATGGAAGCTAGCTAATGTTACTCTCATATTCAAAAAAGGTGTAAAAAATAAACCAAATAACTACAAGCCTATAAGCTTGACTTCAATCGTAGGAAAAATTATAGAAACTATCATCAGAGCTGTTATTCAACATTATTTAGAAAGTAAATGTTTGATAAATGATAGCCTGCATGGATTCAGACGGAAACGTTCTTGCGTGACTAACTTACTTGAATTCTACACCACAGTCATCTCGAATTATGACAAAAGAAACAATATGGATCTAATATATCTAGACTTTGCAAGAGCTTTTTATACCATCCCCTACGAAAAACTATTTATTAAATTAGCTTCACACGGAATAAGTGGTAGCCTATTAAGATGGACTAGTAATTGGTTGAATGATCGAAAACAGAGAGTTGTTTTAAATGGCAAAAATTCTAGATGAAAAAATGTTACGAGTGGAGTTCCTCAGGGTTCCGTTCTTGGGCTATTTGTATTCATAGTATATATAAATGATATAGACCACGGGTAAAATTTATTATCTCCAAAGTTGCTGGTGGTACAAAAATGTGCGGAATGGCAAATGATCACTCAAATATCATTTGGGTAACTAAAAGTGATCCTAATTTGGTTACTAGGTAATGATTTAGATGCGGCATGTATAGATTCATTATAATCAAATATCAAACTCCCTTCTAATGAATCTATACATGCCGCATCTAAATTATTACCTAGTAACCAAATTAGGATCACTTTTAGTTACCCAAATCATATTTAAAAAAAAAAAGTAGTAAATGTCCATCAAAGAACATCTAATTTGATCAAGTGTACTGGGGACAAACGGGACGTGATCTACCTACTAGGGTCAAAGAACATAAAAATTAATTAAAATACGGCCAAGAAAACTCTGCTGTATTCCTCCATTCTAGTCTTTTAGATCACAGAATTGATTGGAAGAATGTGGCTACAGTATACAAATCACATTGTAGTTTCAAAAGAAAAATTATTGAGTCCTCATTAATAAAACAGTTCCCAAACTATAACACTTCTAAAGGTCAATGGTCACTAGATGCCATTACCAGTATGGCAGTTAATAAATTCATCTCCAGAGGACGAAAAGTCCGACCTCACTCAGGGCACGTGACCTGAGGCTTACTGAGTTCCCCATTGTAGCTTCCTCCTCTGTATATAAATTCTTGTCTATGTTCCCTATAATTCTCCCAGCTGTCAGCCATCACGTCCCAATGTCCCTAGGACAGATCAAGGCGCTGGTACGACGCTCCGCCGCCCACCATGCACATCTGCGTCACCGGGAGCTCGAGGCCACCAAGTACCAGGCCGCCTGGTATGCCCGGGCCACCGGTTACCAGAGCCTCGACAACCCCAGGAATCTGACGAGAGCGGAAGAAGTCGCGCTGCATCGTCTCCGGGTGGGTTATTGCATCAGAGAGGAGCTACAGGAGGATTTCGTCACCCAAGAGTGCATCCACTGCGGCCACCCCGCCCGCCACCCACTCGCCCACTACCTACTTCACTGTCCTGCCACCATCAGCTTGAGACAGACCGTCCCGCAGCCCTGGGAGGCCCAACCGGACATCAACGAAGAAACAAAAGCAGCGGAATTCCTCCGAACAGCGCAAGGACACCTGGGTACACTGCTGAGGGTGGTGCGAGTAACTCCGCCAACCCGATAGACCACGCTAAAAAACGACGCCCCTGGGCAGCGCTAAAATAGCCACCCAGACCAGCGGCGGGCTCCACCATAGCCCGCAATAAAAATAAAATCTAACCTAACCTACCCTATAATTATAACTGCTGAAGAGGACCACAGCTAGTGGTCGAAATATACGGTTTACTCTGTATCTCAGCTTATCTTTCTCCGAGAGTGGGTTTAAGCTTTATTTTACTCTTGTGTTACGACATCTAAGTTACTTGATTATATATATATATATATATATATATATATACATATATGTATATAAATATATATATATACATATATGTATATATATATATATTTATATATATATGTGTATATATATATTTATATATGTATATATGTTTGTGTATATATATATATATACGTATATATATACATATATATATATATCATATATATGTATATATATATATATATGTATATATATATATATGTCCAATATATGTATATATATATATATATATATATATATATATATATATCCAATATATATATATACATATATGTATATATATATATATATATATATATATATAGAGAGAGAGAGAGAGAGAGAGAGAGAGAGAGAGAGAGAGAGATATGTATACATATACATATTTCGGAAGAAGGAAATAAAAGAAAAGAATTATGATATAACATTATAAAGAAAGAAAATTGCAGAACCTTCCACGGAAAGGAAAGGAATACATAAGGCAACGGTCCACTCTCGCAAAAGGTAATTGCACAGGAAATAAGTCAAACGTTTCAGACAATCTAATGTTTCTTGTTGGTCGCCAAAGGAGGGGGGAGCCCGCGGCCATTGACCTCGGAAGAACAATGACCATGAAAATTGCAATAGGAAAGCGACAGAGATGCAATATGCCGTTAGATAAGAAGACACGTGAATAGAGCAAAGTCGTTTAACTACCTTGCGTAGGATTTACATAGGTGAATCATCCTAGATAAGAATAGGAGGGAGGAAACACGTCCCCTATACACATTCAGAGGCTGAGTTAAGAATCTTTTATGACAGTACAGAACACCTATTTTCACTGAAGCTGTGTGCTAAGAATAAAACTTTTCTGTTGTGTTTACAAGTGAAGGATGAACCAAGAGTATCAGAATGTCGAAAAATAAATGTGCACATACATACATATAACAAAGGCTCTTTCCCCCTTACAAAGAAGGTAGCCAAAAAACAAAGGCATAGAATCCACTCCCATCCATTCCATCCTCTACATACTCCACTCCCCTCTACCCTTTTCCTTCCCTCTTTTCTTGGCACCTCCTGGATGACGGGTCATCCCTACATCTTGTTTAATGCCATGGGTCAGGAACAGTGTCGCAAGACACAGTACATCCACAGCAAGGCCACTTCATTAAATCGGCGACCCCCCCCCCCTCTCCGTGCCCTCATGCAGAAAAGGAGAAGACAGGGAGAAATCCCTTCGGGCTGCGTCAATTCATTTCTCATACATAGTCCCTCACCCCCATCCCCCACCCACTCCCCTTCATGCATCACAGCATCATTCATACACAACCCTTCTCCATTCACCCCTATCTTCTGTCCTCTTCCGTCCTTCCTCAACAGATATTCCCCTCTTTCCCAAAGCCCATTTTACCCTATCCATCCATCTCATCCTAGGTCGACCCCTCATGTTCACTCCTTCCACCTCTACTTTCCACACTTCTTTTACTAGTCTTTCTTCACTCATTCTTTCTATGTGTCTAAACCATCCCAATACTCTTTCATCAACCCTATCTCCCAATTCCCTTTCCACCCCTGTTCTCCTCCTCACCTCCTCATTTTTCACTCTATCTAGCCTAGTAATCCCTATCATACATCTCAGGCATTTCATCTCAAACATTCAAACTCCTTCTCTCTTCTCCCAATCACTCCCTCACACAATCTCCTCTTAGCATCTATTCCAAAATGTCCATTTCTCATTACACTTTTTATTCCTCCCCAAAGTATTTACTTGCTTCTCTCAATCTACATTCTACCTCCACCCCCACTCCTCCCTTTCCTGCCACATTTATCCTCAACTTCCTTCTTTTGCACACCTTCTCAAACTCTATCACTAACTTCCTCAATCCCTCCTCTGATCCTGCTACAAGCGCAGTGTCGTCTGCAAACAACAACTGGCTCACCTCCCACTTTTCTCAATTTTCTTTAACCATCTCCAATCTTTGACCCACTATCCTTGCATTTACCTCTCGCACCACCCCATCCATGTATAAATTGAACAGCTAGAGCGACATAACGCATCCCTGACGAAATCCCACCCTTACCTCAAACCACACACTCTTTCCATTTCTATTCCTAACACAAGCTCTACTACTCTTGTAAAAACTCTTGACTGCTCTTAACAGCTTTCCTCCTATCCCATATATTTGCAATACTTCCCACAGTGCCTTCCTGTCTACCCTGTCATAAGCCTTTTCCAGATCCATAAAAACCCCAAAAACATCTTTACCTTTTCCTATAGCTTTCTCACATATCTGTCTTACCACAAAAATCTGATCTACACAATCCCTACCTGTCCTAAACCCACACTGTTCCTCACCAATTACTCCCTCTGTTCCTCTCCTAATCCTCTCAAGTCAAGACCTTCCCATAAGCTTTCTCAATTACACTCAACAAGCTGATCCCTCAGAAACTACTACATTCACACTTGTCCCCTTTTCCCTTGTAAAGTGGAACTAT
>NC_134811.1:26960245-26965245 GCF_046742065.1 Oratosquilla oratoria | reverse complement strand
CGATGGTGTCATTTGTCACAAAAATCACAGCATAGTACTTTTTGCTGTGCTGGTTTTTCCACGCTCCCCAGATTTTGCCAACTCATCAGATTCTATCTTATCAGTTGCCACTTCCATCTTAGTCCAGCTATTCTTTCCCTGTTTCCGTTTCCTGATACTTGTATACGGATTTTTTTTTTTTTCCAACTGCGTCACCTAAAGTTTAGGTTTTGAATTCTCTGGGTTATTTCAATCTACATAAACACAACAAACGAAACATGGACTGGAAGTGAATAAACGCTTCACTTCCAGTCCATGTTTTCTTTGCCATGTTTATGTAACTTGTTCACATGTATTTTTATTTCAATCTTTAAGTTAACACACATTCCCTTCCTACTCCTTTTCTATTTCTTCTCTTACTTCCGCTCACTTCCTTATCTCTTCCTTCTCTACCTCTTTCCAAACACCCCAACCTCTACTTTTTTCCACTTGCTAGAAGGGGTCGCGGTCAGTCACGACTGAGTTCAGGTTAGGGGCCCGACCATCTGCTAGCTGAATGAAATCATGTACGACTGCAATGAAATAGACAAGGTATCACTGATATGTAGCATCGGTCTATCTCAGTCAAATCTCATCCCATCTTTACTACCCTACATTTTTTAATATATATATATATATATATATATATATATATATATATCAATATATAGGTATATATACATATATATATATATATATATATATACATATACAGTATATATATAATATATATATATATATATATATGAATATATATATGATATAATATATATATATACATATAATATATATATATATATATACATATACAGTATATATATAATATATATATATATATATATATGAATATATATATGATATAATATATATATATACATATATATGCGTGTTTTTATATATATATTCTTTTTAGTTCTATCTCAACTATATTCATTATTTTAATTATCCTTTCTTGTCTTGTTTTTTTTTATTCACCTTTTAATAATGTAGGTTAACTTCATCGAATATAATTTCATCGACTCTTTTCATCCATCGCCTCTTTATCTAAGCAGTTTCAATACTTATATCAATATTTTCTTGATATTTTTATACAAAAGGTTCATTATTTGAATTATCATTTCCTTGGTTCTTTGAATCTATTTCATTATTTATTTGTTTTTTCGAGGGTTTCATTATACATTTATTTTTTATGATCTTTCAGCTTCATTTAAAAAATTAATCTTCAACAGAATTTTTTTTTCTAAAAAATAACGAGGTCACCAGAAAACATGTGTGTGTATGTGATTCACCATGGGCTTGGATCACGTGTTGGACTTGTGATCGACAGTTATTTCCCTCCGGGAAGAAAGCTCAGACCTCATAAATGACCGATCTATGGGTAATGCTGTGATCTTACACGCACTAATACACCCAACTCTACGCCTACGAGAGTTGGAGTAACGACTCGCAGCGCAGCGATACTGAAATCATTTCAGCCCTGGGCGGGATTCAAACTCGAACCGCCGTAGTGGCGGCCGCGAACGCTACTGGTGTGTGTGATTCACCATGGCCTTGGACCACGTATTGGACTCGTGATTGACAGTTATTAACCTCCCGAATGAGAGCCCAGAGCTCGCACGACCGATCTATGGGTAATACCGTGACCTTACACGCACACACACACACCCAATTCCCCGCCCACGAGAGTTGGAGTAACAATCCGCAGCGCAGCGATACTGAAATCATTTCAGCCCTGGGCGGGATTCAATCCCGGACCGCCGTAGTGGCAGGCGAGAACTCTAACCACCACGCCACGAGGTGTGTGTGTGTGTGTGTGTGTGTGTGTGTGTGTGTGTGTGTGTGTGTGTGTGTGTGTGTGTGTGTGTGTGTGTGTGTGTGTGTGTGTGTGTGTGTGTGTGTGTGTGTGTGTGTGTGTGTGTGTGTGTGTGTGTGTGTGTGTGTGTGTGTGTCTGTGTATTTACCTAGTTGTATTTTACGAGAAGAGAGCTATGCTCGTAGTAACCCGCTTTCGTATTTTTCCGCATCCAGTTTGTTCTTAAAATCTTGTATAGTTTTAGCACTGTTTCCTCAGATATCTATCACTCTGTGTGGGAAGCTATTCTTTTTCAGATCTCTTCTGTAACTGTCCTTCTTAAGTTTCTTCTCGTGTCCTCTTGTTTTTCTTCTGTACCACTTTAGTAAGTCGTCTCTATCAAGAACTTCCACTCCTTTCATAATTCTGTAGATGGTTAGAAAATTTTATCTTTCTCTTCTTTGTTCCATGGTTGGTAGATTTAGTTTATCCATTTCTTTTTCGTATGTTAAATTAGAGAGTGTTGGTGCCATCCTTGTCGTTGCTATTTGAATTCTTTCTAGTTTTTTTTTTTTCCTTTCTTTTTTTAGAATTGGGTGTCCATAGTGTCGCAGCATGTTCCATTTTTGGTCTTCTCAGTGTAATTGATATTTTCTTTACCATTTCTTCATCCATGTAGTCAAAGGCTACTTTCATTGATCTTAATAAGTTAAAAGTTTTTCCGACTAATTTGTTGACGTGTTTGTCAGGTGTCATGTCATTAGAGATAGTTACTCCTAGGTCCCTTTCTGAGTTGACTTTTCAACTTCCTTTGTACCAATCTTATATTGACCCAATATTCAATTTTTGCTGTTTTCAAATTCCATTATGCTACATTTGTTAATGTTGAAGTTCACTTCACAATTCTGACCCCATTTCCAGACTTTGTCTAGGTCTTCTTGAAAAGATATGCAGTCTTCCTCTGTACTTACTTTCTTTAGTAGTTTCGCATCATCTTCAAAGAAGTTCATATAACATTCTACACCTTCATCCATATCATTTATATAAATACCAAACATTATCGGAGCCAATACAGGGCCTTGTGGGACGCCACTTATCATATCTTCTCAATTTGAGTTCTTGTCTCTAAGTACCACCCTCATTTTTCTCCCGTTCAAGAAATCTTTCATCCATTCCAATAACTTTCCTCATATTCCACCTATTATTTCATTCTTTCTTAGTAGCTTTTTGTGTGGTACTTTGTCAAAAGTTTATGGAAGTTCAAGAAAGCACAATCAGTCCCTCCGTCTCTTTCTTGTATTACTTCTATTAATCTTGGGTAAAAGCATATTAAGTTTGTGGTACATGATCTTCCACTTCTAAAACCAAATTGTTCTGGATTTAGTATTTTGTTCTCTTCTAAGTGTTTAATCCATTTATTCCTAATAACTTTTTTCGCATATTTTTGCTACTGTGCTTGTAAGGGATACCGGTCTATAGTTTGTCGGATTATCTTTGTCTCCTTTGTATATTGGTACAATATTTGCATTTTTCCAATCCTGTGGTACTTTTCCTCCTTTGATTTAGAAGTCAATTATCTTGTGTATTTTGTCCGTTAGTTCATCTATACACTCTTTCAATATCCAATTTGCAATTCTATCCGGCCCGTGAGAATTTCTGACGTCAAGGTTTTTTATGTGGTCCCTTATTTCTTTCTGTGTCACCGTTATTTCTTTCATTTCGGAGGATTTTCCTCGCTGTCCTTCCTCCCAAATTTGTGACCTTTCAATTGTAATTAGAGATCTAGAATGCCTGATCATAACTTTAGCCATTTCTACATCATCTATATATTCTTTATTTCCTTCGCGCAGTTTCACTATTTCGTGTTTGTCTTTTAGTTTATCATTTCTGTATCTGTAAAATTGTTTAGGTTGGCCTTTGTATTTATCTATATCTTTTTCGTAGTTTTTTTTTTTTTCCTGCGTATATCTGTTACAGTAAGAACACGTACCTAGGGATTACGCGTAATCCCTGAATGTTTATTCAGTGAATACGCGTAATCCCCGTTTCACTAACCTAACCTAACCTGACCTAACCGAACCTAACCGAACCTAACCTAACCTAACCTAACCTAAGGTTAGGTTAGGTTAGGTTAGGTTAGGTTAGGTTAGTGAAACGGGGATTACGCGTATTCACTGAATAAACGGTTAGTGAAACGGGGATTACGCGTATTCACTGAATAAACATTCAGGGATTACGCGTAATCCCTAGGTACGTGTTCTTACTGTAACATATCTACATATTCGTTTCTCAGTTCGATGTATGCTATTTATTTTCTATTTATTTATTTATTTTATTTTATTTTATCTTTTTTTTCCATATTTTCCAGGCTCTGTCTCTTCTATCTTCAGCCTTACTACACTTTTTGTTACACCAACACTTTATATAAACCCTTTTTTGTTTTTATTTGGTACATATTTATCCGTTACCTCCTTGTATTTTTCTTTTAATATGTTCCATTTCTCTTCCATCTTTGTTTTTTCATTTGAAAAAAATTCCCAGTTGAAGTATTGATATTTTTCCTAAGTTCTACAAAGTCCGTTTTGCTATACATTAATCTTCCTTCTCTATGTTTCTCTTTTCTTCTCTTCTTCTCACATCATGTTGTTCTTTTAGTTGGAACTCTGTTAGTATGTGGTCACTCTTCCCAATTGGTGTCTTGTAATTCATTTTATCCACGTTTTCAGGCTCAGATGTGAATATTAAGTCTAGTCTCGACGGTTCTTCATTATTTATATATCTGGTATTTTCCTTGACCCATTGAGTCAATGTATAATCAATGGTCATGTCCAGTAGAGTGTTGCCCTAGTGCTCCTCTCTACCTTTTACTGTCATATCTTCCCAATTTATTTCCTTTGCGTTAAAGTCACCCATAATTACTATGCTTCCTCCATTTATCAATAACTCTAATAATGTATTATTTGTGTCTTCCAGTAATTTCGAATGACCATTATCAGACCAAGCCTGTATTTTTTGGGGCACATATACTACTATAAAGTTTCTACTTTTCATATTACTATTTACAAATTTAATCATAATCATTTCCACATTATGTTTTCCTTCTGTTATATTTGTCACATTTAAGCCCTATCTAGTTAATAACATGACTCCTCCCTGTTTATCCGTTCTATTTTTTGCCCAATCGTTGTAT
>NC_134811.1:26940245-26945245 GCF_046742065.1 Oratosquilla oratoria | reverse complement strand
TTCCCAAACGGCGGCTGAGCACTTTAAGAAATTAGATTTGGTATTCTAATTTGTTCTAAGGATCAGTAGGTATTTGGTGTTATATCTATACATGTTAGAGTAGATCCATTTTTGGGTTACCATTAGGTGGATGATAGCATTCACTGAAGGATATTTCTTTTAACATTGTTTAGCCAATTTATGCTGAAAATTCTTAATTGTTGATTTAGTCCCATGTATAAAATATTACATGGAATGCTGAATTCCATGATAGTGTAGTATGCCAAACCCCTGTAGGAGGAAGTTAAAAAGGGTTAATCAGGACGACCAAGTGGTAGCTGCCGAGCCCTGTAAGAGGCTGGTAGGGTGATGTGGGTACAAAGTGGGGTAGGTGGTGAGGGTTGCATTTTTATGATTTAGGTGTTTGGTAAGTAACAGTTCGTAAGCGAACAATCTTTTAAGTTTGCTCACCGCCTTGAGTCATAAAAATGGCCGGGAGCCTGTATGACATGTTTTGCTGACTACTTGTAAACCAAGTAAGTTATACTGTGATTCGAGATTGCTTAAGTAAACAATATTGCATATAGACTTGTGACAAAGAATCTGATTGGAGAAAGGGTGGAATAGGAAAAAATTCAATTGGTTCACGATTGTGAGATCACACCCTTAGGGGAGGATCTTAGATATAAAGTTAAAGATCATTTGACTAAAGAAATAATGACGGGGTTCAGATATTGTAAAAAAAAAAAAAAAAAAAAAAAAAAAAAAAAAAAAAAAAAAAAAAAAAAAAAAAAAATCTATAACCATTGCATTACCCCTTGTCTGAAGTATATTATATAGAAATTGAAAAGAGAATACTTGTTGGCACAGGGCCTACCGTCTAAAAATATGTAACTGATATAGAAAAAGAAGTGACAACAGAAAGGTAGGTGAAAGAAAAGAAAGGGGGAGTGACTAAATAAAGTGGTGAAAATTTAATAGACGTACGAAATGAAAGCACCCAAAATTGGCGGCTCAGACTTCTACAAGTGGATGATATCGTTTGCTATCTAAAAGTCTCATGTATTTACAAATATTTCTGTTAAATTTAATAGCCACTGGCGTTCTGTGTAGCTGATCACTCAAAATTGCGGAAGATTTTTTTTTTGTTTTGTTTAATATGCAACAGAAGTTTCCGATATTCATCTGGTTACCAGTATCTGCAGATTTGGAGGTCTCTTACCTCTTCTTCTTTTGGGTGGGAATAGTAATTGTTCTAATAATCTGAATTTATAAGTTCATAAGATGAGTGACCTCACCGAGTGTGGTTTGTGATCTAATGTCCGTAACTGATGTAACCAGTCTATTACTATGAGGTTCACGTCCATTCCTTGGAGGGAAGTATTAATTGATTTTGCTGTGTACTTAAAAGTGGTATAAATTTTTCGATTAAAACAGCTTCTGCTATTTGTAGTCTGCGCTAATCTTATGTTCGGTAAATAATGGAAGTATTACTTCTCGAATCTGTTGCTTGTGGTCTTTTGTCATATTGTGCTGTGTAGTATGCAAAAATCCCACCGTTGCAACGGTGGTGGTAGTCTTTTTTCTAGAGAAATTCTGATGAATCTATGTAAATATTTTGAAGGGATGAATAATTCCTTGTCTGATATGTGTGTTTATACACTACATTGTTTTCACTATTTTCTCTGGTGTTAGCTCTGTTGTTCCTCATAATGAGTGACGCGTTTTATTTGGCTTGTAAAAGTAGATACTGGTAACCAGATGAATATTGGAAACTTTTGTTTCACATTTAACAATGAGAAAAAAAGATATTTCCCAATTTTGAGCGACCAGCTACACATATCGTTAGAACGTTAGCGGGTACCCGAATTAACAAAAATTGTATTAGAGAAAAGATTACTTCAAGCATCTACAAATATTCATATATGATGATAGTATGATAGAGCATTGGGTGAGATGATGAGAGGTAAGACATAGACAAGGAAAATGTCAGTTTTTGCTTAAACATCTTAAAAAAGTTTTCTCTTCTCGTACTTATCTCTCTTCTTTCTTTTCAGTATCTACAACTCAAAAACTAAACTTTGTAAATGCATTATACACAGGGGTAGTGTTCAGAAACGGCATATAAAATATTCATTATGGATTATACCATGTTTACGTTCGAGCAGGGCTAGACTTCGGATGAACATGTACTCACATTTAGAGTAGCTCAAAACGTGATCATGAATGTCTTGCTAGCACAGTAAGCAAAAACCTGATTCGAGTATAGTGCATGAGTTAAATTGCATCGAAGTCTCTACGTGATTAGCATCAGCCCATAGTGTATAGTACTAAATCCTTGGTATAGGTAGGATGGGTAGGTTTGGAATAGGATAGGAGTAGCACTTACAGTAGGTGTGTTAACTCTAATCCTTTCGAGGGCCAACGATGCCCTTGGTTATGATTTAGAGGGCCATCAAATATTTGGAAACCACATACAGGTAAATTTACATTAACAGAGCATTATCTTTAACAATTATAATATAAAATAAAATCATTACCATATGAATTAAAGGTAAATGGTATCTCGCCTAACCTACGAACGATTCGTCGTCTTCTCTTGTGCTGGGCAGTGGTCCTTAGGATTTCCTTAGAACTTCCTTGGAATTTTCTTGAAATCTTAAAATTCGCTTGAAATTTCCTTGAAATTTTCCTGGGATTTTCTTAGGATTTCCTTGGGATTTCCTTGGAATTTTCTAGGAATTTCTTTGAAACTTCCTTGGATTTTTTATTTTTTTATTTTTTAACTGCCTTAAATTTCTTTGAATTTTTTCCTTGAAATTTTCTTGGCATTTCCTTGGATTTCTTTTTCGAATCCCTTACAAAAAAACGTCAAGAATTTGCACGTTGGTAACACCATAAATGTTATTTCTAACAGTGATTTAAAATGAATTACAACGATCACATGAATAGATTATTAGCGTGAACAGACATTTTGAGCTCTTTAAGCAAGGACTAAAGATTTTGTTCTGGCTGAAATTGGGTGATTTTATCTAGCTATCTCAATAACACACACACGGGAGGTAGCCAAAAAAGAAAAAGACATAAAAACCATTCCCACCCATTCCATCCCTAATACACTCCACTCCCCTCCACCCTCTACCCTCCCTCTTATCTTAGCACCTCCTGGATGACGGGTCATCCCTGCATCTTGTCCACTGCCCTGGGTCAGAGGCAGTGTCGCAAGACACAGCACATCCACAGCAAGGCCGCTTCATTAAATCGGCCACCCTCCTCTCCGTCCCCTCATACAGAAAAGGAGAAGACGGGGAGAAATCCCTTCGGGCTGCGTCAAATTTTGCTCACACATACTACCTTACCCCCCCCATCCCCCACCCATTCCACCTCATGCATCACAGCAGCATCCATATACAACTGTTCTCCATTCACCCCGATCTTCTGTCCTCTCTCGTCCTTCCTCAACAGACATTACCCTCTTCCCCAAAGCCCCTTTCACCCTATCCATCCATCTCATCCTAGGTCGCCCCCTCATGTTCACTCCCTCACACATCTGCCTTCCATACCTCTTTTACTAGTCTTTCTTTACTCATTTTTTCCATGTGTCCAAACCATCCCAATACTCTTTCATCCACCCTATCTCCCAACTCCCTTACCACCCCTGTTCTCCTCCTCACCTCCTCATTTCTCACTCTATCCAGCCTAGTAACCCCCATCATACTTCTCAGACACCTCATCTCAAACACATTCAAACTCCTCCTCTCTTCCTCCCTTATGTTCCATGTTTCTGCCCCATACAGTAATGTTGGCACAATCACTCCTTCATACAATCTCCTCTTGGCCTCCGTTCCCAAAATATCAATTTTCATTACACTTTTTAATCCACCAAGGCATTTACTCGCTTCTCTCAATCTACATTCTACCTCCACCTCCACTCCACCCTTTCCTGCCACATTCACACCCAAGTATCTAAAACTATCCACTTCTTTCTGTCGCTCTCCCTTAATGCTCACTTCCAGTCTGCTGCCACTTTCACTCCTTGTACATCTCATCACCACACTTTTACTCACATATATCTTCAACTTTCTTCTTTCACACACTCTCCCAAATTCTGTCACTAACTTTCTCAATCCCTCCTCTGATCCTGCTACAAGCGCAGTGTCGTCCGCAAACAACAGCTGGCATACCTCCCACTTTTCTCCATTTTCTTTAACCATCTCCAATCCCTGACCCACCACCCTTGCATTTACCTCTCGCACCACCCCATCCATGTATAATTTGAACAGCCAGGGCGACATAACACATCACTAACGAAGTCCCACCTTTACCTCGAACCACTCACTCTCTCCACTTCTAATCCTGACACATGCTCTACTACTCTCGTAAAAACACTTGACAGCTTCTAGAAGCTTTCCTCCTATCCCGTATATCTGCAAAACCTCCCACAGTGCCTTCCTGTCTACCCTATCATAAGCCTTTTCCAGATCCATAAAAGCCCCCAAAAATACCCTTACCTTTTCCTATAGCTTTCTCATATAACTGTCTTACCACAAAAATCTGATCTACGCAACCTCTACCTGTCCTAAATCCACACTGTTCCTCGCCAATTACTCCCTCTGTTCCTCTCCTAATCCTTTCAATCAAGATCCTCCCATAAACCTTTCCAACTACACTTAACAAGCTAATCCCTCTGAAATTACTACACTCACACTTGTCCCCTTTTCCTTTGTAAAGTGGAACTATACAGGCACTCCTCCAGTCCTCCAGCACTCTACCCACCCTCCAGCAAACATTAAATAACCTCAACAGCCAGTCCACCATCCAGACCAGGTGCCTTACCTGCTCTCATCATATTAACAACTACCTTCACTTCATCCTTCCTTATTTCTCCTCAATAACACACAACATCATTAAATGGGAGCTTGCTCGATTGTAAGGACTAGCGGAGATGAAGGTAACTCATTCGCTATGACGATGTATTGAACAAATTTCATTTTGGTCAACGGCAGAATGGTTCATTTTTC
>NC_134811.1:26930245-26935245 GCF_046742065.1 Oratosquilla oratoria | reverse complement strand
AACTGATGACGTCACGCACCTCTAAGCCAATGGGAGAACAGACCGTACCTTACCCGCAGCAATCCAGCCAATCACCATACATCTTCATGGAATCTCCATTACTTCAATTGCCACTGAAGGAGCACCAGGTGTGAAAACGCGTTTTGGCTTTCGACTATGCCTATATTTCTATCTCATGGCATACGGCGAATTACTCGGACTCCTACCTATGAAAGGCAAAGTTCCCTTACGAAAGAGAGAGAAGATTGACAAAAAGCTTTGTCACAACAAGCTTGCCATTTCATTCAATGAAATATGCTTGAGAGAGAATCTCTTGCCCATTTATACGAAGAATATATATATATATATATATATATATATATATATATATATATATATACATATATATATATATATATATATACACATATACATATATATGTATATACACACATGTATATGTATATATATATATGTATGTATATGCATATATATGTATATATATATAAATATATATGTCTGTATATATATATATATATATATATGTATATATATATGTATATGTATATGTATATATATATATATATATATATATAGCAAGAGAGAGAGAGAGAGAGAGAGAGATAATGTACATACACGCATTATATATATATATATATATATATATATATATATATATATACATATATATATACATATATATGTATATATATATGTATATATATATATATATATATAGGCATATAGATATATACACATATGTATATATATATATATATATATATATATATATATATATGTATGTATGTATGTATACATACATATATATGCATAAATGTGTGGGTGTGTATGTATGCATGTGTAATTACCCTCTGCAATAATTAAATTTAAAACTGCTTTGTGTTCAAAGAGAATATAGTATTTACATTTGAGGTTAGACTGATACTTTTTTGATAGAGCTAGAGGAGTCAATCAAACATACAGACAGATATACATAGCAGAACAGCTCCCGTTTCATTTGGAATTCAATTTACAACTTCGCTGAAACTGACGTATATCGTAGTCGACAATGACATTTATAGTGCGCACGCAACGGTTCTATAATATCGTACACATTTTTTTTTTTCCTTTTCGAATGCTATCGGGCTATGTTTCACTGTAATTACGTCCCCAAGCTACCAGGGTCATACCTACGAGACGAGTCCGCGGCCAATATTGCAGATACGGACGCGATTCATGTATGTTACAGATTGTTGCATATCGCAAAAAAGAAAAAGAAGAAAAAAAGTGACACAGTAGATACACACATTCATCTCAATGATACTTAGGTCGTGATTATTATTATTATTATTTTTTTTTTTATATACTATGAAATGTTTCAAATTTCCAGTCGCGTTTAAGTAGACAATTTGATTTAAAAATATTCTAATTTTCTAAAGCCGCTCATGGCATCTCATTCCTAGGGCTTGGATTTTTATACACTTGTTATAAAAATCACATAAGATATGTATTGCATATATATTATGCAAATGCTTGTCTCGTTCGATTTCGATAGGTTCATAAATATCCGAGCCCAGGTCATCACAAGAGAAATTGCATTGGGTTACATATATCTTTCTGATATATCTCATATGAAATAATGATGAAGATTCACATTAACGTCACGGAGCACCCCCTATAAGAATGCTAGGACGTTCCTCTTTATAGAGGATTCTGTTTGGTGGAATTTAATTAACCATACCCTTGGTTCAACTCGCCGGTGGCAGGGTTCGAACCGCCATTACCTCAACCTTCGTCACAAGTAGCGACGCCCTAACCCGTTCGGCCAGTAAGCATCAAATAAATCATTAACAAATAAAATAAAAAGAAGAAGAAGAAAAAGAAAGTAAAATGTTGTTTTTTTTGTGGTTGAACAGTGTTAAACTGAAATATCCGCAAAGGAGGAGTTTAGAAATTCAATGAAAATCTAAAATTGGCAAGTATTACATACAAGACAATAGCTGTAACATAATCATTGTAAACATATGTTTTGAACATACACTTTAACTTAAAAACGACTGGAAACGGTCATGTTAATAAATACAGCAATTATTACCAATCGAACACAATAGAAGAGAGAGAAGTTACACATCGTGAAGTCACGAAGTTGCACATAGAATCTACAAATAAATTAAATAGTAAATAAATAATAAGAAATTAACAAATGAATGACTATCATAATAGACAAAGGAATTAGATGAAAAATAAACAAATAAATAAATATTTCAGGAACGAGCTTTCTCACATGTGTGAACGTGTGGGTGATGTAAGTTAAGTTGATCGGGCGGAGAGATGAGTTGGGCTATATATAAGCATATCGAGGTAATGAGAGGGAGTATGCTAATGGTCACGACCGCGTTATTAGCTGCAATGAATTTGTTAACATTTACCTCAAGTTTGCCAGTGGAGTCACTAGAAATCTTGTAAAAGGACATTTTTCCTTTCCTAATTTATTAGTATATTTCCTCGACGTTTCGTCTCTAATGCGACATCATCAGGAATAGTGATAGTGTGGATCAGTATCAATATGTAAAAACAAAAAGAGATATTAAGAAATAAGAAACTAAATAGAATGCAAAGAACAGGGCTTATAGTAGAGAAACGGTGAGCACAGGTACGGTTACAACTGTTTATATTTAATCTTAAGTCCTAGCTACATTTCTCATTGCTTGTCGCGCTTCGATGGGAGTCGACCGTCTCAATGCTGACGAAGGTTGTGTAGGGATGATGTCGGGCAGCGTTTTCCATTTTTTTTTTTTTTTTTTTTTTTTTTTGTCGACCACAGCACTCCCTGTAGTTAGGCCTAATCAGTCCAACATTCCCTAACTAATATCTTATTACTAGAATGATAAAGGAAAGTGTATGTATGGATCACTTCCCAGCATCCAGTATAATTGATTCCAGCACTTCCAGGTTGGGAAACGCTTATACAAGGGCAGGTAGAGAAGATGGAGGACTCCTCTCCACTCGCAACAAAATATATTACAATACTCTACAAGAGGTCAGGTTTGACTGGGTGTTGATAGCCGGAAGCACTTTTTGAATTTGAATTGCTTGATCAAACTCTTGCTTATGGGTACCTCCGGTGTTGGCAATTACTTTAGTCTATTTGACCGAGATTCTCTATTAATTTCCATGTTATGGTATTGCCTCAAGTGCTGTTTAATTGCTCTATGTTGAAGATGCACCGTGATGTGTGTAGAGAAGAAGTTTAGTACGAGTTGAAGACTTCTCATAGCTTTCGGAACACTGAGAAATAACATGATTTATAGATATGAAAAATATTTTGACCATGCCACAGCTACTTATTTATACTTTTGCTGATGTTGACGTCAGGTGATTTTATTCCGTCGATGAAAAAAATCACAAGTTACATGACCCCAGTTAGACGACTCCCAGATCGGCCCCGGTTGGACGACGCGACGCCCAGATAGATGACCGGTGTAGGGAGACATGCTAATACAAAGGCCCAAATGGACGACTGCGGTATCCACTGTTCGGGAGGTGGGGGGAGGGGAGGTTAGTTTGCTTGTATACAAATCTATATAGATTAAAGAATGAATTGGAGCTTCATTTGAGAGCCAGTTAGTCAGTTTCTGAGTTATATTTTCTAAATTGATCTAACAACACAACTGTACATTTTATCTATTATTATTTATATTATTATATCATTTATCTAATTGTCATTATTATATTTCTTTTCGCATCCGACCTAGTTATGGACCAAAAGGTCTCCTGTCGGCATGCTCCGCCTTTGTAATCCTTTGTAATAATTTTCTAATTATGGACTCTAGCAATTCAACTTGGCCTGAATCGACTCCACCGCTAAATCAACACCCGATTGTCGCGCTGTTTTTTATCTTTGGCTCAAGCAATACATCTAGGCCTTAATCAACTCTACCACTTAAATGTCAATGGTCGCTCTACCTTTCATCCTGGGCTAAAGCGATTCAGGGAATTCTGGGTAGACCAATAGGAATTGATATTTAAATGTCGAGCTAATGTAGGTATTCGAAATAGCCTGAGCTGACTATGATGCAGATCCTCCCGAGCGTATATCATTTTATATAAACCCGCCACTTCGTGTCAGATGTCATTCATGTGGTACAGTCTCTGCCATACTGTTGGAATGTGGAAGGAGAGAATATTAGAGGGGGTTGATACGTCTAATTGTTCGTCGAACGCGGTTCGACAGTCACGTGTTTAAAGTGATGTGTGAACGTGTGAACGGGGTATTTGGGGTTTAACCAACGTGTTCGACAACCAAATACTCCGTTCACACGTTCACACATCACTTTAAACACGTGTCTGTCGAACCGCGTTCGACGAACCGTCACAAGAAGAATGAAGTCAAGAGAAAAAGAAGAATTTGTGGAGATGTGTGTTACCGAATGGTTGTACAGCCCGCGTTCACACGGAAGGAGATGGTAATAACATGACTGTTGTTCACAGCCAGCCTCATAATCATCCCAGTGACGTTGAGGCCGTAAGCTCGGCTTTGATGAAGGATCGTTTGTGCGACTTGGCCAAAGCCAAACCGACCGAAACGCTTGACAACATTTACAAGGACCTGACGACAGGGGGCACTCTGCACTTCCCCCATAGGTCTATGGAACGTCAACAGTGACACTTTGAGGAAGAAAAAATATATAAATATATATTGGAAAGTCGCACCCAAACATTTACGAACTCTTTCTGCACTTGAAGAAGGAACATCAGGAAACAGAAATTTCCGTGGCACAGGCCAGACTTGGTGCACCACTACCACCTCGGGGCACTGAGGACCGTGAACCGGAGGAGAGGATCGCCACAACAACAACAACTAAATATCAGGAAGGCAGTATGTCAGCAGACGTACAGCTTTTTATTCCATTGATTGTACCTAAGTAGCTACGAGCATTCGCATATACGTTCATTGATAGTGTCGAGCAAAGTTCCCCCTAATTTTTTGCTGTGAGTGTGCGCAGAAATTTACTTGTGTG
>NC_134811.1:26920245-26925245 GCF_046742065.1 Oratosquilla oratoria | reverse complement strand
TGAGGCACGGGGCGTTAATTCAAGCCCCAAAATGGCGCGCGGGTGGGGGCGAGGTGAAATGTGCTAATTACTGAAATGGAAAAATGAAAATGGAAGGAAGGGGAACGGAGGAGGGAGAGGGGGAGGGAGAGGGAGGGAGAGGGAGAGGGAGAGGGAGAAGAAAGAAAGGAGAGATAGATGAAAAAAAGAGGAAAAGAAAGATGAGAAGGTAGATAAAAAGAAAAAAGGAAAAGAAGATGAAAGAGGGAGAGGGAAAAGAAGATAATATGGGAGAAGGAGAGGAAAGAGGAGAGTGAGAGTGAAAGGGAGAGCAAAAGGTTGTATTTAGTCAGTAATAAATAGCGTTTCTATCCTCGGGGACAATATCTCATGGAAGAGGTGTTGTCATAGAAGTGAAAAAAAAGCCAAGGCAGGATGCAGGACGGACGGGACCCCAGAGGATAAAAGTGATCAACATAATTATTTCTTCTTCTTCTTCTTCTTCTTCTTCTTCTTCTACTTCTTTTTCTTGAGGGGGAATTAATCTCTAATTACATAAGAATTTTAAATGACTCTGGCTCATAGGGGTGGCATTAAAGTCCCTAGAATTTTAACTTCATGAAGCTTCCAATCAATACCTAATACGGAGAGAGAGAGAGAGAGAGAGAGAGAGAGAGAGAGAGAGAGAGAGAGAGAGAGAGAGAGAGAGAGAGAGAGAGAGAGAGAGAGAGAGAGAGAGAGAGAGAGAGAGAGAGAGGGAGAGAGAGGGGAGGAGGGAGAGAGGGAGGGAAGAGAGAGAGAGAGAGAGAGAGAGAGAGAGAGAGAGAGAGAGAGAGAGAGAGAGAGAGAGAGAGAGAGGGGGGGAAGAGAGAGAAGGAGAGGAAAAGAAAAAAATATCAAAGCGAAGATCAAAGCAGAAAAACATGAGGGAAACGAGTACCGGCAATGGAGGATGAAAAGGCGGCCAGTAGGAACAGCTGTTCTGACCTCGGTATTTTGAACGTCCCTATGACGGGTCAACGGTAGCGTCCCATCTCCTGCGGATATTTTTAGACACTGTCAAATCTTGCCCTCATATCAAATTGGTGGTGTTTTCACCAATTCTATAATCGGACCCTTTCAGTACGGGATACAGGTCCTGTGTGAATGAAATCGTCTGTTGTATAGCTTGGTCCAAGGACGCTATAGACTATAGAGAGTTTGGCTGGGCATGTAGCCATCGTGACGTCACGTAGCATGTTTGGAAATGTGATGACGTCATAACGGCTGTTTTTGGAGCAGGAGAGCGTGACTTACTTTGGTTAATTTGTATAAATTAACACGTCAAACATGTTTTGAATCTTTGTGTTTTGTAAAGAATATTAATCTTATTAGAATTATCAAATGAAAATGGATTTGACAAATTACTAGGTCCTACCTTCATAGAAGTTATCTCAAAAATACATATTGAAAAATGGTAATTAGTCTGAAGTCAAAGAATTGTTTAGTCATTTCTTAGTCTAATCTAGTCACCTTGTGTGCTTACAACGTTACAAAACATTTCAAATACATATTTTGGGATACCCTGTATATTCTGTGCAAAGCCTAATGCTTTGTGAATGACACGAGACGGCGATGGCAGTTTTATAAGAACATCAATATAAAACAGAATCAAGAATATAAGAACATAAGAATGAAGAAGACTACAAGAGATCATAAGGCCGCATCATGTTCATTACCACCAGGGGCGCCCACAGACTTTCTTGTGGTGGACGCACAAGGTATAAAGGGCTATACCACGTTTCTAATGTATGTAAAACATCTACATTTTTCATTGAAAGTTGAGGGTTTTAGAAGGGAAAATGTTTGAATAGGGGACCTTGTATGCTTGTAATGTCCAAACTGATTACCACCTATCAATCTCATCCATAAAGTTATCTAACTTTCCCAACAACCAATATTTTATGCGCTCACTACTTGGTTACTAAGTCTATTCTATTCATTAACCATTCTATTGGTAAACCAGTTTTTACATATTTCCTTCTTAACTCTAAACTTGTCCAGTTCAAATCCATTGCTGCGAGTTTTGATCCGTTGCCTTAATATGATGAGTTTGTCTACATCACCCGACTAAAAACCCTTGACTCGATTTATATACCTATCTACATAAGGTAAATTTCTGAACCCATTCTCTTCTGTAATGATCCCAGTAAATTTATATCCATTCTATAGGACGGAGACCAAAATTGTACCGTATAGTCAATAATGGGTCTAACTATCGTCAGATACTGTTTCATAACTAGTTCTGCATTTTTGTTTGTTACCATCCAATCATTAAATCCTAATGGCCTGTTAGGTCTATTCCTGGCGCTAATATACTGTTTCCTGGATTTAAGTTTAGGACTCACTAGTATTCCCAAGTCTTTCTCAAATTCTGGTTTCCCAAAAGAGGTGTTACCTACTCTATGCCTATTTTCTGTGTTGAGATTGTTGAGATATCAAAGTTCATTTATCATTTCACCGACCATGCTAACAACTTGTTAGGATGTTCCTGCAATATTCCCGGTGTTTTCCCTTAATGTTTAACAATAATGAGAATACACCATGTACAGTATTAATTCTACTTCAAAGGATCACAAATACTAAATAATATATCTAGACTCTGTAATACTCTTTGTGAGTTACAATAATTGAGATCGAGGGATGGAATGGTCCTGCAGCTACGGGTGAACCTGATTAGACAAATGGCCAAACAATAAATAAATGAATAAATAGATGAATAAAATATTAATCAAGATATCAGTAAATAAATGAAGATAAATAAAAAATAGATCAATGAATTGATAGATAAAATTAGTATATTAAGAATAAAATGGAAATAAAAAGTAAATAGGTAAATGAATAGATGAATAAATAAATGAATAAACAGAAATAACGAATAAAAATAAAGAAAAATAAAATAAGATAAAATGACAAGGAATAAAACACAAATGAAGTAAAAAATTAAATGTAGAATGGGAAGTGGAATGTATATTTTTTTTTTTTTTTTTTTTTTTTTTTTTTTTACAACAACGAGCATTTATGTCCTGACAAGAACTAAAATCGTACTCGTTTGATTCTGTGACAATCTTGGATATCACTCGAGTAATCAGACCCGATTGCTGATCCTCGTCTATTCTCTGACGGCTTCAAACCATCCCCTTCCCCTCCTCTATCCTCGTCTACTCCACCTAACGACCTTCAGAATGCTGCTCGCGTTCAGCCACTTGCGATCTGTAAACAGAACTCCAAGGGATTTTTTCACCACGCGCCGCTAGTATCCGCAACTTTATTAGCCTTATTCCGTTCCTCGTTTCCACCAGCTTCCTCCCTGAATACCTCAACATAGGAGTCTCGGGGTGCAAGATGATGAAAGCGAAAGGGAAGCAGAAGAAAAGGGGTATTATCACCGCTTTGATACGAGGCTAAACAATTGTTTGTGTCAATTGACATTTGGAATTAAACTCTTCTGCTGGGATTCGAACCCTTGCCTGAGCGGCTTGCGTCTTTACAAGACAAGGACCGTACCACTACGCCATCCTGACCCCTGACTAAGTCGTTTCGTTTTGTAGGGTCAGGATGGCGTAGTGGTACGGTACTTGTCTTGTAAAGACGCAAGCCGCTCAGGCAAAGGTTCGAATCCCAGCAGAAGAGTTTAATTCCAAGGCTAAACAAGCCACGCCCCCTTTTACCTCCTGGACAAGAGTAGCTTCCTGCCGCCTATAACACTTCCTAAAGGTTACAATATTCTAGTTTTTAGTTTTCAAATATCAAATTATCTTTCTATCTTATATAGTAAAGCTGAATAATGTAAGCAAAGTCATATTCTAGTTATTCAAATGGAGGTCGAAGGTAGGATGTCGGAGGAAAAATAGCTCAATGTGATAGCCCTTAAGTTGGTGAGTATAGAGTCAGATGGAGGAATGAAATACGAAATGAGACATATTGATGGACAAAAGAAAGGTGGATGTGGTCACAAAACTATTTTTAATAACCAACAAAAGATAGTTGCAGCAGTCTGGGTAAAGCTTTAAGAATCATTTAGATAAACACCTAAGCAAGATGCTGTAATGATTATAATTTATTTTATATTAATTGTTTTTTGTTTTGTTATCATTTGTCTGTCTGATTTTCATTTATTATTAGTTATATGTTAATTTATTATTATTCACTATTTACCTGTTTGTTTATTATTTAACTATACCTATGCATTTATTTATGTATTTTATTTGTTATTTACATTATTATAGTTTTTATTTATCATTTTATTATTATTATGATTTTTTTCGCATCCGACCTAGATATGGACCAAAAGGTCTCCTGTCGGCATGCTCCGCCTTTGCAATCCTTTGTAATCCTTTGTAATATAAATTAAATATGCAAATAAGTAAGTAAATAAAGAGGTAAATAAGTAACAAATAAGAGTAAATGAACACTATAAACAATGCATCAGCATAGGAGCAGCTTGCGCACAATGGAAGTCAGCTTAGATTAAATTTTAGACGAGTGTCTGCATTTTGAGAAAAATGGTGCCGTAAGCATAATTAATACATGGATGAAAAGATGAACAAAGCCTTGTTGGGATGCAATGGGCATTGTGAAGACGACAGTAAGATGTAGTTTGAAAACTTAGTCTGCGCGGCTTCGAAAGCAAGGAAGAAAAGGAAAGACCATTGTATGGGAATAGAAGTAGAGCAAGGGGATAAACACGTTATAGATGTTGTTACCAAAGAGAAAAGACAAAATCGAGGAAAGAGAAGAGTCGGGGTAGGCAGAGCCAGAAGAGGAGAAAAGAGGCATGAGTGAGAAAGGATGCAAGAGGCAAACTTGTTGATGACAAAGAGAACGCAATGAAAAAAACAATGGCGCGGAGGAGAAATAGAAAAAGCTCGATAGGGGACTTGGGCAAAAGAACAGAGGTAACTGGAATCGAGAGAGTAAAAGGTGAGGAATATGAGGAAGGAAGGAAGGAAGGAAGGAAGGAGGGGAGGGAGTGAGGAGAT
>NC_134811.1:26897745-26915245 GCF_046742065.1 Oratosquilla oratoria | reverse complement strand
TGAAGACCACGACCTTACTGGAATCGGAGACCTTTACGAAGTATAGAAAAAAAATGTCGAAGTCCTTTACGAGCTCGTTGTTGACCAGATTCCGACCTCACTGCGGACTTAGAAGTTCTTCTACTGATGATCTTTTTTACCAAAGGCACTTATTCTCTCCGAGATGAGTTTCTTGAAGCTTCTTTTGATTTCCAAGCGATTCCTTCGGGTCGGCGGTACCACTGTTTCTTCTATCGATCTTAGAGATTCCCAGCAGTGACTGTTATCTGCCCCAACAGCCCAAGCGCATCATAGGGCAAAGATAAATGCTTCGGCCGCAGCTACTCAGCGCCTCCAGGTGTAGGTTCCTCACCTTCTTCTCCAGAAGACCTGATTCCTCTTCGGGGACCTCGTTCCGAGTTCGACACTTGGGGCGAAAAAGAATATGAAGACCTGGCAGTGGTACTCAAGCGTTTCACTAGGCGCCTTTGCGCGGTGGCGTTCCATACATTATCCCAATGCTTGCTCTGGCTTGCGTCAGGGCCTGAATAGGCAAAGATCAGTTGTGAAATGAAAATGTAAAAATGGATTCTTTTTCTCTCGTTCTTTCTCTCTCTCTCTCTCTATCTATCTATCTCTCTCTCTGTGTGTCTCTCTATCTACCTCTCTCTCTCCAACTCTCTTTCTTACCTCATTCTCCTATCTCCTTCTGCTTCTTTTCTTTTTCTTCTTTCTCCATCTATATCGTTCTTTCTGTCCCTCCTTCTCTCTTCCTTCCTTTCACTCAGTTGGGACCTACGGGATTGCCTTTCCTTCCCACAGTTTCGTTCCCTTTTTTTTTTTTTTTTTTTATCTTTAACAGATCTCTGCTGGATTGCCTTCCCTTTCTCCTCCCCATTCTTTCCTGTTTCTCCCCCAGCAACCAATTCCGCCCCTTCTCCCTTGCCCCATTCTGTCGTGTAGAGCGAGTTCTTTTCAAAAAGTCCTCTGGTTTCCCTTTGTGGTCGCGTCCTCAATGTCATTGGTCAGGTGACACGTGACGTCATGTTGGCGTAGAAAACGGAACAAAAGCTCACCAGTGCTGTTTATAAATCTGATTACACATTTTATTCGCTGTAAATAAAGGTTTTGAGTGCGTGTGCATGGATGAGTTCTTCAAACTCTACTTTCGGGATCTCCTCTCGGCTGATTGAAACTGACTGTCGTTCACCAGAATGAAGTGTATGAAGATTTCAATGAGATGAAGATATCAGTTCTGATATCTTTTAGCCCGAATGTTGTTTTTTGGCTAAATGAATTCGGCTGTCTTTAGCAAGATTAAAATATATAGTATACATTATTGTGCCCAAGTGATTTTTGCAAATTTATTGCATCAAATATTCTGACACACACACACACACACACACACACGCACGCACACACACACACACGCACGCACACACACACATACGCACACACACATATCCCATATATTCAAGATATTTTCTTATCGTTTTTTCTATTCCAGATAGGTTCTAATCTTGTTTAAAAAAAAAAAAAAATCCTCAAGAGTTTTCTCTGTGCGGTAAAGTGTGGCTCGACCCATGAATTACATTTATGTAAAAACAGGAAACTACTGCAGAAAGACAGAAAGAAGCTTTCGTTTCACTTCATTTTATTTGTTCTAGATCAGTTCAGGGCTTCTCAGACTCTGAGATCCACCTTCTCTGAAGTGAACCGAACTCAGAGAAAAAGAGACAAAGAGAGAGAGAGAGAGAGAGAGAGAGAGAGAGAGAGAGAAAGAGTGAGAGAGAGAGCGATGTATATATACATACATGCATATATACATATATATATATATATATATATGTATATATATATGTATATATATATATACACACATATATATGCATATATATATATATATACATATATATATATATACTGTATATATATGCATATATATATATATATGCATATATATATATATGTATATATATATATATACGTACACATACACACACACACATATATATATATATATATATATATATATATATACATATATATATATTCTGCACACACACACATATATATATATTCATATATATATATATATATATGTATGTATATGTATATATATATATATATATATATATATGCACAAATTTCACAAGTCACACGTGAATCACAAATATGCAGAGTCCACTAGGAAAAGGAAATCACACGGAGTCCGAGCGCTTTCGTGATATATTCACATCATCAAGGAGTACAGAAAAATTAGAACAAAAAAATGGAGATACAAAGTATAAATAGGACAAGAGAGACATTTACCCTCCTCTCCGAAGCTTGAAAGCTCAGGTTGGGTCACTCGGCGAGGTCATGGAAACGGATCATTATTACATTAACTTTTAAAATATGTACTATTTATATTACTGACAATATATGGATCTAATTTATATAGTCCTAAACTATTATTAATGAGTTGGTTATAATTGCATTTGATAATTCCTGACTCTATGATATTTCTTTCTGTTATGTTCTTACACTGTATAATTTTCGAAGCATTTTTCCAGTCAATAGGATGGTCAAATTCACAAACATGTTTAAAAAGTGCACTACATTCTTGGCCTTTTTTATGCTATTTTGATGCTGTTTAATCCTAACCTCTAATTCTTTTCCTGTTTGACCTACATAATATTTGTCACATTTCCTATAAGGTATTTTATAAACACAGCCTGAAGAATTGTCAGGGGAATTCTTTATGAGAAGATTTGTTAGAGTTGTATTGTTCTTGAAAGCTACATTTACATTGAAATCTTTAAGTGCATTGGGAATCTCTACAAGATTTTTATTAAGAGGAAGTACAAGTAAATACATACATATATGTATGTACATACATATATCTATATCTACATATATATATATATGTATATATACATGTATACATATATAGATAAATACATGTATGTATGTACATACACACACACACATATATATATATATATATATATATATATATATACATAGACGATTTATTCCACTTCCACTTCCACTTTCCACTTCTCACATATAAAGTCATCAAACAAAGGCGCACGACTTATCTATTTGAAAAGTGATGCTAAAAAATAAAAGTTCAACAACTATAGATATTGGAATGTATGAGTATGGAATATTCTTTTGTTGAGACAATATGAAATGGGATCTCTATTCCCACCGGATCCATTACTCTATGAGTAGGATGCAATGCTCTGTAATCAGCTTTTGAAATCTACAACAAATGTTGTCAACAGGATTTATTTACGAGTATCACTTGTCAATGGATTGAAGCTGAGATATAACCTGACGTCCATGATGGCTATGCTAAGAAATCCTGACCCACAACAAGGACTACAGAGATATCGTAAAGGAAATCAGTAAATGGCACATAGGCTGAAGACCGACAAAGGATAGAGGGAGAGGCCCAATTGAATTGTTTATTTCATTGATCTATTTGCTTATTTCAATCTGGACTGCCAAAAGCCGGATACGTAGTCCATGTGACTTCGTGTCACTGCCTGTTTCCGCAGCACGCCCCAACAGCTCCATGGTCACGCGAAACATGAGTGCGAGTTTAGTGCACAGCCGACGTAGTCAACACATGTTGTGGTCCTGGAGCCGCAGCGTCTACGTCGTGGGACCACCCCCCAACCCCAAGAGTTGGGGGCCAAACGGCGGCAACCAGCCCTAGCCACCGGCTCTACGCAGGTGGCACCGATCCCCAAGAGGAGCTACGTCTGCCTTGGGGAGTACCACAATCCTTTTTTCTCAACATGCAATATTACGTTTTTTCTGCACCGAGGGGTGATTTTCCGGCGATCATTCCTCTTCTTCTACCTTTAGCCGGAGATGTAGAGAGCAATCCTGGGCCCACCACAAAATACACATGCCCAACATGCTCTAAACCCATTACTTCGAGCAGACAGACAAAGGGCTCAGTTCAGTGCAATATGTGCAAAAACTGGGCCCACCTCACTTGTACAACACTTGCTGACACAAACCAATACACAAACACTTGGACATGTTCTACCTGCCCTCCAGTAACCCCACTCCCACCTCCCCAACCACAGCCAGCACCCTTACCCAATTTCCCTTTGCCCTTATCCCCAATCAGTACTCCCCTTCCTTTGTCCCCAATCTCTCCTTTCCCCCCCTCTAACCCAGATCCTATACCTTCCCCATTAACACCCCAACCTCAACCCCAAACGGCAACATACAACACATACAGAACACACAACATCAACATATTACAACACAACATTGACGGTATTAACACGAAAAAACATGAACTCGAACACTTTCTTAAACAACACAACATACACATTGCAATTATACAAGAAACAAAACTAAGACACTCACACAAAACACCATAATTTCATAATTACACCACCATCAGACAAGACCGGACCGACGGCAATGGCGGTGGACTCATCACCCTGATCCACCACTCCATCTGTTTTGTGGACACAAGTGCCACAACCAAAATTCTCCTCCCTACCACAGATAACACTACAGAAATCCAATCCATTCGAATCCGCACAGGCAACAAATCAACACTGACAATAGTTAACATGTACATTCCCCCCAATCATCCCCCACAGTTCCAAACACCTTCAGACCTCAATTTAGCCAACTAGCCTCAATCCCCAACCTGATCATGGGTGGTGACTTCAACGCCAAGTCGTCTGCCTGGTATGTCGACAACCCTGACACAGACAGAGGGCTTGATATACAGACTCAGTTTGACGCATTGACTATCATGAACAACACACATAATCATACACATATCCCACACCAAGCCCTCTACACTCCCTCCTCTCCTGATATCACCTTCTGCTCCCCCTGCCTAACCCCAACAACATCATGGAGAGTGGTCGGAACCCTTGGTTCTGAATACCTTCCAATCATCATCACCACCAAAACAAGATGCACCCCAGTTAGCCACAGACACACATACACCAATTACAAGAGAGCTTACTGGGAAGATTTTACTGAAGAGACAGAACAACATTTTGAAACACTTAACAGTACACCAATCACAAACATAAACAATGCTGTGCACACTTTTAATACAATCATACAAAACGCAGACAAAAGATACATCCCTAGAGGCAACAGAAAATTACACAACCCCAACTTCACACCAGAAATCCAAGGCCTCATCAGACAACGAGACACACTTAAACACAATACCCCCACACCTATCCCTCAAAACATAGCAGACCAAATACAAACACTAAACACTGTGATTGCCAATAAAATACACGAACAAAAAACACAAAATTGGCAAAACTTTATCAATACACTTGATCACAAAACAAACACCAGTAAATTGTACAAAACACTCAACAGCATTACACTATCCAACAGTAACACAACATGCTCTCACGCAGCAATAATCACAACAGACAATCTACCCTCAAACAGACAACAAGCAAACACATTCATAAATCATTTTGCACAGACAAGCCATCTCACTTCTCACCCTGACGACCGACGCACTATTCGACGTAAGAAAGACTTTCCTACAGACTCAAACTATACACCCTTCATAGACAGTCAGACAAAACACATAATACATAATCTCAAGCACTCATCCACCTGTGGCCCTGATAACATAAGTAACATCCACCTAAAACACATTGGACCAAAAGGTATACACGCACTCACAAACATTGGAAACTACAGCTATTCACACAACACTATATCCGACATCTGGAAGCATGGTAAAATAATCACCATTCCAAAACCAAACAAAGACCCAACAATCCCAACATCGCACCGCCCAATCACACTTCTCTGCACCACCTCTAAAATCATTGAACGCCTAATACTTAAACTTGTCACACCACATATTCCCCTTGCTGACTCACAACATGGTTTTAGGCCACTACACTCCACAAACACTCTTCTGATAAACCTCACACAAAGAATTTTAGATGGCATCAATTCAGATAGGCACCACCACAGAACACTTCTTATAACATTAGACATTAGTAAAGTTTTTGATGTTATCCCCCGCCACAACCTAACAAATAAGATATATAACACAGACATGCACAATAACACCAAAAGATGGCTGACCAATTATCTGGCAGGTAGGAATGCTTACGTGTCATATAATGGCCAATCATCGCACATCAGAAACATTAAGAATGGAGTACCACAGGGCTCTGTTCTATCCCCCACGCTCTTTAATCTATACATGCATGACTTACCCACACCAGACACCTCAGAAATACAAATCTCTTCCTACGCAGACATAACAATCACATGCACACATCGTAACACAGACAAAGCTGCAGAAATAATCCAGCCATACCTTGATACACTCAACACATGGTTCATCACAAACAGACTCAAAATAGCCCCAACCAAATCTACAGCAACACTTCTCACCAACTGGACAAAAGAACACAAATACATACCTCATCTCTACATCAACAACACTCTAATACCACACACAAACACACCGAAAATTCTTGGTGTAACATACGATACATCCATGTCTTTCAAACAACACATCACAAACATAAAAAACAAATGCACACCTAGACTTAACGCACTTAAGTCAATCACTGGAACAACATTTGGACAAAACAAAGAAACTAATACAATAATATACAAACAATGCATACGCTCAGTGATGAATTATGCGAGTCCTGCATGGGCTCCTAATCTCAGTGAGACACACCACAACACCCTTCAAATCATACAAAACAAAGCCCTAAAAACAATTACAGGCTGCACAAATACAACACCTACAGACCATTTACACCATGAAACAAAAGTCCTCAAAGTCAAGGACCACCTCGACATGAGAGGCACACAAACACTTGCTGCAGCCACCACAAACACATCACACCCGCTACACTACATAGCAGAACACCCACACACACCAAGAAACATTAAAACAACACCCAAAGACCTGTATTACACACAGATACTCTCTTCTCTTCCTCCACAACCACCAAATACCAGCCTCCAGAAACATATTCATAATCATATCACTCACCGCTCCATTAACACACTGAAAGACAACACACTGCTGCATGCCAGACCCCCTGATATCCACCTTTCTGAATCCTCTCTCCCACGAAAGGACAGAGTCCACCTGGCCAGACTGCGGTGCGGCCACCACCCAGCACTTCTAAGCTACCAGAAGAGGCTGGATGACCGCATTGTGAACAGCTGCCCAGGATGTAACACTTCACCCCATACCATACAACACATAATGGAAGACTGCATTATACACAATCATGCACGCAAACAACACAACATACACTCTATAAAGGATTTGTGGGAAAACCCAGTTTCGGCTGTGGCATTCCTTGGGGAGACGGGACTGTCTAGGGAACAACAACAACAACAACACATGTCGTCCCGGCCAACGACAGACAAATCTGCTTAGCCTGAGGATCGTCACCGTCGTGAAGGGGCTCAGAGGGGATGTTTCCGGAGCGTAAGTGTTATGGTTACGAGGAGGACGGTTGTGGAGAAGTGATTCTGAGAAGGAAAGATCTAGAGCCCGCGGGAAGCATCCCTCTTCATTTCCCAAAGAGGTGCTTCGAATGGTCCGTTATCAGTGTTGATACAAATTACAGACTAGATTATATCTTTCTAACCATAATCACTCTCAGGATAGAAGAAATATAAACTAGCTAGAATTACAACAAAAACAAAACATAAAGAATAAGCGAAACAGATAAATGAATGTGTATGATTGAACCAGTAAACAAATAAAATAATTGGATGAAACAGAACTTTAAAAAATCAGTCAAAATAAAGTTAATATATGAAACAAAGTAGCAAAACAGCATCAAAAGCATTACAACATAAATCAAACAGATATGGTATATGGATAAAGAAACGAAAAGTTCATATTTTGAACCTCATATGTTGTTGAAGTTCAACTTGTACAAATAAATAATAATCATTTGTCTCTATGAGGCAATGGTGAACCAAACATAATAGAAAGAAAGAAAGAAAGAAAGAAGAAAGAAAGAAGAAAGAAAGAAAGAGAGATTGATAGCGAGAGAGAGAGAGAGAGAGAGAGAGAGAGAGAGAGAGAGAGAGAGAGAGAGAGAGAGAGAGAGAGAGAGAGAGAGAGAGAGAGAGAGAGAGAGAGAGAGGAAAATACATTCCTTTGAGGAAGTCCTTTGTGACGAAGTGTTAGGAAAACATAAGTTCATATATCTTAGTTACCCTTGCCATCAAAGAATAAAAAAATATAACAATTAGATAAAAGATTATATATATATATATATATATATATGTATATATATATATATACATATACATATATTATATACATATATAAATATATACATATATATATATATATATGTATAAATATATATGTATATATATATAAATATATATGTATAAATATATATATGCCTATATACAGATATATATTTATACATATGTATATTTATACATATATATATATATGTATAAATATATATATATATATATATATATATATACATACATAAAATTAACATACAATTTTATATAGATATAGGGTATTACAACATGCAATCCACGCGTTTGTCTAATCCGATTAAAGAAATTAACTGCGGACACAAAAACTCAATCCTATAGTCAAAATGGAGTGGACAAACATATAAACGAAAGCTTAACAAGGTTGAAAGAGATTATATAAGATCTTAAAAAACAGATAACAGAGCTCCAAGATAATTTACAATGATTATATAAGCGTGAAAAACAATAACCAATTAAAATAAGAGGATGACCAATAAGAAATGTCTGAGTGGCTCAAGAGATGTTGAGAGATCAATGAAGAAACAATGGGCCGATACGAGATTTTTTTTTTCAATCAATCTATACTGAATAAAGAAGATCTTTCTTAGACACACCAGTATCTATACTTCCGTCTACAACTCTACAAGACGTGTACGTGAGTGTGTGTGTGTGTGTGTGTGTGTGTGTGTGTGTGTGTGTGTGTGTGTGTGTGTGTGTGTGTGTGTGTGTGTGTGTGTGCGTACATGTTCGTGTACGTGAGTGGTACAGGTGAGTAAATCCATGCTCGGACGTGTGTGTGTGTGTGTGTGTGTGTGTGTGTGTGTGTGTGTGTGTGTGTGTGTGTGTGTGTGTGTGTGTGTGTGTGTGTGTGTGTGTGTGTGTGTGTGTGTGTGTGTGTGTGTGTGTGTGTGTGTGTGTGTGTGTGTGTGTGTGCGTGTGTGTGTATTCACCTTGGTCTTTTGGATCACGTGTTGGACTCGTGATCGATAGCTATTTCCCTCCCGGAAGAGAGCTCAGAGCTCGTATGACCGATCTATGGGTAATGCTATGACCTTTCACACACACACACACCCAACTCCCCGCCCACGAGAGTCAGAGTAATGACCCGAAGCGCAGTGTGTGTGTGTGTGTGTGTGTGTGTGTGTGTGTGTGTGTGTGTGTGTGTGTGTGTGTGTGTGTGTGTGTGTGTGTGAAACTGTGCGCACAAGTATACGGACATGCATACACATACTTAACCTATATCCATATGCCCATGTGTTGCTACATCTTTCTTCCTCTCCTGTGGCACGCGCATGCTTGTGCGCATGGCACGAGTTCACTGGAATCGAAAGGTAAATTGAAAATTCCTCTGTCAAATAAGAGAGGCGCTGTTGGAGGCTCAAAACATCTCATCTGCTGTGCGAGACAGTAAAAGAATGATTTGCTAAGACTCGAACCTTTGATGCTTTGCTGATGTGATGTTTCGCTTTTTCAAAGACTTACCGTACATGGTGACCGGAGGCATCCGCGCCAATATAGACCAAGATGCACTTACACTAGGCAAGCCGAACCCATCATATTCAATTTTATTTTCCAGTGGATAAGAGTTTTCTGGTCCTTTTGTGTTTTTTGATTAAGTTTTAGTGGTAGGAATCACCGGTGTGGCGAGGATATTAGGTTCAAACTGCCACAGCAAGGGGAGAAAGAGTAGTCTACTGAAAATAGATTCTTACGTTTGCATTTGAAGACGAAATTTTGTATTTGGAATGAAAAGCCGAGAGCCAATAAAGGAATCGAAAACCAGCTGAGCATCAATTCCTGCTGACAAACAATCTGAAGACGAAATACAATAGAAGACCCAGATGGAAGAGTCGAATTGCTAATAAAAGACAGATGACTGCCAAGGAAGATGAAGCTGGGACTACTTTTAGGTTTTATATATATATATATATATATATATATATATATATATATATATATATATATATATATATATATATATATATATATACTATATACATATACATATATATATATATATATATTTTTTTTTTTTTTTTTTTTTTTTCGTTCTTAATGCCTATGATTACTTTTGCTTATGGTTATGTTTATTGTTACTTCGGGAATCATCATCATCATCATTGCCATCGTCATCATCATCATCATCACCATCACCATCATCATCATCATCAATTTCACTATCATTTGTAATGAAACTACAGGTTGAAGTTTTTGTCACTCTCTTATCAGGAAGCAGAATGAATGAATGAATGAATGAATTAATGAATAAATGAATGAGTGAATGAATGAATGAATGGATGGATGAATGAATGAATGAGTGAATGATTTTTTTAATACTTAGATAAATAGATAAACACATATATAAACAAATAAATGAATAAACAAAATATTCGATAAACATATAGAACTATAAACTAAAACTAAGTGACACCTGGAGACAAAGTCACATCTCACTTCAGATCACGTTTGACCCCAGGTCAAGGTCACACCTTAACGATCCTAACCCCTTCATTACCTGTAACTAACTTCATGAGCTTTACAAAGGATTACAAAGGCGGAGCATGCCGACAGGAGACCTTTTGATCCATATCTAGGTCGGATGCAAAAAAAAAAAAAAAAAAAAAAAAAAAAAAAAGTCATATTAATAATAAATTAAAACTATAATAATGTAAAAATAACAAATAAAATACATAAATAAATGCATAGGTATAGTTGAATAACAAACAAAAAGGTAAATAGTAAATGATTATAAATTGACACATAACTTTGCTCTGGTGAAAGTCAAAATATTTCATTCTGTACCTCAGAAGTTAGATATCAGTGGGAACCTTTATATGGCTCATTCAGGCGTTCTATGACTAATATTCGTTCTGGCTGCTGCTTATTATTTCATCAAGTTAAGGGGTGATCCTTCCTCACTGATATCACGGTTATGATTGAAAGTGTCATCACAGTTAATTCCTTATGTGCCCGATGGTTCTTCTGTTAGTCATCTCCGTAGCACACCGATATTAATCGATCTAATTCGTTTTTGATATTTTTATTTTGTGCTGTTTGTGCACATATATATATATATATATATATATATATATTATGTATATATATATATATATATTTATATAATGTATATATATATATATATATATATATGTATATATATATATGTGTGTGTGTGTGTGTATTTATACATACATACATATACCAAAGCCTTTTACACGGGGGGGGGGGGTTAGCCAAAAAGAAAAAGGCATAGAAACCACTCCCACCCATTCCATCCCCTACATACTCCACTCCCTTTCACCCTCCTCCCTCCTTCTCATCTTGGCACCTCCTGAATGACGTGTCATCCCTACATCCTGCCCACTACCCTGGGTCAGAAGCAGTGTCGCAAGATACAGCACATCCACAGCAAGGCCGTTTCATTAATTCGGCGACCCCCCTCTCCGTCCCCTCATGAAGAAAAGGAGAAGACGGGCTGCGTCAAATTATTTCTCATACATACTTCCTCACCCCCCATTCCCCACCCACTCCCCCTCATGCATCACAGCATCATCCATACACAGCCCCTCTCCATTCACCTCTATCTTCTGCCCTCTCCCGTCCTTCCTCCACAGAGATTCCTCTTTCGTAATGCCCCTTTTACATCATCCATCCATCTCATTCTAGGACGCTCCCTCATATTCACTCCTTCCACCTCTGCCTTCCACACCCCTTTTACTAATCTTTCTTCACTCGTTCTTTCCATGTGTCCAAACCATCCTAATACTCCTTCATCAACCCTATCTCCCAACTCCCTTTCCACCCCTGTTCTCCTCCTCGCCTCCTCATTTCTCACTCTATCTAGCCTGAATGTTATTGTGGCAGAGTAGCATGCAGTTGATACTTTAGGGTCTATATGGGGCGCCCCTACGGACCAGAGCCACATATAATTTTGTCTGTGATAAAGGAAGACTATTTATTGAGAAATTATGACACTTTTATTATACTACGACTGTCCCTCCGTTATGCTGTCCCCCAACCCCTTGTTACTGTCCTATGCCATTTCTCTGAATATTTATTACCTTTATTCGCCTACCCTATGGTGGGGGAAAAGAATGCTACCACCAAGTCTTCCCACTTGAGTCGTAAAAGGCGACAAAAAACGGGACGGGGGATAAGATTAGGAGTCCTACTACCTGTAGCCCCAAAGGGGACATTCCTAAAAAAAAAGTAAGGGCATATATATATATATATATATATATATATATATATATATATATATATATATATACATTTGTATACTTATATACATATATGTATATGTGTGTGTGTGTATGTATATATATATACACACACACAAACACACACACACATATATATATATATATATATATATATATATATGTATGTATGCTACTGTAGCGTGAGATCTACCTCCCGTTAGTACTATAGCGTGAGGTCTACCATTTCTATACATTTATTTTAGCGATAATTACATAATTTGTACATATCCTAGGAATGACTTAGATAATTGGATTTCTAATTATATTCATATTAAAGGAAGAAAGGTAAAAATAAACATGTTATCATATATTTCCACACATTTATTCTTACAATACACACTTCGTATATCTTCTAAGAATGACACAAATAGGTTAGGTTAGGTTGGGTTAGGTCACGTGGACAGGTCACGTTTTTGGTGTATTTGGGAAGGTCACATGTTTGATGGACGGGTGCGGGGAGCGTCCCGGAGGAACGCGGGTCACGCGGTAGACCTCACGCAATAGTAGTACACACACACACACACACACACACACACACACACACACACACACACATATATATATATATATATATATATACATATATACATATATAAACATATATATATATATATATATATATAATCATATATATATAGATATATTTATATATATATATATATATATATATATATATATATATATATATATATATATCGTTAAGTTGCCTATTGATATATTTCCAATAAAGACTCGGCAAGTCAGGTTGAGTAGAGTCATTTTGTGAACAACCAATTTTGGTGTACACATATGGACTGCGTGATGGTATGGTCCAACAGCTGGCTCAGTGTGGAACAGCTGGTGGTAGATCAGTCGAGAGACCTCGCCTGAGGTCAAAAAAAGACTTGGTTTGGATGAAATAATGGAGACCGAACCAGGGTTGGGAGATGGTACAAGCCCCAAGTCACTGCTTTTATGAAAAAAATTGATAAATGAAATCAAATGAATAGAAAATTAAATAGATAGTTGAATAAAACAAATAAAAGTACAATTAAATGAATAGCAAAATTTATAAAACAAAACAAAAAATATGATATATTAAATTCAACTGAATTGATCTAATAATAATGTATTAAGAATAAGAAAAATTAAGATACACTAGAAAAAATAAAATAAGTGAAAATTAAATAAAATAGAATGAAATTAACATATAATGAATATAGCAATCAAATACTGACGTGTTTCTGCTACTAAATTTATAATATATTCCATTTCTATTTCATTCTATTTCTTATATATATATATTTGTGTATTACACCAAGAGAAGACTAGATTAAGCTTTATGAATTATATTTTATTTGTGTTTCATGTTTTTGGCACAGGGAAAGAATACTAAAAACTGTTGTTGTTTTATTTATATGAGGCCGTACTTTTAAAACGTTTAGCTACATCTGACGAACGACAGGAGAGGCGAAAAGGGAAATACCTGAATCGCACAAACGGTTTATGAAAATAGGCGACATGACGTCATCGTAGCCCCACTTTCTCGTCCGGTGAGGTTCCTCTACAGGAGACAGTTTTATTGTCGGTAATATTTTTTCCTTTTCAAACATCCCACCCTCATCCCTTTCTCTCTCTGTCTCTCTCTCTCTCTCTTTTCCCCATATAAACTCATCCTATTTCACATTTTCCACGCGAACGATCAATCTCCTAAGAACGACTTGGGACCTTGGCACCTGGTGCCAAAGACGCAGAAAAAAAAGAAAAAGAAAAGAAAATGTTGTCGTTGTATGACGCCATAAATACAAACTATCCTTTGTTTGCCTTCGTTTCCATGACGACCGGAAGACCCTTGTTTATGTAAACATAAACTTTATGAATACTAACACATACGAAAGGATATAAGCGCCGGTAAACTGCAGTCTATAAGAACCTCAAAACAACCCATGCTTACTAACAAACCATTGAGGAACTTGGTTTTCCTACTGCATATGCTGTACAGAACCACAACCTTCGCCAGATGATATTATTCATGAGAAACCCGCTCAGGACTGAAGCATTTCGTTATCCTCACGAAAAGTAGTGTCTTCTGACATTCTTCCTCTGTCAGCAGTCACACGAATTCAGGTCATAGGGAGCCTCAAGGCGGTGAGATATACGTGCCCTTCTGACGCTAAGCGATTAGTTTTACTTGGAGCCAGCCCCTTGTTCTCAGACAGTCAACCGCTCTGGAATTCCTACTACTCCAGAAGAAGGAACAAGATCGAAGAGGAACGCACTGGACTTGATCCTCCATCTGTATCGATTTCCTATTCCTCGAGGGTTTTTTTTGTTGGGCAAAGAATCTGCTTTCTTTGTTTCATGGCGAGAAGAGAGAAGAGAGAAATGCCAGGCCATTAGAAAATTTAACGAAAAAATATATAGAGGAGTGGAAACGGAGGTGGGAATCAGCAGGAGGGGATTTTACAACGCCGTCGTCAGTCTCTCTCTCTCTCTCTCTCTCTCTCTCTCTCTCTCTGAGTTCGAATCACGTCAGAGAAGATGGATCTCAGAGTCTGAGAAGCCCTGACCTGATCCAGAACAAATAAAAAGAAGTGAAACGAAAGCCTCTTTCTGTCCATCTGCAGTAGTTTTCTGTTTTTACATAAATGTAGTTCATAGGTCGAGCCACATTTTACCGCACCAAGAAAACTCTTGAGGATTTTTTCTTAAGAAGATTAGAACCTATTTGGGATAGAAAAAATAACAAAAAAAAATTATCTGGAATATATGGGATTTGTGTGTGTGTGTGTGTGTGTGTGTGTGTGTGTGTGTGTGTGTGTGTGTGTGTGTGTGTGTGTGTGTGTGTGTGTGTGTGTCAGAATATTTAATGTAATGATTTTGTAAAAATCACTTGGGCACAATAATGTATACTGTATATTTCAATCTTGCTAAAGTCAGACGAGTTCATTTAGCCAAAGAACAACATTTGGCCTAAAAGATATCTGAACTGATATCTTCATCTCAATGAAATCTTCATACACTTCATTCTGGTGAACGACAGTCAGTTTCAATCAGCCGAGAGGAGATCCCGAAAGTAGAGTTTGAACAACTCATCCATACACACGCACTCAAAACCTTTATTTACAGCGAATAAAATGTCTAATCTGATTAATAAACAGCTCTGGTGTGCTTTTGTTCCGTTTTCTACGCCGACATGACGTCACGTGTCACCTGACCAATAACATTGAGGACGCGACCACAAAGGGAAACCAGAGGAATTTTTGAAAAGAACTCGCTCTACACGACAGAATGGGGCAAAGGGAGAAGGGGCGGAATTGGTTGCTGGGGGAGAAACAGGAAAGAATGAGGAGGAGAATGGGAAGGCAATCCAGCAGAGATCTGTTAAAGATAAAAGAGACGAAAAGGAAAAAAAGATAAAATAAAAAGAGAACGAAACCGTGGGAAGGAAAGGCAATCCCGAAGGTCCCAACTGAGTGAAAGGAAGGAAGAGAGAAGGGTGAGAAGGAGGGATAGAGAGAACGATATACATGGAGAAAGAAGAAAAAGAAAAGAAGCAGAAGGGGACAGGGTAACGAGGTAAGGAGTGAGAGAAAGATAGATAGATAGATAGATAGAGAGAGAGAGAGAGAGAGAGAGAGAGAGAGAGAGAGAGAGAGAGAGAGAGAGAGAGAGAGAGAGAGAGAGAGAGAAAGAGAGTATCCTATTTTTACATTTTCATTTCACAACTGATCTTTGTCAATTTTGGCGCAAAGGAGCCTAGTGAAACGCTTGAGTACCACTGTCAGGTCTTCATGTTCTTTATCGCCCCAACCCTTCAAGTGTCGAACTTAGAACGGGGTCCCCGAAGAAGAATCAGGTGTTCTGGAATCATAGTTCGAAGACCCTACGCCCATCAAGTCAAGAACATGCTATTTGGAGAAAAGGGTGAGGAACCTACACCTGGAGGCGCTGAGTAGCTGCGGCCGAACCATTCGCCTTTGTCCTGTGATGCGTTTGGACTGTTGGGGATCTCTAAAATCGATAGAAGAAACAGTGGTACCGCAGACCCGAAGAAATCGCCTGGAAATCAAAAGAAGCTTCAAGAAACTCATCTCGGGGAGAATAAGTGCCTTTGATAAAAAAAGATCATCAGTGGAAGAACTTCTAAGTCCGCAGTGAGGTCGGAATGTGGTCCACAACGATTTCGTAAAGGACTTCGACCTTTTTTTTTATATACTTTGTAAAGGTCTCCGATTCCAGTAAGGTCATGGTCCTCACAAGGTCAACAATGGCTGAAGAAGAACCTTGACGTCGTTTAGTGTCAGTCTCAACTAAAATAAACTCAATCACACATCACCAGCTCACTTCAATAGGGACAGAACTACCACATATAATCACCGTAGGTCAGATATACAGGTGTAAAGACGAGGTCTTTAGTAATAGAAGAAGAAGAAGGTAAGGAGCCTACGCCAGGAAGCGCTGAGTAGCTGCAACTTAAGCCAATATCTTTACCTTTTTTTTTTCTTCTTTTTCTTTTTTTACTGTTTGGTCAGATAACTAACAGACACTGCTGGTAATCAGACAGAAGTGCAGTATTCGAACCCACAACTAAGCAAATGCGAGACCAGCATTGAGCCACCAACGCAGAGAAGTCCGTAGGTATGTCAGTATATATGAGGCAGGTGACCGTACACTAAAAATAGGAAACTGGTCACTGGCAGGTTTCTGTATACTTTGGCGAAGTTTGCCATTCTTTCTTGCAGGTGTTTTAACTGAGCGTGAAGCACGAACAGAGTAAGGTATCCGTTGAGCATTTGTTCATTTGCTTGCTTCTCTAGTGAGCAGGTGTTCAGGTAGCTGGATAGCTCAAACAATCACCAGAGAGGGAAAATGTGCCCTCAGAAGACCTCTTAGGCCACGGAGAGACAGGGTCTCGTGCGCATTCTGTGATGTTCTTCGTTCAACTGGCCGACTGCCGAAGATTCCTTCTCCTCTCCATTTGCCTACGTCGT
>NC_134811.1:26890245-26895245 GCF_046742065.1 Oratosquilla oratoria | reverse complement strand
GTTGGATTCTGAAGAGAGACATCCCCGCTGCTGAGCATTCGCGTGGTTCAAAGAAACGGAATTCTATGCCCTGAATTTTGCACAATGATGACGTAACGTTCAATTTACATGTACTTACCGTTATCAATTTACAGAAATTGAGGTTTGGAACATTTAATAATTACATTCTGTTAGATTTTTTTTTCTCCAAAACCTTTTTTAGGAAGCAAAGAGGAGAGCAGATGTGAAATGGGGTAAGAGTATGATAGAAAATTCTGAAAGCAATAAAAAGATGTTTTGGAAGGAAATTAAAAGAGAAAGAGGAGGCAAATCAAGTAGAAAAGAAAAAGTAAAAGGTCCAGATGGAGAGATGATAATGGAAGAGAAGGCAGTGAGAGGAAGGTGGGCAGAGTATTTTAGGGAGTTGCTAAATGTGAAGGAGGATAGGGAGGGAAAGGTAGTTGCAGTGGGAAGCGCTAAGAAAATGAGAGTGATGAGTGAGGAAAATTGAGGAGAAATAGGGAAGGATGAAGTGAAAACAGCTGTTAAGATGATGAGAGCAGGTAAGGCACCTGGTCTGGATGGATGCCATGCAGAATGTCTGAAGAAAGGAGGTACAGTGATGGTGGACTGGCTGGTGAGGTTATTTAATGTTTGTTTAAGAGAGGGTAGAGTGCTGGAGGACTGGAGGAGTGCCTGTATAGTTCCACTTTACAAGGGAAAGGGGGACAAGTGTGAGTGTAGTAGTTTCAGAGGGATCAGCTTGTTGAGTGTGTTTGGGAAGGCTTATGGGAGGGTCTTGATTGAGAGGATTAGGAGAGGAACAGAGGGAGTAATTGGTGAGGAACAGTGTGGGTTTAGGACAGGTAGGGGTTGTGTAGATCAGATTTTTGTGGTAAGACATATGTGAGAAAGCTATAGGAAAAGGTAAGGATGTTTTTTGGGCTTTATGGATCTGGAAAAGGCTTATGATAGGGTAGACAGGAAGGCACTGTGGGAGGTTTAGCAGATATATGAGATAGGAGGAAAGCTGTTAAGAGCAATCAAGAGTTTTTACGAGAGCAGTAGAGCTTGTGTAAGGATTAGAAATGGAGAGAGTCAATGGTTAGAGGTAAAGGTGGGACTTCGTCCGGGATGTGTTATGTCGCTCTGGCTGTTCAATCTTTACATGGATGGGGTGGTGCGAGAGGTGAATGCAAGGGTAGTGGGTCAGGGATTGGAGATGATTAAAGAAAATGGAGAAAAGTGGGAGGTGAGCCAGTTGTTGTTTGCAGACGACACTGCGCTTGTGGCAGGATCAGAGGAAGGATTGAGGAAGTTAGTGACAGAGTTTGAGAAGGTGTGTGAAAGAGGGAATCTGAAGATAAATGTGGGCAAAAGTAAGGTGATGAGATGTACAAGGGGAAAGAGTGACAGCAGGCTGGAAGTGAGCATTAAGGGTGAAAGACTGGAGGAAGTGGATAGTTTTAGATACTTGGGTGCGAATGTGACAGGAAAGGGAGGAGTGAGGGTGGAGGTAAATGTAGATTGAGAGAAGCGAGTAAATGCCTTGGTGGATTGAAAAGAGTAATGAGAAATAGACATCTGGGAATGGATGCTAAGAGGAGGTTATATGAAGGAGTGAGGGTGGAGGTAAATGTAGATTGAGAGAAGCGAGTAAATGCCTTGGTGGATTGAAAAGAGTAATGAGAAATAGACATCTGGGAATGGATGCTAAGAGGAGGTTATATGAAGGAGTGATTGTGCCAACAGCATTGTACGGGGCAGAAAAATGGAACATGAGAGAGGAAGAGAGAAGGAGTTTGAATGTGTTTGAGATGAAATGTCTGAGAAGTATGATAGGGGTCACTAGGCTGGATAGAGTGAGAAATGAGGAGGTGAGGAGGAGAAAAGGGGTGGAAAGGGAACTGGGAGATAGGGTTGATGAAAGAGTATTAGAATGGTTTGGACGCATGGAAAGAATGCGTGAAGAAAGATTAATAAAAGAAGTGTGGAAGGCAGAGGTGGAAGGAGTGAATATGAGGGGGCGTCCTAGGATGAGATGGATGGATGGGGTGAAAGGGGCATTGCAAAAGAGAGGAATGTCTGTGGAGGAAGGACGGGAGAGGACACAAGGTAGGGGTGAATGTAGAGGGGCTGTGTATAGATGATGCTGTGATGCATGAGGGGGAGTGGGTGGGGGATGAGGGTTGAGGAAGTATGTATGAGAAATTTGACGCAGCCCGAGGGGATTTCTCCCCGTCTCCTCCTTTTCTGCATGAGGGGACGAAGAGGGGGGGTCGCCGAATTTATGAAGCGGCCTTGCTGTGGATGTGCTGTTTCTTGCGACACTGCTTCTGACCCAGGGCAGTGGACAGGATGCAGGGATGACCCGTCATCCAGGAGGTGCCAAGATGAGGGGGAGGGAGGAGGGTGGAGGGGAGTGGAATATGTAGGGGATGGAATGGGTGGGAGTGGTTTGTATGCCTTTTTCTTTTTTGGTTACCACCCGGGTAAGGGGGAAAAAGGCTTTGGTATATGTATGTATGTATGTATGTATGTATGTATATATATATATATATATATATATAAGCACATATATATTTTTCATACGTGTGTATGTGCGTGTGTGTGTGTGTGTGTGTGTGTGTGTGTGTGTGTGTGTGTGTGTGTACGTGTGTGTGTGTATGTGTGTGTGTGTGCGTGTGTACGTGTGTGTGTGTATGTGTGTGTGTGTGTGTGTGTGTGTGTGTGTGTGTGTGTGTGTGTGTGTGTGTGTGTGTGTGTGTGTGTGTGTGTGTGTGTGTGTGTGTGTGTGTGTGTGTGTGTGTGTGTGTGTGTGTGTGTGTGTATGTGTGTGTGACCTCAGCTCAGTCCGCTCGTGACCTCAGCTAGAGACCTCGTTTTTCTGCACAGACACCAGCTAGCGAATACCTGTGAAATTTATATCTCCGAATAGTGTAAAGTGATTGTGTTGTGTTTTTGTGATTGTATACGTATAGCGCTATACAGTTACAGATATAAGATAAAGTGCATTGTTCTATTTAAATTCAAAACAGTTTTCTGTTACCGTACTCCAAAGGTAGGAGAAATAGTATAAGGTAAGCAGAGTAAGCTTCGCGTATTTAGTTTATTAGAGACCTCTTTGATTTTTTGTTGTTGTTGATTTGTATTTTCTCTTTGCCGTTTTTATTGCTAAAGGGGGAGCGAAATGGCTTGTGAAGGTTGTGTGAACCTAGAGGTCCGTCTCAGGATGTGTGAGGAGGAAATTCGTCTTCTCAGAAGTGCGCTCCGTGAGAAGAGTGAACCCTCCCCACAACCCAAAGAGCGTTCCACTTCTTCCCCTACTGTCACTGCCATGAGCGAATGGCGCTCCGTGGGGTCCCGTTTGTCGAGCCCGCGTTCGGTAGACGTGTGCCCTGTGGAGCAACCGCTGGCTCTAGCCAATCGTTTTGCTCTACTGGAGGATGAAGTGGCTGAAAACCAGGAGTTCTTGGTGGTGGGGGACTCCATGGTGCGAGGCTATGACGACATCCTGCAGCGGAAGACTAAGCGACGTTGCAAGCTTGTATGTCAACCGGGCCGTGGGATCGTCGATTGTACCCAGTCCATCAGGGAGCAAGGACGGAAGAACACGGTTACGATTGTTCATACGGGAAGTAACGATGTAGGTAGGGTGAGATCAGAGGAGCTTGTTCGGAATTACAAGGTCCTCCTTCAGGAGATGAAGGAACGTGGAAGCCGTCACGTAGTTTGTGGATCCTCCCGAGGATCTACGCAGGCTCGTGTTGGAACAGTAGAGCCATAGGGATCAATGATAGGATATCGCAGTTGTGCACACAATTGGGATACCACTTTCTTGATCCTTGGTATCTCTTTTCTAGGCGCCATGACCTCTACGCTTCTGATGGGATCCACCTTACCCGCAGAGGCAAAGATGTTCTTACAAACCTCATTATTGATAATGGGTGATTTCAATTTTACTGACAGTGATTGGATGACCCTTGATTTTCTTGGTGACAATTACTTAATTCAGCATGTAAAAGAGCCCACAAGATATGGAAACTTACTCGATCTATTGATCACTGGCCGCGAAAGCATGGTAACTGATGTAGAAGTCGTTGAATGTGTTGCAAATATTGAATCTGTTGCAAATAGCGATCACAACTTAGTTAGATTCAAACTCCTAAATTTTTTTAGAATAGATACTTGTGTTTCTAAAATACCCGATTTCAGCAAAGCTCAGTTCATAGGACTACGTCAGGAGCTTCAGCTTACAGATTGGGAGGCAAAATTAAACGAAAGACCTGTAGATCAGATGTGGGAAATATTTCAAAATACGGTCACTAAGATGATTCAAACTTACATTCCTTTTAAGAACAGACGTCCCCCAAATCAGGCTCGCCCAAAGTGGCTCGACAAAGAAATTGAAAAAAGTATTGCTAAAAAGAGACAGGCTTATAAGAAATATAAGTGCTCGGGTGCATCTAATGACTATGAAAGTTATGTATCAATACAGAGAGATTTAAAAAAAGACAATAAGAAAAAGAAAACGACAATACGAAATGAACATCGCTGATAAATCCAAAGAGAATCCCAAAGAATTCTATAGTTACATTAGAGATAAAAAGGTTGTTAGGAATCACATTGGTCCACTATTATCTGTTGACGGTCAACTTGAATATTCAAATGAAGGAATGTGTAATATCTTAAACAATTATTTTAGCTCGGTATTCGTAAACGAAACACCTCAAAGTGAATTCCAAACTGAAACCTGTGAAAAGTCTAGGGTAAACTTACTACGGTAAATATAACAAAAGAAACAATTAAAAGGTGTATAGACAAACTCAAAGTTAATAAAACACCAGGGCCTGACGGTTGGCATCCAAGAATCTTAAAGGAAATGAAAAATGAGATTGTTGTTCCATTAGAAATTATTTTCAAGAAATCCATCATATCCGGAGATGTCCCAAGAGAATGGAAGCTAGCTAACGTAACTCCCATATTCAAAAAAGGTGACAAAAAGAAACCAAATAACTATA
>NC_134811.1:26870245-26875245 GCF_046742065.1 Oratosquilla oratoria | reverse complement strand
AGAAAAGAAAGACAAAGACAACAGAGACAATGAAGACAAAGACAACGACAATAGAGAAAACAACAGCAAAGACAAAGAAAAGAAAGACAAAGACAACAGAGACAATGAAGACAAAGACAACGACAATAGAGAAAACAACAGCAAAGACAAAGAAAAGAAAGACAAAGACAACAGAGACAATGAAGACAAAGACAACGACAATAGAGAAAACAACAGCAAAGACAAAGAAAAGAAAGACAAAGACAACAGAGACAATGAAGACAAAGACAACGACAATAGAGAAAACAACAGCAAAGACAAAGAAAAGAAAGACAAAGACAACAGAGACAATGAAGACAAAGACAACGACAACAGAGACAAAAAGGACAGACAACAACAATACCAGTAACAAAAACAACAGCAACAAAAAACAACACCATCAATGAAAATTAATAAAAACGAGTAAATTAAAGTGAAATTAATAGGAATGAAAGTGAAAATTTATCAAAAATATCAAATTTTATTAAGCAAAAATTATCCCCAAAATGATTGCCATTGGAAATAATCAAGGCCTCATCCCAATTACTTTTAACCCCTTTAAGAGGTTTAAAGGCACCCCTACGGATCAGAGCCACGCAACATTATTTCATTATTAAAGAATTAATTTCCACACAAAGAAAATTGCTGATCCTTTTTGACTTCTTTCATTTTTTAATTGTGACTCCACTTCTTCAGATATAAAAATGTTGTTTGTCAGCGACAAAATACAAATGCATTCAATCTGATGAAAACAAGAGGAAATATACAACGGCAAACGTTTGATATAGCCAATTAAAGAAACCCAAAGAAACAAAAAAGAAAGGGACAGTGAGAGATAACGACAAACAGCGAGAGGCAATGAAAGACAGCGAGAGAGAGAGAGAGAGAGAGAGAGAGAGAGAGAGAGAGAGAGAGAGAGAGAGAGAGAGAGAGAGAGAGAGAGAGAGAGAGAGAGAGAGAGAGAGAGAGAGAGAGAGAGAGAGAGAGAGAGAATGAGGGACAGCGAGAGAGACAGACAGAAATAGAGAGAGAGAAAAAGAGAGAGAGAGAGAGAGAGAGAGAGAGAGAGAGAGAGAGAGAGAGAGAGAGAGAGAGAGAGAGAGAGAGAGAGAGAGAGAGAGAGAGAGAGAGAGAGAGAGAGAGAGAGAGAGAGAGAGAGAGAGAGAGAGAGAGAGACATCGAGAGAGAGAGACATCGAGAGAGAAAGAGAAAGAGAGAGAGAGAGAGAGAGAGAGAGAGAGAGAGAGAGAGAGAGAGAGAGAGAGAGAGAGAGAGAGAGAGAGAGAGAGAGAGAGAGAGAGAGAGAGAGAGAGAGAGAGAGAGAGAGAGCCCACGAACTGACAATGAACGAGTGTGATACATTTTCCGGCGAGGCGCAAATCATATTGAATTACTTGAGGCGGCTATTCCGTGACACCCTTGACGCCTTTGGAGCGTCAAGGGAACGATCTTGTAATCTGTTCCTCAAAAGCAGTAATCTTTAAATCATTTCCAGGCCAGTCATCGTCAATTTGGGTCCAAACTTATTTCATTCCCGATTTTATTTATCAATTCATTAATTTCTTTCACTGCCTTCATTTTTCCTTATTCTTTTCTAGATTTAGGTCCAAACGTTTCTCTTTCCCAAATTTATTGATTGATTCATTCATTTCCTATTCCTTGCTTTCTCATAATTTTATTTATCTATTGTTTGTTTTAAAATACATCTTTATTTTCTTCATTCTTGCCTTTGATATCCTTCTTCTATTGTTCTTTTTTTTATTCCCTTGTTCATTCTTTTCCACTCTTCTTCCTCCATTCCCTTCCTACCCCCCTTCCCATTCTTCTTCCTTCCTTTCCTTCATTCCTTCCCTTCCTTTTTTTCTTCCTTCCTTTCCTTTACTTACTTCCTTGCTCTCCTTCCTTCCTTCTTTCTTTCATTCCTTCTTTCACTCTCTCTTTCTTCTCTTTCTTTCCTTCCTCTTTTCCTTTCCTTCCTCGTTTCTTTTCCTTCTTCCCTTCCTTTCCTTCCTCGCTTTTCCTTACTCTCTTCCTTCCCTTTTTTTGTTTTCTTTCCTTTCTTCGTTTCCTTCCTTCTTCCCTTCCTTCCTCCCTTCTTTCTTTCCTTCCTTCCTTCTTCCGTTTCTTTCTTCCTTCCTTCTTCTTTTCCTTCTTTCCTTCTTCCCATTCTTCCTTCCTTTTACCACCTTCTCATATGCCCTGCTCTGTTTCATGGTGTCGAGTTGGATACATCAGTCGACTCCATCATCCATCATCATTCTTGAAGATAATAAATAGAAATGCTCATAGTTTTCTTCTTCTTCTTCTTCTTCTTCTTCTTCTTCTCTGTTTCTTGTCATTTCAATATTCTTTCTTTCATTTACCCTGTTTTTCTGCTCTGGTCATTGTTCTTTTCTTCCTTTTTATCTACTAACATTTTTAATCATTCACGTGTCTGTTTCTACGACAACTCTCAATTATGTACTCAATCATAACTTTGAGTCTGTCTGCCTTTCTGTCTATCTTTTTTCTGTCCATGTTTCTTTGTCTATGTATGTGTGTCTATGTACGTATATGTCTGTCTGTATGAGTCTATGTCTCCCTATGTATGTCTTTGCCTGTGAATATTTATGTCTGCCTGTGTATGACTTTGCCTGTGTATGTCTGTTGTCTGTGTATGTCTGTGTCTGCCTGTGAATGTATATGTCACCTTGTAAATGTATATCTCTGTATGTGTATGTCTATGTCTGTATCTGTCTGTGCCTGTCTGTCTGTGTGTGCCTGTCTGTCTCTCAGTGCCTGTCTCTCTCTGTACGTACCTATCTCTCTGTGCCTGTCTGTCTGCCCGTGCCTGCCTGTGCGTGCCTGTGCTTGCTTGTCTGTCTGTCTACCTGTCTCTGCCTATCTGCCTGTCCCTCTCCTTCTTTCTCGCCCGTGTTTTCAAAACGCTGATCCCGACACGTTAGGATGTGCCCTTCTGCTGAAAAAGCCGTCCCCCATAACCCCCCATCCTCACTAACTCCCCATCCCCACCCCCTCACCCATCCCTACTCCCTCCTTTACCCCTACTCCCTCTCCCCCCCTCCCTCCAGATCCCTTTCATATCCTTCTGCCTTTCGCAGAGTCTCTTAACCCTAATATCAGTGATTTCCAATCTACTTAGATCTATTTCTTCAGTGTTCACAATTATGCACTCCAAGCTGGGTCGAAGCCAGGCACGAAAGGAATAGATGAATAGATGTAATATAAAACCATATGCGATAGCTTGGAAAAGGCTGTCAATACCACCAACCCTCCACAAAAAAAATACATAGTTGGTAACCATAGTTACTATCGTCATCTTTTCGAAGGCAGTACTACTGTGGCGTGTTTGGTACTTCCTCGTGAGTAGTATGGATTATTTTCACATTAGTTACCAGTGCCAGTATCTTTACATCATATGTTTTGTTTAATGACTACGTTTTACAGATTCGAAGGAAATCAAATTCAGAGAAACCCAGCAAGCACGAAATATTGAGAAACATTGTCATAGGGATAGCAGGAGCATCGCATTCATATCTACACTGCTGAAACATTGCCGTAATACTGATTAAATAATTGTACAATGTTGAGATAACACAACTACAGCACTTATGCGGCACTATTGCAACAATTACGTGACACTGCTAAAACAATTACGCGACATTGCTGCAACGCTTTTGCCACACTGCTGCAGCACTTATGCGACACTGCTGTAACAATTACGCCACACTGCTGCAGCACTTATGCCACATTGCTGCGCCATTTATGTGACACTGCTGCAGCACTTATGCGACACTGCTGTAACAATTACGCCACACTGCTGCAGCACTTATGCCACACTGCTGCGCCATTATGTAACACTGCTGCGCCATTTATGTAACACTGCTGCAGCACTTATGCCAAACTGTTGCGCCATTTATGTGACACTGCTGTAGCACTTATGCCACACTTCTGCAACAATTACACGACACTACTGCAACACTTATGCGACATTGCTGCAACACCTATGCGACACTGCTGCAGCATTTATACAACACTTGAGGTATGAGCAACACTGTTGCTGCACTTATGTGACACAGCTGCAACACTTATGCGACACTGCAGAAGTATTTTTGTGCAATACTACTGCTACATAGTTGCGCAGCACTGCAAAACATGTTTCCAGTACTACTATAGTGTTACTCTGTTAGCTGGGACACAGTGCACCACTTCAACACGAAGAAAGATTCAAGTCCGGCTTGTCGAACAACACAAACGGAGAAACGATTAAATCATGTGACCAGATCGCAACTCGATGTAACTTCGAAGCGAGTGAGTGATGTTTGCGAAATCTAACCCCTTCAGTACCGGGTGGTATTTTGTAGTATTTCTCTGTTTGTCGCCAGTCGATTTCATTCATCTCCGTGGCGCCCTACCGTACTACTCGTCGGAGAAAAGGTTTAATTGTTGCTTGATTGCTGGCCAAATGGAAATTGTTGTAATTGTGCAGCACCCGACCTCTCCCTTGTTTATCCAGATATTGCTCAATTTGATCAACTGACAGCGAACCAGAGCGTAAAAAAAAAAAAAAAAAAAAAAAAAAAAAATGCTGCGTTGATGGTGGGCCTGCATCCGTAGGGAGGGAAATTAGATTTGGTATCAGATTTGGATGCATTGTATTTTGACGATATATATTAGCACCGTTTTAATCATAATGATGATAATTATGATAGTTACAATAATGACAATAACGACAATAATAATAATACTATTGATTATAATAATAATAATAATAATAATAATAATAATAATAATAATGATATTAATGATATTAATGATAATAATGATGATAATAATAATAATAATGATAATAATAATGGTAATAATAATAATAATAATGATAATAATAATAATAATAATAATAATAATAATAATAATAATAGTAATAATAATAATAATAATGATAATAATAATAATAATAATAGTAATGTGGATAGGAGGTA
>NC_134811.1:26857745-26860245 GCF_046742065.1 Oratosquilla oratoria | reverse complement strand
TTTACATGGTATTTTGTATACAATGCTGTTTTCATGAGTGAGGTTATCATTACTACATGTAACCAAATATCCCACTTTGATACCTGATGTTCTAGCTATCCTAATGACTGTTTTTAAGAGGAATGTGTCTAGGTGCTAATTAATACAGGAGTTTGGAACTGTGATATATCGAGTTTCTTTGTTGCATTTATCATCTTTACTTTTCTTACTTATTTCTTTAGCTTTCTTTTTCAATTTACACAGAAGACCTTTTTGATATTTTATTTTGATGGTTTCTGTGATATAATTTAGTTTATCTTTCAGAAACTCTTCACAATATATGCGAAATTCTCTGAGGAAGAAGCTTATTACTATACCTGTTTTGGTTCTATTATTATATGGGCGACTTAATACACTTGTTCTTCCTTTTCATGAAAGCTTTCTTAGTATTGTCAACATACTCAGGAAATTGGATATCAAAGTAGCTTTTAAATATGACCACAGCATTAAGAAAACTTTAATTAAGAACATCCCGCCTAACAACAACGGTGTTGTCTATAAAATTCCATGCCAAGATTGTAAAAAAAAAATTATATTAGACAAACTGGGAAAGACTTGGAAACAAGGATTTCCCAACAAAAATATAGTATAAGATCTGCCCAGGAAAATAATACGTTATTTCAAAGCAGTATACAACAATCATATTAATTGGTCTAAGGCAACAATTTTAACCACAGGGAAGAACCTACATGAAAGGAATTTAATAGAATCTTGCTTAATATCAGGCACTTTTGATAAAAATATAAACTTAAGCTATGGACATTTTAAATGTGATAAATTGGTAACCCAAATGGTGACCAAGATACTCCCGTCAGATTGAACCATATGTGTTGGTCAGGTCAATGGAGGTAAGCTCAACCCCACCCCCACACCCGCATTGTATTGTCTCCCCCCCTCCCCCTCCCCCCTACGGTTGCTACCTGATACTTACATTTAAACACAACTCTGTATCTCTTTCATTTAGTCTGAAGATGTAATATACGAAAGTACTTACTGTCTACAAGTTTCTCTTCTCCTGTGGTTATTTTTTCATTTTCGGATCACGGTGATGTGATTGCTTGCATATATATATACATATACACTGAATGGTTCCCAGTGATCAATTAATATCTCTTTTCAACCACAAATAACTTTTAATTCCATGCCATCGCAGTCGAGACTAAAAAATCGCTCGATGGAGGCATCCACGTTTCAATTTTCAACGGATGCCTCCATCGAGCGATTCTTCAGTCTCGACTGCGATGGCATGGAATTAAAAGTGATTTGTGGTTGAAAAAAAATATATATATATATATATATATATATATATATATATATATATATATATATGTGTATATATATATATGCACATAATATAATCGTCGGTGCCTTGCTAGCTAAGTCTATTGTCTTTTTAGTCCAACACTGATAATGTTTTGTAAAGATTGTGCTGTGTCAAGAGAGTCTGCCGAAGAACTCGTTTTCTACTTGTAATATTACGCTTACTCTATTCACACTCCTTGAATATTTCCCAAGAGGTCTGGATACAATGCTGCAGTAGATATTATTCAAACCGGTCTACAACTTCACCTCTTGTAGGAATTGTGTTTTCCATCGAAGTCAAATAAGTGTAGAAGACGTCATGAGAGCCAACGAAGCTAAAGATGTCAACAGATCTTGTTTACTCGCAAACTGAACAGAACGAAATATTCAAATAATTTCATGCATAATGTGACTAGCATCGTATTGCACCATTTCTCAAATCTTGTGTCACTGTTTTCAGAGTATTTCGGTCATCAGGTTTAATGATCTTCAGGTTCGATCGAATGTTTCTGAAAACGATTTGTTCTATCAGTAGCCCAGGGGATACCATGACGAACTCATGATCAGGTGGTCGTCAATTCGATTCCCGGGACCCGCTGCGATTTATGTAGCGTTGATTCACGACAGCCCTAGCCAGGTGGGGAGGCAACCCAACATCGGCCTAAAAAATAAACATATAAAAAGCGGCTTGCCATAATTGACAGGGCTTTGCTCTAGAATTTCTCACTTACAAAGGATTACAAAGGCGGAGCATGCCGACAGGAGACCTTTTGGTCCATAACTAGGTCGGATGCGAAAAAATATAATAATGATAAAAAATACAATAAGATAAAAATCATATTACAAATAATAATAAATAAAATAAATGCATAGGTATAGTTAAATAATAAACAAACAGGTAAATAGTAAATAATAATAAATTGACATAAATAGTATATGAAAATCAAGCAAATAATAAATAAACAGACAAACAATAACAAACGAATAAACAAACCGTAATGCATCCACTAAATGCCACTAGTTTTTGGTCTGGGGCCAAACTTGTTCATCTCTGTGGTCCACAAGAGGGTCCATGGACCACATGTTGAGAACCAGTGGTCCAAATGATTTTAAGATTGATGGGCGGGGATTGGACAAACGATTTGGTAAACGAGCCAAT
>NC_134811.1:26835245-26850245 GCF_046742065.1 Oratosquilla oratoria | reverse complement strand
CCAGAAAAATATGACGTCAGTCCTCGCTCGAATTTTGGTGTTTTATGATTTTTTGTTTTATTTGACCAAATGACAAGACATCTTGTCATCGGAGTTTAATGGGTTAAAAGAGCCCAGTCTGATTATGGCTTTAGCGGCCTTCGGCACTTCCCTTCTCCTGGCGGCAGTAGGTAAAAATGATGGCGGTAAACTGCATAGGAAAACTAGAGGCTGAAATGGATTTGATTAGGCAAGATTAGGTTAGGTAACATTAGGTTAAATTAGGCTGGATTGGGTTATGTTAGGTTAAATTTGATCAGATTAGGTTAGGTAACTTTAATTCATTGGTTTTATCTTTTTTTATTAATGGTCATGCCCCACCTAAGCATCTTTAAAATCCTGATGGCCCCCTGTGACATATGACAAGAGAATAAATGATGGGATAAATAATAAAATAGAATAATGATAAACAAATAAAACAAGACCGATTCGTTTCTACAGCATTCAAAGACAGATACACAGACCCACTAGAAAAAAGTAACTAGTAATAACTCATTTTCAAATTACCCACCTTAAAAATAAATTGCCCCCCCCCCCCGGGGCGTGTCCATCACGTTAAGAACCATCGCATTGATCTTGTAAGACTGGGCTGGGTTAGGCTAGGTTAGGTTAGCTTACGTTAGGTTAGGTGAGGTTAGGTTGGAATAGATTAGGTTAGGTCAGTTTAAGCTAGGTTAGGTTAGGAAAGGGTAGATTAGGTTAATTTAGATAAGGTTAGCTTTGGTTAGGTTAGGTTTGTTTAATTTGAATTAATCTAATTTTGATTAGAATAGGGTTGTTTTGGAATAAAGTTGGCTACAGACACTATTCACACTGAGAATAACCACAAATATAAGTATTTTTCCTATTTCATGTTCCTAGAGCGCCGTTTCTCAGGAAGTAAATCCTTATAATTCTCTTATTTCAAAAGTTACCTTTGACTAGTCATAGCCTGGTAATGCAGGCTGAAGCGTGCTATTCGCGCATCATCCTTGTTGCGGATTCGAGTGTCGCATTTCTGTCCAGCTTCCAGCAGTGATTGTTACCTGCCCCAGCACTTCCTAAAGCGTATAGGGCAAGTGATAGCTTCGGTGTCGTAGCTACGAGCCTCGTGTCGTATCCTCACCACCACTATCTATGAACGGTCCCTGTTATCCCATGTTGGGTACTTCCGAGCACCAATCTGGTTTTATAATTTCGGTTTCGATTTTTTTTTTCTTTTTTTTTCTTTCATCTAGCATCCTTTTAGGGCGCGGCCAAACTGTAACCGGTTTGCTGGTGGGGAGGGGGGGATGCCTAGCGGGTTATCTAATACAAGTGGCCATACCGGACACGGATAGTGGATAAGCATGGAAGGAAACCTCTACCCGCGTCCGGTAGGGCCACTCGTATTAGACAACACGTGTTCATTCTTGCCTCTGACCCGCTAGGTATCCCGCTAGCCTCTACCCTCCCAGCAAACCGCGTGCAATGAGGCTGCACACTTACAGGTTTGTCAGAACCATCATTCTCTTCTCGAGAATCTTCTCATCATCATCCACTCCCTTATACCTTTTTCCACGCCTCGGCATTTCGATTAACTTCCGCAATTCCCACTGTCATATCATTAGAACTTCCAACGGATGACAATCAGCTGCCAATCTCGTTAGCTGCTCGTCGACAGCCTTCTTTCTCAATTTCCCCTCGCTCGCTCGCATTCCACTTCGGTCTCGTACTTATCACTAACAGTTCGTGAGTTCGTGAGTTTATGTGCGCGCGCATGTGTGTGTGTGTGTGTGTGTGTGTGTGTGTGTGTGTGTGTGTGTGTGTGTGTGTGTGTGTGTGTGTGTGTGTGTGTGTGTGTGTGTTTGTGTGTGTCTGTGTGCTTACCCATTTGTATTTATCTAGTTGTATCTTACGGGAAGGGGAGCTACACTCGCGGTGTCCCGTCTCTGTATCTTGCCATATCTAATTTGCTCCTAAATTCTTGTATTATTCTTGCACACAAAATTGTTTAGTCTAGCATGTTCCATACACCCACCAATCTGTGGGGAAAGATGTTTTTTTTTTTTATGTCTCTTCTGTAACTGTCCTTTTTTGAGTTTCTTTCCATGTCCTCGTGTGTTTCTCTTATCCCAATTCAGTGAGTCGTCTCTATCAAGGATTTCTACACCTTTCATAATTCTCTAGATGGTCAACAAGTCACCTCTTTCGGTAGTCGGTAGTTCTAGTTTTGACCATTTTTCTTCATATGATATTTGGAATAGTGTTGGGGCCATCTTCGTAGTTGCTGTCTGGATTCTCTCAATTTTCTTTATATTCTTTTCAGTACTGGGTGACCATAGTGTCGCTGCATTCTCCAATTTAGGCCTTATCAGTGTGACTAATATTTTCTTTAAAATTTCTTCATCCAAGTAAACAAAAGCCACTTTTATTGATCTTAGCAAGTTATAGGTTTCACCGACAATTTTGTTTATATGTTTGTTAGGGGTCATATATTTTGTGATGATCACTCCCAAGTCTTTTTCAGATCCCACTTTCGTTACTATTTTTTTCACCAATTTTACATGGTACTGATATCCTTTTTTTACTTTTTCCAAATTCCATTATGCTACATTTCTTTATGTTGAAGTCCACTTCCCACTTCTGACTTCATTCCCAGACCCTGTTCAGATATCTCTGTAATGAGTCACAGTCCGTATGTGTATGTGTTTGTGTGTTTGTGTGTGTGTGTGTGTGTGTGTGTGTGTGTGTGTGTGTGTGTGTGTGTGTGTGTATGTGATTCACCATGGTTTTGGATCACGTGTTGGACTCATGATCGACAGCTATTTCCCTCCCGGAAGAGAACTAAGAGCTCATATATGACCAATCTATGGGTAATGCTGTGACTTTACACGCACACACAAACCCAACTCACCGCTCATGAGAGTTGGAGAAACGACTCGCAGTGCAGCATTACTGAAATCATTTCAGCCTTGTGCGGGATTCAAACCCGGACCTCTGTAGTGGCAGCCGGGAACTCTAACCCCTGCGCCACGAGGTGTGTGTATGTGTGTCTGTTCTCTACATTGTGATAAGTAACGTAGATAGCAGTCGTGCTCGGGAAAGACAAATTCAATCGGATTTCTTCTCTTTAATGGTGATAGGCTTGTTCTATATACGTCGACCCCATCACTTTCGTCTCTCTCTGTAATTACTGGTTTAACTCTGTTTACTGTTCCCTTATATGGTTTTGTATTTCTTCTTTTACTTACGACTTCCTTCACTTAAGTATGTTTCCACTATATATTCTGTAACAAGTTAGTAATGTTTCTGGATGGGGTGAATCAAACTGTTCTTAAATTTTCTTGATTTCATCTTCACTAATTCTCTACAACGTTATTGTTTTAGGTACACCAGAGGACTCCCGCCTGGGATCCCCAATTCACTCACTAAGCCACCTCTGTTCCGACGTCACTGCTTAATTCATCCAATAATCTTGATTGTTACAAATAAGTGCCTCCCCTTAGGGCATGACTTTTCTCCCATGTACCAATAATTTTTTCTCTTCCTCTATCCTTCTCCAATCAGAAAGACTGTCACACCGTCTTAAGCAATACTGCTTACACAAGCAATCTCAACATCGAAGCGAAATGGTTTAGTTAACATACTGTCACCTCAACATTAAAATCTGTACCCTAGCAGTTGTTTATAAACTTTTAAGACGGTGAGCGAGATTATGTAACTCCTTTGCTGCTTATGTTTACCAAATATCTAACTCGTAAAAATGAAATTCTCGCCACATACCTCTCTATCTACCTACTTGTCTACCTTTATCTACCAGCCTCTTACAATGTACAATGTACACTGCAACCTCCGAGGAAATCTCGTGGAGTTGCCAAACATCTCTATACAATATGTACAAATAGGCTGTTGCCATAAGTTTTAACTATATCTACGGAGGGAACCATCGTTGTGACGGTTGCTTGAAGGCTCCAGGCGTGAAGGTGACACATTATCGACTTCTTTGTACTTCGAGAGTATTCTGGGTGTCTACGCCGGCATGGTTACATAAGGTGTCATCAGGTGTCGGGAATCCGTGCCAGGCGAGCTAATCTTGAGTGCCTGGCGGAAAGGGCTTTGAAGTGCTTGTTTCCCTCCAAGCATGTGCAGCGAAGGAAGATGATAACACGTGTATGCGTTTGTCTGTGTGTACGTGTGTCTGTGTGTACATGTATGTGTATTATAGGTTGCAATCCTCTTCATCTTTGAAATTTTTTGTATCCTTGCCATCAGCTGTGAACATGTTTGTGTAGTTCCTATTCCATCCATCATTCAGCTATATACTCTAGAACTGGTACCAAAACCGAGACTTATGGCACTCTATTAGACACCTCTTATTATTCCAGCATCTCATTTTTCATAACGGTTTAGATTTTTTTTTTTTTTTTTTTTTTTATCATCTGGAAAGGAAAAATTGAGACAAGACTAGGTGGAGACAACCCGAACACAAGAAGAATAGGTAGATTTACATTTTGGATATAACAATCTACATAATATTTGTTGATCTTTAAAAACAATCGATATATTAAAAAATGGGAATCTTTGGAAAAGATACAGAGTAAGAGAAAGACAGCTCAAAGCGTTGGAAAGTCTATACAGAATTGCCCAGTAGAAAGTAGGCACCGTACATAAAAACAAAGAATCACTTATGTTCAAGATTAAAGTAAAACAAGGGAGTGTATTTTGCTTACTTCTGCTTACAGCATACTCTATTGGAAAGAGATATAAATCCAAGAAACAATATGAAATGCATCATGACAATGGAATAATAACTGATGCTAATGACTTGACTTTCCAGACAACAGAAGATAATGAAATGGGGCAAACCTTGTTGACATGGAATGGGTATTTTCAGAAGAGAGGAATGTAACAAAAATTGAACAACCAAATATTACTGGAGGAGAGGAGCCAGGTTTTCAGATGAGGACTGGAAATAAAGATGCGAGAAATACCAAAGCATCCAAGGATTTAGGTAGTACGTTCTCCAAAATAAGAGTGACTGAACAGGAAATAACGGATAATGATGATAAATTATATAGAATTGGTAGTGTATTGTGCCCTCTGACGAGAGATGTTCATGTATATTATATATATATATATATATATATATATATATATATATGTGTGTGTGTGTATGTGTGTGTGTGTGTGTGTGTGTGTGTGTGTGTGTGTGTGTCTGTGTGTGCACAACACTAAATGGGTCCCAGTGAATAGAGATACGTTTTTATCAACCACAATGCACTCTAATTTAAGCCATCAACATCGGGAGATCCGTGGAGGCTAACATGCAGAAATTGATACGTGGTACGGCCAAGAAGATGGGTTGAACGCAAAATTACGTGTATGTGTAACTCGAGCATACAAATATATAAGAAAAATTGTGCTCAAGTTATATCTCTCTTGAAGGAGCAATCGGTTAAGTCACTACATCACTTGTCACGTGTTAGCCGAGTTTGAGTCCTTGGTCGTATCACGTTTCAATTTCTGCATGTTAGCCTCCATGGATCTCCCGATGTTGATGGCTTAGAATCAAAGTGTACTGTGGTTGATAAAAATGTATTTCTATTCACTGGGACCTATTCAGCGCTGTACAAATACTTTCCCACGTTCGTATACTTACCAATTGCACTATCATAGTGGAGATGGGTTGAACGCAAAATTTCGTGTATGTGTATGTAACTCGAGCATACAAATATATAAGAAAAGTTGCGCTCAACTTATATCTCTCTTGATGAAGCAATCGGTCAAGTCACTACAGCACTTGTCACGTGAAGCCGGGTTCGAGTCCTTAGCCGTCCCACGTTTCAATTTCTGCATGTTAGCCTCCACTGGTCCCCCGATATTGATGGCTTAGAATTAAAGTGCATTGTGGTTGATAATATATATATATATATATATATATATATATATATATATATATATACATATATATACATATATATATATATATATATTTTTTTTTTTTTTTTTTTTTTTTTTTTTTACAGAAGCCACCGGGAAAGTGAAAAAAAAATACCGAACGTTTTCGTCTGTGTTTTCAATTTCCCGGTGGTTTCTGCAAAAATAGTTCATTGCGTGCGTTTTGTGATTTCTTTGCATATATATATATATATATATATATATATATATATATACATGTATGTATACACAATACAGATATACAATATTATATACACATATACATAAGAAAAATGTGTAAACACACGAGAATCCATGTCCAAAGTATAATTGATTAATGGAAAAGAATATAAAAGACGACTGCGTCAGATAAGTTCAGAAACAGTAGAGATGCAACCAATTAGAGGAGCACAGAAAAAACACACGAAAAGTTAGAATCAGAAGCGAAAATATAAGCAAGAAATAAGGATGCTGTAAAGCCAAGATGGCACTGCCACCTGGAGGGGAGAGGAGAGGAGAGAACGACGAAATGCTGGAAATGAGAACCTGGAAATGACAGAAGACCAAGAGAGTGGAGAAATGAACCAGAAAAAGATGGAGGGAAGAAGTGGAAGAAACCTCGAGAAGATGCAACCTGCCACCCGAAGAGGACGTCATCTTGCAAGGCAGAGATGAGTGGATAACAAGGTTGTCTCCACCGAAAGGGCTTCAGTTCTACCAAACTGGATGGTAAAGTATAAAAATGGGAAATGACGTCAGCGTTTCCTAAAAATATTCCTCAAGTCGCTGATGGCAAAATTCGATTTGCAAATGCGAGGACTTTAATTGGTTGCTGCATGAATTACATCTTTACACTTTGGGGACAAAATTTCTTCCCCACAATTAATATAGCTAACAATATGTTGGCTCTGTACTATCTCCCTTCTATAAATCTCCATCAGTCCCATCTTTCTATATTTGATAACATCATGTTATACGGATTATTGTTGAATAATATTGTAACTATAGGGATAGCTGCATATCCACTGTAATCCCCTTCAGATACGCAGTTCCACTATATTACATTCTAGTATGTTAACCCCACTCTAACTCATTACGATTTATTAGTTATATGTATATATAAAGACAAAGTTAACACTTTCTGGCATTGGTAAGCCTTCTTTCAAGAAATACCCCAGAGCAATAAAAACTAAAGAAAATAAAGACCGGTCAGAACGAAGGAGACCCTTTGGGACGACAAAAGGGACCCTGAGACCAGAGTGCTTCCTTTCCACCCCCACCCCCACTATACCGTACCTAAAATAAAAAAAGGGTGGCCAGGACCCCATCAATGTCCTTCCCAGTAAAACAAACACACCAAAACGACACACACAAACACAAGCACACACACACACACACACACACACACACACACACACACACACATATACACTCAGAGAAAACACACAAGCACACGCACACACAGAAAAACACACACAAACATACATGCGCACATACACGCACACACACAGGCAGGCACACACATATACACACACAGACACACACACATACGTACGTGCGCACACACACACACACATACACACACACACACACACACACACACACACACACACATACCCACACTCTCCCACCCACGACACACGCACACACACACACACACACACACACACACACACACACACACACACACTCGAGTTATTAATATTCTTCTGAGACCCCAATTAATTCATCACGCATGGAAGACGCTCTCTAACTGGGGTTCGCCCCTTAATTCTGTAAAACCCTTCCTTCCTTCCTTCTTTTCTTGCCACCTGCCTGCCTACCTGCCTGCCTGCCTCCTTTACAACTTATATGAAATACAAAATAATGGAGAAGTAGGAGAACTTTTCCTTTCGTTACAAGTTTGGATAAAAATATGTAAAAATATTGAAAAAAAATAAGGAGAGAAGGAGAGGAGAGAGGGAGAGAGAAAGAGAGAAAGAGAGAAAGAGAGAGAGGGGGGAGAGGGAGGGAGAGAGGGAGAATGAGAGAAAATTAGAGATAAAGAGAATAAAGGATAAAAAGAGAAATAGAAAAAGAGAAAGAAAAAGAGAGAGAGAGGGAGGGAAAGAGAGAGAGAGAGAGAGAGAGAGAGAGAGAGAGAGAGAGAGAGAGAGAGAGAGAGAGAGAGAGAGAGAGAGAGAGAGAGAGAGAGAGAGAGAGAGAGAGAAGGGAGGCAGAAAGAAAGGAAGACTGGGGAGAGAGAGAGAAAGAGAAAGAGAGAAGGAGAGGGAGAGAGAAATGAGTGATAGAAAAAAAGAGAGAGGGATACAGACAGACAAGCAGAGACAGACACAAACAGACAAAGAGGGAGAGAGAGAGAAGGCATGGGGAGAGAGAAGAGGGAATGAGCGATAGAGAGAGAGGGAATGAGCGATAGAGAGAGAGCGAGCGAGCGAGCGAGAGAGAGAGAGAGAGAGAGAGAGAGAGAGAGAGAGAGAGAGAGAGAGAGAGAGAGAGTATAAGAACATGAGAACGAAGGGGACTACAAGAGACCATAAGGACTACGCTAGGCAGTTCCATGTCCGTTACCACCCCTCATCCTCCATCTATAAGGTTATCTAACCTCTGAAAACAAGATAGTTTCAACGCACAATACATGGTTACAAAATCCATTCCATTGGTTAACCATTCTATCGGTAAACCAGTTCTTGAATATTTCTTTCTTATATATAAAATTGTCCAGTTTAAACCCATTACTGCGAGTCTTGCCCTGTTGTCTTTATATGATGACCTTGTCTGCATCACCCTTGTTAAAGCCCTTGGGCCATTTGGGTATATCTATTAGACCATTCCACTTCCTGCCTTTTTCCAGAGAGTGTTAAGGTTCCCCATGCCTGTCTTCGTGAGACATTAACCATGGGGCAAGCCTTTTCGGCTATATTCTACAGTGCTCGTTCCAGACTTCTCTTGTGGCAGTCTCGGAAGTTACTGTCGAAGTCTAGTAGCTTGTCTGTGTGTGGGTTTTCAGTATACATTGGTCTTGAGGTTGCCTCCTTCCCGCACTACCAAGATGTCTAGGAAAGGTGGTAGCTCTTTTACCCCCAATTCCATGGAGAACTTAATTGGCGGATATATTCATTTTGTGGGAAAAAGAACTGTTAAAAGCTGTAAGTAAACACAAAATACGAGTAATCATAATGATGAAAAATGAATAAATAAATCCTTAGATAAAGATACATAAATAATCAAATAAACGAGAAAATGAATAAAAACAGACAAATAAATAAACAAATGAAATAAATAAAAGTATGTCGACTCGACTTTGGATTTTCAAAAGAAAACGGATGCTTCCTTCGCCCAAGTACACTGAACTTAGGCTTTATTTGGAACTGGAAATTCCCTATTACATTCGTCCTAAAGCCTTTTAATGGAAACCAACTAGAAATCTCTTTCGATTAGACTTTATCAAAACAAGCCAAATGTACTATTGATGATTTCCAGGCTCTGATCCTTTGAGCTCCATACGCCAATTTCCCTTTCTCCTCTCTTCCCGCATCTTAGCGTTTACCATTTCCGCTTCCATCAACCCCAGCACAGCCAAGACTCAAGTTTCTTCTTTTTAATTGAAAAATCTTTCAAAGTATTGCGTCCACGCTCTCCGAACATTGTATCTCGTTTTTTTTTTTTTTCGTCCTGTTTCATATATTTTCATCATCTTTTTCCTCGTTTATCCTAACTTAACGTTTTCCAGCTTTCCCTTAATGGTTTAAAGTGATCTTTTCATACTTTTGTTCTTTTTTTTTCACTCAACTTTTCATGTCTTCGTTCCTTTCCTTTCCTTCTCAAGCAAAACGTGTTTTTCCCACATCAAACTTCTCTTTTTCTTTAATTCTAGTTTGTATTTCCACACTCTCTCCGCCCTGAAGATTGTGCAGGATCGTAGTTTTTAGAATATATTCAATATTCAATCTAAAAATCTGTGTGTGTGTGTGTGTGTGTGTGTGTGTGTGTGTGTGTGTGTGTGTGTGTGTGTGTGTGTGTGTGTGCATGCATGCGTGTCTGTGTGCGCGTGCGTGCATGCGTGTCTGTGTTTGCGTGCGTGTCTGTGTTTGCGTGCGTGTCTGTGTTTCCGTGCGTGTCTGTGTGTGCGTGCGTGTCTGTGTGTACGTGCGTGTCAATGAGTGTGTGCGTGTCTCTTCGTGTGTGTGTGTGTGTGTGTGTGTGTGTGTGTGTGTGTGTGTGTGTGTGTGTGTGTGTGTGTGTGTGTGTGTGCGTGGTGTGTGTGTGAGTGTGTGTGTGTGTGTGTGTGTGTGTGTGTGTGTGTGTGTGTGTGTGTGTGTGTGTGTGTGTGTGTGTGTGTGTGTGTGTGTGTGTGTGTGTGTGTGTGTGTGTGTGTGTGTGTGTGTGTGTGTGTGTGTGTGTGTGTGTGTGTGTGTGCGTGCGTGTCTGTGCGTGCATGCGTGTCTGTGCGTCCGCGCGGGTCTGTGCGCACGTGCGTGTCTAAGGGTGTGTGCGTGTCTGTTCGTGTGTGTGCGTGTGTGTGCGCGCGCGCATGTTGTGTGCGTGCATGTGTGTGTGTGTGTGTGTGTGTGTGTGTGTGTGTGTGTGTGTGTGTGTGTGTGTGTGTGCACGCGCGCGCATGTATTTGTATATGTGTGTGACTTTGTATACATGTATTCATGTGAGCATGCACATGTTTTTCTATATACGCGCACGCATGTATATATGTTCACGTGCTTTATACGGAGATGAACGTGTGTTTGTAACCGTGTGAATAGAGAAAGTCCTCGCCCAATATCCACGAAGGTAAGCGACGGATCTCGTTCCCATTCGGAAAGGGAGCGTTCCTCTTCTCGTACAATCAAAAGATTTTTGTCTGGGCATTGAAAACTCATCGGCCATCATGTCTGGGCAAGAAAACCCCCCACGTCCTCTAGAAATTGAAGGAGGATGGCTTTGCAGATGAGGTCTCTTCCAGGTAGTTGTAACACAAGGACCTGGGATTACCCTCTTCCACTCCGTCAGAAAATACATACATACATACATACATACATACATACATATATATATATATATATGCATACATACACACATACATACATACATACATACATATACACATAGATACATACACACATACATACATACATACATGCATACATGCATGCATGCATACATAAATATATACATACATACATACATGAATATATACATACATACATACAAACATACATACATACACATATTTATATATATATATATACATATATATATATATATATGTGTGTGTGTGTGTGTGTGTGTGTGTGTGTGTGTGTGTGTGTGTGTGTGTGTGTGTGTGTGTGTGTGTGTGTGTGTGTGTGTGTACGCGTGTGTGAGTGAGTGAGTGAGTGTGATGTGTGTGTGTGTGTGTGTGTGTGTGTGTGTGTGTGTTTGTGTGTGTATGTGTGTGTGTATCATTATATGTGTATGCATATATATTAACCAAGGACTACTATTACACAGGACGTGCGCACCCAGATCCCAGGGTCCGCCAGCGGAGGCCATTCCTTTCTTTGTAACCTAACATTTTATATTGGACAAATATATCAAACCTAACATTGTATGTAGGACAAATGTATCAACTATTGACTTATTCAATGCAGTATAAGTTAATATAAACTTTTATAGTGAAATAAGAAACTATGTTTACGGCACTGTTATGCTTTGTTATGCCAATTTTAGCCGGACTTAACATGGATGGAGTGGTGCGAGAGGTAAATGCAAGGGTAGTGGGTCAGGGATTGGAGATGGTTAAAGAAAATGGAGAAAAGTGGGAGGTGAGCCAGCTGTTGTTTGCGGACGACACTGCGCTTGTGGCAGGATCGGAGAAGGGATTGAGGAAGTTGGTGGCAGAGTTTGGGAGAGTATGTGATAGAAGAAAGCTAAAGATAAATGTGGGTAAAAGTAAGGTGATGAGATGTACAAGGGGTGAAAGTGGCAGTAGACTGGAAGTGAGCATTAAGGGAGAGCGACTGGAGGAAGTGGATAGTTTTAGATACTTGGGTGCAAATGTGGCAGGGAAAGGTGGAGTGAAAGTGGAGGTAGAATGTAGATTGAGAGAAGCGAGTAAATGCCTTGGTGGATTAAAAAGTGTAATGAGGAATAGACATTTGGGAATGGATGCTAAGAGGAGACTGTATGAGGGAGTGATTGTGCCAACAGTGTATGGGGCAGAAACATGGAACATAAGAGAAGAAGAGAGGAGTTTGAATGTGTTTGAGATGAGGTGTCTGAGAAGTATGATGGGGGTTACTAGGCTAGATAGAGTGAGAAATGAGGAGGTGAGGAGGAGAGTAGGGGGGGAAGGAGATGGCAGATAGGGCTTATGAAAGATTATTAGGATGGTTTGGATGCATGGAAAGAATAAGTCAAGGAAAATTGGTAAAAGAGGTATGGAAGGCAAATGTGGAGGGAGTGAACATGAGGGGACGGCCGAGGATGAGATGGATGGATAGAGTGAAAGGGTTATTGAGCAAGAGGGGAATGTCTGTTGAGGAAGGATGGGAGAGGACAGAAGACAGGGGTGAATGGAGGATGGTTGTATATGGATGATGTTGTGATTGCATGAGGTGGAATGGGCGGGTGGATGGGGGGTGAGGTAGTATGTGTGAGCAAAATTTGACGCAGTCCGAAGGGATTTCTCCCCGTCCTCTCATTTTATGCAATGGGGGGACGGAGAGGGGGGGTCGCCGATTTAATGAATCGGCCTTGCTGTGGATGTGCTGTGTCTTGCGACACTGCTTCTGACCCAGGGCAGTAGACAAGGTGCAGGGATGACCCGTCATTCAGGAGGTGCTAAGATAAGAGGGAGGGTGGAGGGGTGTGGAGTGTATTCAGGGATGGAATGGGTGGGAATGATTTTATGCCTTTTTCTTTTTGGCTACCCACCTTGTAAGGGGAAAAAATCCTTGGTATATGTATGTATTGTATGAGGTTAGTAGACACCAGGGTTGGCGATCTTTTTTTTTTATCTTAAAAAATATAAAAAATATATAAATTTTTAAATCAGATTTATTTTATTTATATTGTTTTTTTTATAGATTTTAAATATTGTGGGATTGCTATCTGATATACGATCTGATTGCTAAAGGACATTTTTAGCATATCATTATAAGAAGCAGTGTTAGACTTGCCACAGGTATAAAAGGAACGGTATAAGCCGTATGCGAGGACGGTATGCTCAGGTTCACTCGATTCCTCCAAGAGTTTTCTCATCTCGGTGACATTTGCGGCATTGACTGTCACAACACTTCCAATGTGACAAACAAAATCTTGTTCAGCCTTCTTGATTGAATTTTGTACAATTTGTAGAAGATATTCAGCAGTGTGAGGTTTCCTTAATGTGTCTATTGTGTCAGCTAAATAAATCTGACCAGTGGATGTTGTTAGAGTGACACATATTATGGGCTCATTATGGATGTTAGACCACCCATCAATTGAAAGACATACAGGTTCATTATTCAGGTCAACTGCACACTTCTTATATTCCTTTTCATACACAAGATCCAAGTACTTATCAGCAATATATTTTCTGGATGGAGAAATATAACCTGTCCTCAGGTTCTGAACCATCTTGAGAAACTGAGGATGCTGAACAAGGCGAAATGGTGAATTTGTAGCAAATATCATTCTTGGAACTTCTTTGTCGATATTTTCCTTTTGAGAGGCTGAAGTTTTTATGATAAATCTGTCCAGAGATGTTGATGACTTTCATTTAGATGAAAATTATTTAGCAGAACTAGCGCCTGTGCAGGAGTCGGATAGTGACCTTTTTAATGGTGGAGTCAGGTTTGCAGATAATTCAAGTGGAGCCGATGATGAAGGGATTGAAGCTGTTGATACAGATCCTGAAATGGAAACAGAATTTTTTTTAGCATATTGCATAATTTATAAATGAATAAATAAATGAATGAATACAGTGTGATTTAGGCTACTTTTGAGAACAGTAGTTATTTTTTTAGATAATGATCATATTCACACAAGCCACTAAATTATTTGGAAATAATTAACAGGATATGAAATAGGTGGGCTTGGAATTCAGCCCATATAGGATTCAGTCCACTTTTAAATTTACTAAAAATAATGGGTTAGTTGGGTTAGGTTAGGCTAAATCCCTTTGGGCTGAATCCCATGTGGGCTGAATTCCAATGGAACCTATGAAATATATTACACAATGTTGAATGAAATGAATAACAATCATCAAGTCCCCAAAGTTGAGTGGATACAGTATATTATAGTGATATAGTCATTACCCAAATCTAAAAGTAATGAAGTTGAAGTATCATCTCTTTAGACCTTCACATTTTTATTGCACATGCTCTCCATTGTTCACAAAATTTATATAGTTGCGTATGAAAAGGGAGTAATGCACACAATATAAGTAAAATTATTTACATGGGTCATCAATTTCTTCTTTTGTATGCTGTGGCTGACCTTGCCATTTATCTCTGTGAGATTTTGAGCACGACACAATGCCCTGTAGTTCCTGGCTGCAGTCTTTGCATTTAGCCCGGTACCCTTTGCCAGAAGTTGTTGGTAGTTTTTTCAAAATAATTCCAGACAAGATAATTTTTTCTGCCTGAAGGAACCACTCTGCCAGGTCCAGAAGACATCCTTCCTGGTTGATTCCAAAGCAGCAACTGACTCAGTGAGAAGCTGCTTACCTAGAATAAGTTTCAACAAGAATCTTGTTGAAACATGTTGTGGGCTGCACAGTGATATATACTACATGTAAGCTTATACCGTTCTTTGTATACTTGTGGCAAGTCTATATAACACTGCTCCTTATATTGATATGCTAAAAATATCTTTTAGCAATCAGATCGCATATCAGATAGCAATCCCACAGTATTTATAATCTATAAAAAAAAATCTATTTAAATCAAATAAATCTGATTCAATAAAAAAATCTTTTTATAACAAAAAAAAAAAAAAAAATCGCCAACCCTGGTGTCCACTAACCTCATACAATAATAACTGTTAAGTCCGGCTAAAATTGTCATTTCAAAGCATAACTGTGCCTTAAAAATAGTTTCTTAT
>NC_134811.1:26817745-26822745 GCF_046742065.1 Oratosquilla oratoria | reverse complement strand
TGCCAGCTTTTCTCCGCTTCCCAGAAGCTGTACATTTCCTCTCCTTAACCGTCTCTCACCCTCCCCTCCCCCCGCCTCTCCCTCAAACTTCAAAGATTCTTTCCTCACACAGGAGATCCTTCCATCTTCTTCATTCATCTACCATTTTCAACACAAATCCTCTTCATACCCAGCATCGCCTCCTAACTATAGCACCCAAAATGACATCGCCTCCATTTGATATTCACGACACGTTTTCATTCAGAAGAATGAATAGCTTTTTTAGCAGGGACTAAATGAAATCTCAGCCCAAAACAGACAGACAGACAGATACATATATATATATATATATATATATATATATATATATATATATATATATATATATATATATACATATATATATGTGTATATATATACATATATATATATATATGTATATATATATGTGTATATACATATATATATGTGTGTGTGTGTATATATATGTACACACATATATATATATATATATATATATATATAGAAAGAGAGAGAGAGAGAGAGAGAGAGAGAGAGAGAGAGAGAGAGAGAGAGAGAGAGAGAGAGAGAGAGAGAGAGAGAGACAGACAGACAGACAGAAAGAGATAGGCACACAGACAGACAGATAGACAGAAAAAGAGAGAGAAAGAGAGAGAGAGAGAGAGAGAGAGAGAGAGAGAGAGAGAGAGAGAGAGAGAGAGAGAGAGAGAGAGAGAGAGAGAGAGAGAGAGAGCTTCCGGACACACAAGAGTGTTTGTAAGCACCTGTGTGCTCTTGATTGCCTTTTATGCAAACCATATACGAATCCAACTCCGACACCATACGACTATATCTATTTCTGTGACTGAGAAGGGTATTACATCATGTTCTGGCTTTGTAACTGTAAGTGGCTGGTAGAAAAGAGGGTAGAAAGAGGGGTAGAAGAATGGTGTTACATTCTATGGGTTAGGTGTTTATGAAACAATAGCTGAGCGAGCTACGTAAGTCCGCCTTTCCGCCTCGTTTATAAATAAGAGCCAGGAGCTCGAGTGTATTGCTAATGTGACATTCATTTGTAACCTAAGTGAGAATTATGCAGAGACGCAAGATTATTCTAAGTAAACAATATTGCCATTTAGACTTGTAACAACGAATGTGATTGTAGAATGGGTGGAGGAGAAAATTCAGTTGGTTCACGATTGTAAGATCACACCCTTTGTGTAGGATCTTGAATATAAAGTTAAAGATCATTGAACTAAAAAATTCACTACATCACTGCAAAGCTTACGTAGGATCTTGCATACGCGTTCTCAGCGGATTCCTTTGGAGCACGCTGTCTAAGAATTAACAGAAGAAAGATGTAGAAGAAAAAATCTAGAATTTAATTCTCCTAAACAAAACAATTTAATGAAGTGAGAGATAGAAGTATGCCGATGAAGAGAATCAACACTAAGAGGAACAGATAGCCTAGCATTTGACGAAGTTGAATGAATGGAGGCAACAGGGCCTACCAACTAAAGGAAGGGAGTTGCTATATTCATAAGTGAGGACCACAAAGGCAAGTACGGTGGCTACAGTGTTGACAGGACTAACAGTGGCAAGAGAGGTTACAGTGGGTTACAGACAGAGAGGTAACAGTGGGCAACACAGACAGTGATAATAGGGGGACGAGAGTCAACATTGGCTACATGTGTGTGTGTGTGTGTGTGTGTGTGTGTGTGTGTGTGTGTGTGTGTGTGTGTGTGTGTGTGTGTGTGTGTGTGTGTGTGTGTGTGTGTGTGTGTGTGTGTGCGTGTGTGTGTGTTTGTATGTGTACATGCGTGTGTGTGCGTGTACGCATGTGAGAAGAAACTAAGCAATACGAAATAAAACATATAAACTGACCTTATTACTCCACAAACTTTTTTATTATGAGATTCACACAAAACCACTTCACAAATTTTATGAAAAATAAAAACAATAACATTCCCAATGTTACCAAATGTCGAGGAACACTTTGTTTGATATTCCAAACCCGCTGAAATATAATCATTTCTTTAATGATTTTGTTTCACCAAGCGATTTTATTTAGCTGTATGGCGAAAGAAATTAAAGTCAGGATACGCCTAGATTTAAGCAAAGCGCAAACGAAATAGGGTCAATTACTTATAAAAATAAAACCTGTACTATGAACGACGAATAACCAGTATAACACCTGATTTAACTCGTTTTGATAACTTTAATCGATCTCAAAACATTTCAAGGTAATGTCAACCATAACAACAAATGCATGATGTCAGTTAATTGATCGTTTTTGCAGACCTCCTACGGTTGGGTTCACTTTTTATTCCAAGGTCTTGAGGCGTTAAGAATATAAAAATTTAATATTTTGCCTAATGAACATGGTGTTCCAAAAATGTACTCACTTTTTTAAACGTTTCATAACGTTATCGAATTGATTAGTCTGCATCATTAGCTGTCTGGAAAATGGTTGTCGTCAATTTGAAACTAAAGAAAACTTTAGTCTTTTTCATCGAGTCTAGTCTGGTTCCTCAGCGTATGCAAAAAGTCGATTATTTCTATGTCTTTCCAAAACAAAGGAAAAAATCAAATATTTTCCTCAAATTTTGTTTATTTCTTCATCTCAAATCTTAACGATATTACCTATCTGCTATCGAGGGTTCAGGGTGAACACCCTACACCAGGAGGCGTCTAACTGCGGCCGAAGCATTCACTTTTGCCCTGTGATGCTCTTGGACTGTTGGAGCAGGTAAGAGTCACTACTGGGAATTGGAGAGAAGTGTGAGACTCGAACCCACAACCAAGCGAACGCGAGACCAGTACGCTTCAGTGGACGTTATTGAGGGGGCTGCCACAAAAAAAAAAAAAAAAAAAAAAAAAAAAGGCACAGGGAAGAGTGCCATATGGCACTGAAGAGGCTATGGTGCCCCTGAGAACAGGATGGTCCATGGAAAGCCCCTCATCCAAGAGTTTCTGGAACGCTGAATTGTCCAGAAAGAGGAATCAATAAAACAAGTCTCCCGTAAGTGATTAGTGACGTGTTTCACATTGTTCTCTTTGTGTTTTTTGTATAGTCTATCTCTCGCTCTTTCTGTCTATATCTCTCTCTTTCTGTTTATACGTCTGTCTGTCTGCCTGTCTGTCACACACACACACACACACACACACACACACACACACACACACACTTGCGTGTACTCTTTTGAAGAGATATCCGGTAAAGCGAAAACTAGTACTTCGTCACATGATGAGGAAAATGAACAAAGTGCTGAGAAACTTCCAAAGCTATTTGTTTTCAGCTTATAAGTTCTCGATACAGAAATGATTGAAGTGGCTTGGCAGAGGAATTCGCCTAGACGACATTCCATCGATACATGGGGGAGATTTTTTTTTATAATATTCAAAGCATTAGACACCAAACTTTGACATAGGACAGATAACCTTCGTCCAACAGGGCTATTAACAGACGAGCGTCCTCAGGTGATTTCATTTTATTCGTGTGAAGCAAATCCTTCCATTGCCGAACGGGTAAACATCCACTAACTCAATTACAAACATCACAATTTTCATTTTCTTCCCTCGCACCATCACCATTATGTTAATGGTTCTCCCTCACAGCTACAATAGTCAGCACCATACCTAAAATCACTACAGTCACCATTAAGGCCCGGATTCCCTCATTGTCGCCTCCTAGCTACAACACCCAAAATGACATCGCCTCCATTTGATATTCACGACACGTTTTCATTCAGAAGAATATGTATATATATATCTATATATATATATATATATATATATAAATACATATATATATATATATATATATACATACATATATATATATATATATATATATACATATACATATATAGACAAATATATATATATATATATATTTATATATATACATACATATATATATATAGAGAGAGAGAGAGAGAGAGAGAGAGAGAGAGAGAGAGAGAGAGAGAGAGAGAGAGAGAGAGAGAGAGAGAGAGAGAGAAGGGGGGAGAGAGTACGGCCTTTATTTTCCACTTACCATAACCCTAAACACAATCTTCACACCTCCTGTAACTAAGTCAAAACCTTGTTAGGAGACTCCATTCCATCCCCAATCGGATAACCAATGCCCTCGTTCTCTTCACTTTGTCTCGGAACTTTCCCCAAAAGATATATCTATAGCGCCTTCCCTTCATCCATATCAATCTCCTCGCGTTGCTGTCCCTTCCGTTTATTCTGGAAGCCGCCAGGTGTCTTTCATTCATATCTCTTGTGTCCTTTGGCTACTGGAAGGACAGTTTCTTTTGGCGAGTTTCTCTAAGGCCTTCAGTGCCCGTCACTCCCTCCACCCATGGTCGTCTTACACATTTTATTCTGTCTGTTCTGTCTACCGACAAGCAATTTCATTCAGCTGTGGGTAGCCTCCTGTAGATAATGGGTGAAATTATTTCATCTTGGGGTCATCCCTCACTTGAATGAAATCGTCTGGCGACACAAGATGACAGTCCTAAGCTGAATAAGAACTCGTAACCTTAAGCTAAAAGAATGCTGATAGCGCAATCGGAAGCGTGCTGGTCTCGCTTGCGATCAGTAGTGGATTCGAATCCCGCCCTCCTCTCCGATTCCCAGCAGTGACTGGTACCTGCCCCCAACAGTTCAAACACATAATAGAGTAAAGGTGAAGGCTTCAGCCGCAGCTACTCAACGCCTCCTAGCGTAGGCTCCTCGTCATGTCCAATAAGTCATGGGGCAGGACATACAAGAATAATACACAAATTTTGTTAATAATATGATATATTTCTATATATTGTTAGATCTCGTTCAGCGAAAATTAATTTCTAGTAAAAATATTAGAACTATCCAAGAAGAACGGGGGGTTGGTTGTGGAACAAACATGTGACACCGGGGCTTCATTAGAGTCCCTTTCGCATTTTTGTTCTGACTCACATCAGGCGATTTTATTCAGCTGAGAGAGGGTCTTGGTAGTAAAATGGGTTTGGACTTTGGCTCAGCCGGAGCCC
>NC_134811.1:26807745-26812745 GCF_046742065.1 Oratosquilla oratoria | reverse complement strand
TTGGGGGGGGACTCAGGTTACATGCCCTTGAAATGGTTGGGTCAAGGAAGGACAGTGGGTGATATTTTGTCCGACCGCTCTTGACATAATTTTGTTGACCGCTAACTTGGTAATACAATCTGGGGGCCACTGACCTTTAGAGGTATTAAAGTTAGGATAATGTTTTATTAGAGAAGATTCTACAATTTTTCTTCGATAGCTACAGTGTGATTTATAAATAACTGATGCATTATCCTAATCTTTTTGGCTGGCATGAAGGAACACAGCGGAGTTAACTTGTCCATATTTTATGGAGTTTTTATGTTCCTTTAATCTCGTGGACAAATTCCTGCCAGTTTGGCCCCAGTAGACATCATCACAGTCTTTACAAGGCAATTTATATACCCCGGAGTTTTGGTCCACATCATCCCTCCGGTGTACATTAACCACCTTTCTAAAAATACTGTTTGGATAATTGTAAATAAATTTGATTTGGTTATTAGGTAGAAGTTTGGAGACCGAGTTGATAGAATCATTAAATGGTACAATGATGTTATTGTTACCCCATTTAAACTTCTCCCTGGAGTTATTTGGTTTATAAAAGTTGAATGGGTTTATAGTGAACTTTTACAAATGTGTTATAACATACCAATTTCCAATACATATATATATATATATACCAAAGGCTTTTTCCCCCTGCACGGGGGGTAGCCAAAAAAGAAAAAGGCATAGAAACCACTCCCACCCATTCCATTTCCTGTGTTACATAATACAATATATTCATTATTTCAGTCTTGCCATCTTTCTGTATATGTGTGCGTGGGGGGAAAGAAACATAGAGTTACAAAGAGAATCCATATGAATATAAGAATGAAGGAGACTTCAAGAGACCATAAGGACTACACTAGGCAATTCCATGTCCATTACCATCTATAATCCCCATCCATAAAGTTATCCAGCCTTCTCTTAAAAGAACCGATAGTTTCAACGTTCTCCACCTGATTACCAAGTCATATTCTATTCGTTAACCACTTTATTGGTAAACCAATTCTAGTCTATTTCCTTCCATACCAAATTATACGAGTATCTGAGTAACAATACATGATACCATATTGCTCCTGGAACCTCAGGAAGCATCTGGAAATATGCAAATTTCTTGGTAGAATTACAACCATACATACAGGAAATATCTGTAACATCCTGTAGTGCAGTTGTGTTCTTGGCGCTCCCTGGGAGGCTACAAACAACTTTAACTTCAACACATATTTTGTAGTATGTTTATCTCTGGTTGAAAGTTCCTAATTGAGACAGCTTCCGGGCGTGTTGGGGTTCTGCCGAGATATGTTGATGAATGTCTCGATAGTTTCGTGTTGAACCGTACCCCCTCGGTGATGCTGTGACCGGACAGTTCACCTCAAGTTGGTCTGTGTCCTATGGGGATGCCTGCTTGGGAATACGAGTTATGGTGTTGTTATTTGCCTTCTTCAGATAAGTTTTTATTATTTCTTGTTCCATATAGCCCTCTTGTCTTTAGGATAAAATTTGGGTAGTTTATCCAATGTTTTCATTTTCTCAATCTCCGTCCTTGTTCATGAGTACTTGTGAACAACATTACTCTGTTTCATTTGATCCACATTTCCTGCTAAGTTCTTTATCATAATTAATGACGACGTTCTCGAAATCCGGTAATACATAATGAGATTTAATCCATCCCCGTGGTTCATTACTTTAAGAATTTGATTAACAATATCCCTCAGAACTTTCTCATTTTTTCCTTAAGCAGGTAACATCCATTTTAGGTAATATACATTTATCTTATTTCTCGTGGCATCTTGAATGAATAAGTCAACGTGGAAATTGTTCCTCCTCTGTTCAATTTCCTTATCAACCTCCCTCATTAAATAAGGTAATGCTTGCCAATATCTTCCTGACCCTAGTTAGTTGCTGTTGCATAACACATTTTCCTCCGCTGCTTGTCGGGGAGAGGGAATCTCGTCACAGTGGCCGGCCGCGTCCATTATGGATGGATTCTGTGCCAGATAAAAGACGAACGTTTTTATGCATTTAAGGGGAACGCTTCAGGCTTAGATCAAGGGTCTCGATCGATCGAGACGCTCCTTAAGCCAAGGTTTTACTCTTCCCTTCCTGTCAGTTTTATATGAAAAAGAATCCTAAAAAAAAATGCCAAAACGTCCTTAAAAAAAAAAATCCACCGAGGTGAAGGGATTCAAACTCTCTAACTTTTTTAATTCCACCGAGAATAATTTCTCTTCATCTAAACCAGCGGCTCTCAGCCTTTTTCACTCAATTCCACTTCATCAATTTTCAATTTTCTTGTCGCTCCCATTCATTTTTCTCCCAAATTCCACCTTGCCAAAAAAGGTTAAAATATAATAATGATAAAAAACAATACAAATAAAAACAAAAGTAACTAAAATGTTGATGAAGGGTAATCCTTTACTTTAATAAAAAGTCGCCAATCATAATCATCATCGACCAGGACATTTTTTTTTTTTTTTTTTTAAGATTCCTTGCACTACATAGATATGTATAATTTGTAATAGCAGGCCATACACTCCCCTACCCCCCTAAATTCTTGTCCCTGCTCCCTTGGAGGCCTTATAAGCTCCCAGATTGAGAATTCCTGATCTAAGCCAAACTTCTTATTAAAGTCGATCCCAAATTTGGAACAAACCACAGTACCTTAAATTACATTTTACTTGTTTTCCTTTGACAAACTGCCTCCTACTCAAACTCTACTACTGTGTCACTTCGGACACACTAACATATGTCAAGACACACAGATGGTGACACCATGCTTACTCAGCTGAACCCTCTTCAAGCTTCAGTAAACATTCACAGACAAAACCGAAACATATTTGGGTTGAAGCGCCTCTGTCAAAATACCGAAAGGACTGTGGACTAATCAACAACATCAACAGCAACGCGAAAGAAGACACAATCATCAACTCGAAGTGGCCCAAGTCGGGCTACAATCGATGCAACATTGTTTCCAGCTCGGCTTGTTTGAGCACTTTTATTCGTGTCAACTTACGTCTTGCATTTCCACATAATTGTGAAAGGAGGGAGGGATGGAGGGAGAGAAAGAGAGAGAGAATGAGCGAGAGAGAGAATGGGAGAAGAGAATGGGAGAGAGAGAGAGAGAGAGAGAGAGAGAGAGAGAGAGAGAGAGAGAGAGAGAGAGAGAGAGAGAGAGAGAGAGAGAGAGAGAGAGAGAGGGGGGGGGGAGAAAGGAAGAGAGAGAGGGGGAGGAGAGAGAAAGGAAGAGAGAGAGAGATGGGGAGGAGAGAGAAAGGAAGAGAGAGAGGGGGAGGAATGAGAAAGGGAGAAAGAGAGAGAGAGAGAGAGAGAGAGAGAGAGAGAGAGAGAGAGAGAGAGAGAGAGAGCGAGTGAGTGACTGAGTGAGTGTGTGTGTGTGTGTGTGTGTGTGTGTGTGTGTGTGTGTGTGTGTGTGTGTGTGTGTGTGTGTGTGTGTGTGTGTGTGTGTGTGATTCTTTATCTCTCTGGATCACGTGCAAGATTTGTGATACAGCAGAAGACAGCTCAAAGCTCGTATTGTCCGAACTGCAATTAATGATGTGGCATTACGCATGTGTACCCCATGCCCTTAATCAAGAGCGACTTGAAATATTGGCTGTCTCTTGAATATCAAAAAATTAACAAATAAAGTTAAAATTAAAAGTCAACTCGAATGATGAATAGAATATGATCTAAATTATCTAAAAAAAAATAAAAAGATAGATATTCAACCACATGCATAAATGAATGAATAAATAGAAGAAGAAAAAAATTCTCATTCAGAGACACACCCTTCCTATTTGGACGTGACCTCTGTATAGTTCACAGGAGGTACTAGCTGACCCCTTGAACAAAGTAAACAGAGAAACCACAGGGTCCCCTTCCACCTCCTCCTCCTCCTACTCCTCCTCCTCCTACTGCTCCTCCTCTTTCTCCTCCTAGACAAATTACGAGAAACGAGGTAATGAATACCAGCTTAAGGAGAGAAAAAAAAAAAAAGTGGGTGATATGTCGTAGAGAACAACAACCAAAAATAAAGCAAGCTAGGGAACTCCGTCACCCCTGAAGGTCAAGGGGTTCAGCCATGGAGGCAGTTGAAGAGGTAGAGCTTTCGATACTGATGGTAAAAGAAAGACTTAACGATGACAGAAAAAAGTAGGAAGAGTAAAGATTTAATGTGGCCTGGAATATTTATGGAGAATCGTCTTCAAATTTGCAGATGATACAAAACTGTGCGGAATGGCAAATGACCATTTAAACCAATTAGATATTCGAAAGGATTTAGATAAACTACTGCAATGGTATAAAAAGTGGATAATGAAATTTAACACAAGTAGTAAGGTTATGCACATAGGTATAAATAACAGTAAGTACGATTACAGGTTATTTGGAAGTTCGGTAACAAAAATGGATAGTGAAAAAGATCTCTGCGTAATTATCAGTGATGATGTCATATCATCTAATCAGTGTATTTCCGCCTCAGAGAAGGCAAATAATATTCTAGGACTGATTGCACGATATATTTTATTTTATAAGTGCATTTGTCATTAACAAGCTATATAAATCGTTAGTTCGTCCACATTTGGAATATGCTGTTTCCATATGGTCACCTAATCTCATTAAAGACATTGACAGACTGGAAAAAGTACAACGGCGAGCCACAAAATGGATACCAAATATCAGAAATAAATCATACGAAAGTCGACTAAATCATATGAATCTATTTCCCCTAAACAAGCGTAGACTCAGGGGTGATTTGATACAGGTTTTTAAGAAACTATAAGGAATTGACATCAAAAGTGACGAGGTTTTCATACTGAATGCGAGTCAGACAAGAAATAATGGTCTCAAACTGTCAGGAAGTAGATTAAATTAGGAAGTGGTTCGAAACAGCTTCGCCATCCGCGTAGTAAATGAATGGAATAAACTTCCTGCAGAGGCAGTGCGATGTACTAGTACAGTTCGAAGTTTTAAGGTTCATT
>NC_134811.1:26800245-26805245 GCF_046742065.1 Oratosquilla oratoria | reverse complement strand
TACCAAGAATTTAGTTATATCTTGAAAATTTTCTTGACGTCAGTTGCCTAAACTGCATATAGTAAAGAACCTGGAAACAAGGAATACACCCTAAATGTAGATAGACATCTTTTTATCTACGTTTATTACAAGAATAACCTAATTAGACAGAATTTTACACCAATCCTGCTCAACTGTATATGTTTCTTTGTAATTTCCCAAATAAATCCACAATATCGACACAAGAATACACTTGGAAACAATTATATTGGAATGCAAGGGAAAACACTCATCATATTATCTCGATATCCTTCCCCATATAAGACGGGTAGCCAGCATAATATCCATATCCTCCTTTATACATTGTCACCGTTTTCATATCTACGGGATGAGTGACCGAATACCCTTAAAATGGATTAACACGAGATGTTATGCGAGCTAGGCTATCAACATGATCTTCGTAGTTATGAAATTGCTTGTGCCATCATCATCGTTGTTGTTCAGAGCGAATGCGATGACACAGCATCGCATCCAATTTGAACAAACTGATGAATATAACAAGTCATCTTACCGTCATATTGCTCGCGAAAATAGCCTTGCTCGCATAGCAACCGGTGTAAATCAACTTTTGGTTTGGTCGAGTGCATAGTTTATGCATCACTTAAACCATGTTATCAACCAGCTTCTCTTTGGACCCTTTGGTTTGTCTGAGGCGAGGCACATGCCCCGGAAAAACATCATTTATCATTCATTTCTCTCTCCCACTTTCATTCATTCTTGATCTTCTTCTGTCCTCAGTAATACTCCTTTCACACAGTCTATCCCCTTTGTTTTCGTTCTTCCTGTCTCATTTCTCTTTCATCTGACCTCAACAGAATGTTCATGATTTCTTCTTCATTCATTCTTTCCATATGCCCTGCCCATAACATTCTTGTGTTCTGTCCTCACTAGCTCTTCATGCATAAGCTCTCTACCTCTTTATTACTCAAACTATCCTTCCGTGTTACACAGTATATACAACACTTCACCCCATAATATACAACACATTATGGAAGACAGCATTATACATAATCAAGCATGCCAACGACACAGTATAAACACTATAAAGAATTTGTGGGAAAACTTTCTTCCAGCCATGGCGATCCTCAGAGAGACGGAACTGCTCGGCCAGACAGTATAGAGAACGATAACAACAACAACGACAATAACAACTCGTCCTTCTCAAACACTTATTTTCTAACTAGAAACGTTTCCTTTGCGTAGCTCTCTGGCCCCTCCTTTCATCGAATATGAAACATTTGGGATCTCCAAGCTGTCAGAGTCCCCCTTCTTTCCACTCACTGCTGAGGACCTGCACTTCAACACTCTTCATTCACTTCAGTCTTTCCTCCCTCTTTCTCTTTGACTTGCTTCTATATCCACTCCCCTTGCAACACACGGGCTTAAGTACTTAAATCAATCTACTTCCTTGATCTATTCATACATACATACAAAATGTCCTTGTGCATTGCGTTACTGCATGCCTGGCTGATACGGATAAGTTGCAGCAGTTGATAATTGAGATGGAAACATTTTAAGAACAAAGATGTGAGTGAATGTCAACGAAAAAAAATGTATGTATAATATACTGACAATGAGTGCTGGTGACGTCATCAATGGCGTGCTTGTCTCGCATTCGATTAGTTGTGAGTTTGAATCCCGCACTTCTCTGCGATTCCCAGCAGTGACTGCCACCTGCCCCAACAATCGCAGAATAGACCAAAGGCGAAAGCTTCGGCCACAGCTACGCGTCTCCTTCTTGATAACTATGAGTAATTGTTAAGGACATGTCGCCTGAGGTACCTCAAAAAATCTTAAAGAACAATGATAATGATGATAAGGAGGAAGGAGTTAGTTTATCAAAGACCCGGAAAAAATTACAGAGCTCACAGAAACAATTTGTCTCTCTCGGATTCCTTCTCTGTTCCTATTTCCCCATTCCTTTCGATGTTTTTGGCCTAATGCCGAATATTTAGGTAGTGGGCAAGTCTAGTACCCATTACTGGAGTTTTATATCAGGGGTCGGGTTTTATATCTGGTATATACTGTACAAGCTCCGTTGTTTTTAGATGGCGTAGTAACTTACCTTGTGCGTACTAGTTTTTTTTCCTTTCAAGCAGGTTAGAGAGTTTCATGTTATACTTCTGGTTAACAGATATTGGTTTAGAGGGCGGAGGTTAAGGACTCGTGGGGTTTTGTTACACAAGGAGCATTATATTGGGAAATTGAGGTTTAATAGAAGTTTTATGTATGTCAGTGAGTACCGTGCTTTTTTCTTCCTAACAAATAATCCTTTTGTTTTACGGTGGCAACTTGTATTTTGTGTTTATACAAAAGAATGAAAATGATGATTGTTACTGCGTTCAAACATTGACTGGAGTTTTTTATTCTTTATCAGTTTTATTTTATTTATTTGTATATCTATTTATTTATTCATCTATTTCTTCATTTATTTATTTAATGTTCGTCGGTTTGTGCTCATTTTTCTATGTCCACTTTCTTCTTTAACTTATAAATGTCTATGGTTTGGTATCTAGCTAACTTTTATTTTGTTGTATCATATATAAGTCATCATAGTTGTCGTATACATATTATTTGTGTTGAATTACAAAGTAACGAATTTAAATAAAAAAAAAAGAGTACTACTAATTTCTTATATTTCTTCTACGTATTCGATAATTCTTTCTTTTTCTCTCTCTTTCTCCCTTTTATTTTTCTGCGGACACGAGAAAGTGACCCGTGATACATTATCTCTCTCATTGTTGTTGAATCGATACGATTTATTTCCAGAAATAATTTTTATCATGGGTGAGCTTCTCAAACTCACCATCCCACTCCCATGAAGTGGGAAGTGGAAAACCCCTAGGTTTTCATAGGTCGATGATTGGGTCACTTCCCCGCATGGCTAGGGCTCTCGGGAACCAACGCAAGAGGCACGCACCGGATCTAGGAAAGCGAACTCACGACTACCTGCTAGCAAGTTCGACACGATATCAATTGGGATACCGTGCGGCCCGAGTGACCTTCTACAAAATACAATGGTGCTTTTATTTTCAGTATTTTAAAACGAACTAACATTAGAATCATGAATATTTTTCACAATTAATATCAACCAGTTAGAAACAACAGCGTCAAGACAGATTTCATCTAAATGTAAAAAAAAAAAAAAAAAAAAAAAAAAAAAAAAAAAAAAAATCGTTCAGTTGCGAAAATAGTCAAAAGAGCTAAACTCTCCAAAGAGACTGAAATGTAATCCCATTCCAAGTTTTCATATTTATCTAAATAAAAACCAACACAATCTGGTTTTCCGCCTGCCAATGAACAATTTTATTAGTTATTTGCCTATTTTGATGTTCGTTTACTTTTCCATTATTATATATTTTTCCAACTTCCAAATTCGTTATGGCCCAAATGGGCTCTTGTCGACATATATTGCAATTGTAGCCCATTACAGGATGCTACTTTCCACCATCCAGGCCTATTTGTCCCTGATGCACTTTCCGGTTGGGCAATTATGGTAATATAGCTTTTACTATAATTGTTTTTTCCAGTGGGGTTGTAGGCTGAGAAGACGATGTTATAGCGTTCTCGTGCTTTTCGTGGGCAAGAAATAGTGAAAATGATGAAACAAATGTATATATATATATATATATATATATATACATATATATATATATATATATATATATATATATATATATATATATATATATATATATATATATACACATATATACATATACATATCTATCTATATACATACATATACATATCTATCTATATATATACATATATATATATATACTAGCCAAATTACCAGCGCGTTGCTGCGAGTTCGTGAATAATCCCTAACCTAACCATACCACACCTAACTTTAACCCTTAACCCTAACCAAAATATATTTTTAATGAAATATTGTTTTAAACACTCCCCCTCCCAGGTGTGAGCCCCCCTACCCGAAGGTTGGGAAACCCTAGTTTGAAAATACATGCATACACAAACACAAATATCATGTATACATTCTTTTGCGTGCGTGCGTGCGTGCGTGTGTGTGTGTGTGTGTGTGTGTGTGTGTGTGTGTGTGTGTGTGTGTGTGTGTGTATTGAAAATAAATGTCTACAGCTAAAAGGTGAAGAAATGCATCTCGTATATATATCTTCAGAATATATATGGTTATATGGGTTTATTTGCAAAAACCTAGGAGTTTGTGAATAATCAATTTCCGCCCCCTCTAAAATTAAATGAAAATAACCAATATTTCAACATTTGGTAAAATTATACAATTATTTTACATTTGCATTATTTTTTCTTACAAAAGCTATCATGGTTTGTGGCAACATTAATTTCACAATTATAATATTTATGAACACACACAATGTTTTTTTTTTTAATCATATTAATTCTTATGTTACAAAAATAATACGCGACTTAAGGGGGGACTACAGTAGTGGCGTGTTCCCTCACCATAAACCACTTAACTTTAACCCTTATCCCTAACCATTTTTTTAATGAAACATAGTTATCCAAGTACCTGGAGTGATAGGATATCAGAAAATATATGGTTATGGGGGTCTATCTTCAAAATCCCAGGAGTTCGTGTACACACAAGCAAACAAATAAACAATCAGACAGACAGAGGCTACTACTTGATTATAGTATATATATATATATATATATATATATATATATATACATATATATATACATATACATATATATATACATATATATATATATATATATACGTACATATATATATATATCATATATATGATATACATATATATATTTATATATATATAATATATAAACCTAACCATAAACCCTAACCTAACCTATTTAACATGGAATGTTAAAGTAGTGTTTAATAACCCATGCACTTTTAAGAAATTAATAATAAAAAATTCTCCCGCTGATTCTGATGGTTGCATATACAAAATCCCTTGCAGAGATTGTGAAAAGTATTACATTGGACAAACGGG
>NC_134811.1:26785245-26787745 GCF_046742065.1 Oratosquilla oratoria | reverse complement strand
TGGAGAAAGAGGTCTTCAATCGTTCTGGCCACCCCCTGTTGTACGGCCGGTACGTAGACGACATCTTCGTGAGGACCACCGACTCTGAGGAACGTGAACACCTTCGCTGCATCCTTCAGGAAGTGTCAGGCCTTCGATTTACGACGGAGGAGGCGACAGACGGCGTCCTTCCTTTTCTTGATGTGCTCCTCACCCAGAAAACCGGCGGGAGCACCCACACAGCAGTGTACACCAAGCCAACTAATCCTGGATTGTGCTTGAATGGAGAGAGTGCCCTAATAATATAAGGACTCCACTATTGCATCCTTCTATAGGAGAGCCCTCACCCATTGCTCCAGTTGGACCTCCACCCAGAAAGAAATTGACCGGTCTACACAACTCTTAGTCAATAATGGCCACTCAAACAGCGACTGCCAACGTGTACTGCGGGCCGTCATGAGCAAGTGGTACGAAGGGCAACAGACTCCTGTAGAAGAAGGCAATACCTTTACCTTGTTCTATAGGGCCTACATGTCGAGCGCTTACAGGGAGGATGAGAAAGCACTTCTTCGTATCATCAAGGACAATGTGACCCCCACCAACGAGATGGACCACATAAAACTTGCCATTTATTATAAGAACAAGAGGACTAAAGACCTTATCATGAAAAATAACAGCTCCCCATGTCCATCCGACATCGAGTGTGTGAGTCTGGTGTACCAGTTTAAGTGTCATTTTGGGGACTGTACGCCCCAAGATCCTACATCGGACTCACTACCACTCGCCTTTACAGACGGTTGACATACCACCTTAACAATGGAGGCCCTAAGCGACACTTTCAGGAGACCCATAACATTCCAATCACCAGATCCATCTTAGTGGACAATACCACCATTTTAGACCGAGAAAGTGACAAAGCGCCGCCTTGCCCTCCTTGAGGCCCTCCACATTAAATACAGCCAGCCTACTGTACATTGAGCACCCAACAGGAAGCCCCCACCATCCTTCCCAGCCTCAAACCATTCAGAATCCGCCAAACCAGACAACCCAACTACGAGACAAATCAGCCCTCTCATGAGCAGTCACTCCGGCCGCGACGGACACCCAGGCCACAGTAACTGTCATCTAAGTGTCCTTTCCCAGTGGTCATAGTACCCCTTCCCATGTTCCCTTCCCCGATATTCAACGTGTCCTTTCCCAGTTTTAGACCAGACACACACACACATATATATATATATATATATATTATACATATATATATATATATATTCATATATATATACATATATATATATATATATATATATATATATATATGCGCAAGCACACACACACACACACACATATATATATATATGTATGGGGCAGAAACGTGGAACATAAGAGAAGAAGAGAGAAGGAGTTTGAATGTGTTTGAGATGAGGTGTCTGAGAAGTATGGTGGGGGTTACTAGGCTGGATAGAGTGAGAAATGAGGAGGTGAGGAGGAGAACAGGGGTGAAAAAGGATTTGGGAGATAGGGTTGATGAAAGAATATTAGGATGGTTTGGACACATGGAAAGAATGAGTGAAGAAGACTAGTAAAAGAGGTATGGAAGGCAGATGTGGAGGGAGTGAACATGAGGGGACGTCCTAGGATGAGGTGGATGGATGGGGTGAAGGGGGCTTTGGGGAAGAGGGGAATGTCTGTTGAGGAAGGAAGGGAGAGGACGGAAGACAGAGGTGAGTGGAGAATGGTTGTATATGATTGATGTTGTGACTGCATGAGGAGAAATGGGCGGGGGGGTGGGGGGGTAGTATGTGTGAGTAAATTTTGACGCAGCCCGAAGGGATTTCTCCCCGTCCTCGCCTTATATGCAAAGGGGGACGGAGAGGGGGGGTCGCCGATTAAATGAAGCGGCCTTGCTGTGGATGTACTATGTCTTGCGACACTGCTTCTGACCCAGGGCGGTGGGCAGGGTGCAGGGATGACCCGTCATCCAGGAGGTGCTCAGATGAGAGGAAGGGTGGGAGGGGTGTGGAGGGTATTTAGGGATGAAATGGGTGGGAGTGTTTTTATGCCTTTCCCTTTTTGGCTACCTCCCTTGGAAGGGGGAAAAAGCCTTGGTATATGTATGTATGTATATATATATATATTCATATATATATGTATACATATACATGTATTTGTATGTATATAGATATATATAGATATATAGACATAGATGTAGATATAGATATTGATGTAGAAATAGATATTTTCATACGACAGTTTTGGTAAAAGTCCATGGCAACACTGGTGGTATGTTTAGTTGTCGCACCATTCGCCAGGTGGTTAGACTGACGTGACACCTTAACCATAATTTCACATATTCCTTCATGTTTCGTAAATAATAAAATCATCGGCAAACAAAATCCACGTTGAGCTACTTTAGTTTTCAAATTCATATCTAAATAAAATACAAATTACACACTACAAAAGGCTCTAGCTATTTGAAGTGATTATCTTATTTTCAGTGTTCGTATTCAAAATATTATAACAA
>NC_134811.1:26767745-26772745 GCF_046742065.1 Oratosquilla oratoria | reverse complement strand
ACGTCCATTCCACCTCATGCATCACAACATCTTCCATATACAACCATTCTCCATTCACCACTGTCTTCTGTCCTCTCCCGTCCTTCCTCAACAGACATTCCCCTCTTCCCCAAAGCCCCCTTCACCCCATCCATCCATCTCATCCTAGGACGTCCCCTCATGTTCACTCCCTCCACATCTGCCTTCCATACCTCCTTTACTAGTCTTTTTTCACTCATTTTTCCATGTGTCCTAAGCATCCTAATACTCTTTCAACAACCCTATCTCCCAACTCTCTTTCCGCCCTGTTCTCTTCCTCACTTTCTCATTTCTCACTCTATCTAGCCTAGTAACCCTAAACATACTTATCAGACATCTCATCTCAAACACATTCAAACTCCTTCTCTCTTCCTCTCTTATGTCCAATGTTTCTGCCCTGTACAATGCTGTTGGCACAATCACTCCTTCATACAGTCTCCTCTTAGCATCCATTCCCAAATTTCTATTCCTCATTACACTTTTTAATCCACCATGGCATTTACTCGCTTCTCTCAATCTATATTCTACCTCCACCTTCACTCCACCTTTTCCTGCCACATTTGCACCCAAGTATCTAAAACTATCCACTTCCTCCAGTTGCTCTCCCTTAATGCTCACTTCCAGATTACTGCCATTTTCACCCCTTGTACATCTCATCACCTTACTTTTACCCACATTTATATTCAGCTTTCTTCTATCACACACTCTCCCAAACTCTGTCACCAACTTCCTCAATCCCTCCTCCAATCCTGCCACAAGCGCAGTGTCGTCCGCAAACAACAGCTGGCTCACCTCCCACTTTTCTCCATTTTCTTTAACCATCTCCAATCCCTGACCCACTACCCTTGCATTTACCTCTCGCACTACCCCATCCATGTTGAACAGCCAGGGTGACATAACGCATCATTGACGAAGTCCCACCTTTACCTCAAACCACTCACTCTCTCCATTTCTAATCCTGACACAAGCTCTACTACTCTCATAAAAACTCTTGACAGCTCCAAGAAGCTTTCCTCCTATCCCGTATATCCGCATAACCTCCCACAGTGCCTTTCTGTCTACCCTGTCGTAAGCCTTTTCCAGATCCATAAAGGCCCAAAAAACATCCTTCCCCTTTCCTATAGCTTTCTCACATATCTGTCTTACCACAAAGATCTGATCTACACAACCTCTACCTGTCCTAAATCCACACTGTTCCTCACCAATTACTCCCTCTGTTCCTCTCCTAATCCTCTCAATCAAGATCCTCCCATAAGCCTTCCCAACTGCACTTAACAAGCTAATCCCTCTGAAACTACTACATTCACACTTGTCCCCCTTTCCCTTGTAAAGTGGAACTATATAAGCACTCCTCCAGTCCTCCGGCACTCTACCTTCTCTCCAGCAAACATTAAATAACCTCACCAACCAGTCCACCATCACTATACCTCCTTTTTTAAGACATTCTGCATGGCATCCATCCAGACCAGGTGCCTTACCTGCTTTCATCATCTTAACTGCTGCCTTCACTTCATCCTTCCTTATTTCTCCTCCATTTTCCTCACTCATCACTCTCATTTTCTTCGCATTTCCCACTGCAGCTATCTTTCCCTCCCTATCCTCCTTCACATTAAGCAACTCCCTAAGATATTCTGCCCATCTTCCCCTTACTGCCTTCTCCTCCATTATCATCTCTCCATCTGCACCTTTTACCTTTTCTTCTCTACTTGATTCGCCTCCTCTTCCTCTCTTAATTTCTTTCCAAAACATCTTTTTATTACTTTCAAAATTTTCTGTCATACTCTTACCCCATTTTACATCTGCTCTCCTCTTTGCCTCCTTTACCTTTTTCTTTACTTCTTTTATATTTTCTTTGTACGTCTCATATGACTCCCTCGTCCTATTTTGTAACCAATCTGTGTAAGCTCGCTTCTTCTCCTCTACAACCTTCTTCATTTCCTCATCCCACCATTCACTACCCTTCCTTCTATTTCCTCCTGTCCTTCTTGTTCCACACACCATCTTTGCACACTTTGTGACTCCCTCCTTGAACCATCCCCATTCCTCCTCCACACCTACCTCTACTCTATCCTTCACTCCCTCCCACTCCTCCTTCAGCTTCTTCTTGTACTCCTTCTCCTTTTCATTTAAAGAGTTCACTCTAAGCACCTCCCTACCTTTTGTCCCTTTCCTCTTTCTCCATCTGTCCTCCACTCTCAACTTACCTTCCACCAGAAAATGATCTGATATTCCCCCACCCTCTCCCCTTAGCACATGTACATCCTTAACTCTTCCTATCATAATCCTATTTACCACTACATAGTCCATTAACGCTCTATCTACCACCCTTCCCTCCACCACCCTCTCCCATGTGTACTTATGCTTGACTTTCTTCCGAAACACTGTATTTGCTATCATCGACTCTCTCTTTCTAGACACATTTCCACCATCAACTCTCCACTACGATTTTTTCCTGGAACTCCACATTTCCCAACCACTCCATCAATTGGATCCTTTCCTACCCTAGCATTAAGGTCTCCCAGTACTATTACATTTACACTTCTCCCTAAACCCTCTATGCACTCATTTAAATCTATCCAAAAAGCCTCCCTTTCTTCTACACTCTTCTCACTGCCAGGCCCATATGCACTTACAAAGACCCACATCTCCTTTCCCAGTTTCACCTTCATCCACATTATCCTTGAGGAAACCTCCTTCCACTCCACTACACGTTTACCTATCTCTTCACTTACTAGTATAGCCACCCCTTCCCTCCCTCGCCCTCTCTTCACTCCTGATAACCTCCCACTTACACTCCCAAACTTACAATCGCCCTTCCCTTTCAACTTAGTTTCACTCAAAGCCAACACATCCATCTTTCTTCTCACAAACATACTACCTATCTCTTCCCTTTTACTCTCATCTGTACCACATCCACGCACATCAAAAGACCCAAACCTTAGGGTGCTGGTCCGAGAACTTCCAGACCCTCTTATGCCATTGCTTTTACTTTTAGGAATGTGCCCTGTGGGGCTACAAGGAGAAGGATGCCTAGTCCCAATCCCTGTCCCTTTCTTCTCGCCTCTTAAGCCACGTCCACACGGTCGAGCTGTGCCTGGCAGGGCAAAGTCTGCAGTCTATGCCCGCGTAAGATGTCCACACAGCTGTCTGTGGTGGTTGGAGGGCAGTCGGACGCCAGCAGTTGTTGTGAGAGAGCGGTTCATTACGGTAAGATCACCATGGTGCGCTCCATACTTCGAAAGAAGATAGCACTATATTCTATCATAATTGGTGCCTGCATTAAAAAGAAAAACAAGAGACCACAGAGATGTGTCTGGTGCCGGGAGTGGTTGCAGAGACGTGAAAGAATGGGTAGCTCTGACAATCCTACGTGAATTGCATGAGGAAAATGAAATTTTGTTCTGCAATTATGTGCGGATGGACATAAACAGTTTTTATATTCTTGTATCGAAAGTGGAGAGCTATATTCAGAGGCAAGAGACAAATATGAGGCAAAGCATTACACCAGCAGCACGTTTGTCTCTATTTCTGTAATCAAAACACCTTACATTCCACAGACATTCATGTGATTTATATATATCAATAATTTATCGTCTTGTCGTGACCAATATGCACTAGCACTCGGTGTGGACATGGTGTACTAATAACGTGGTAGTCAGTGGATCTGCCTACACCTTACCTCGTGCGTTTGGCAGTGACGGAAGACCTCCATCCACTGCCCTCTATTGGCGCCGGGAGCGGACAGTTTGATGGTTTGCCCGCTGAAACTGCTCGTACAAGGGCAAAGCCTTCGTGCCCGACGGACACTGCTCGACCGTGTGGACGTGGCTTAAGGAAATAAAAAGATAGTAGTGTATAAAAGAGGGCTTTTGCCATTGGGCGATTGAGCGAGCGATTAATTGGCGGTCTGTACTGAGCGGGTTTGCTAACTTTGCTCGCACCTCACCTCGTGCGTTTGGCAGCAATGTCAGCCCTCCATCCATCCACTGCCCGCAAATGGTGCCGGGAACGGACAGTTTGATGGTTTGTCCGATGAAATTACCCGTTGTCGAGCAAAGCCCTCGTGCCCGGCGGGCAGTGCTCGACCGTGTGGACGTGGCTTTACGATCCAAGTGGGAATACTTGGTGGCAGTATTCTTTTCCCCAACCACAGGGAATTCCCCCACCACAGAAATATATACTCACATTTATGTGAGTATATATATATACTCACATATGCAGTATATGTATATATATATATATATATGTGTGTGTGTGTGTGTGTGTGTGTGTGTGTGTGTGCGTGCGTGCGTGCGTGTGTGTGTGTGTGTGTGTGTGTGCACAAATTTCACAAGTCACACGTGAATCACAAATATGCAGAGTCCACTAGGAAAAGGAAAAACACACGGAGTCCGAGCGCTTTCGTGATATATTCACATTATCAAGGAGTACAGAAAAATGAGAACGTGTGTGTGTGTGTGTGTGTGTGTGTGTGTGTGTGTGTGTGTGTGTGTGTGTGTGTGTGTGTGTATATATATATATATATATATATATATATATATATATATACATATATCATGGAAAATACTATTTTGATAAAGGGGAAACAAATGGGTGAAGGATGGGAGTGGGATGTGTTGAGGTGAGTGGCTACATCCCTTATAATGAGGGAAAATCCTTTGCTATATGGATAGATTTCACCCTCCACTTCCCTTTCCTGGTTCAGTTTAGTTCTCTCGTGTACCCCTACGGACCAGAGTCACGTAACACTCTTTTATGTCAGCAAACTAATCTCAACCCAGAGAAGAATTCTGATGACGTCTAACCCCTACTTCCCCTCCTTAAGTCCCTCCTTGACCACTTTATGACTCCATCATCTCGGTGCGCCATTGTCCCTCAGGGATAGAGCCGCTGGTTATTGTCGAAGCAATACTCTTTATGAAAAACTTCCATTGTGCTAAAGCCATGGAAGAAAAGTGTTTGCGAACTACCTGTTCTCTGTG
>NC_134811.1:26740245-26750245 GCF_046742065.1 Oratosquilla oratoria | reverse complement strand
ATGGCTTTTATTGGCGACATGCTGAAATACAGCGGAGTTTTCTTACCTATATTTGACTGGTTAAATATGTGTATATGTATATTTATGTATATGTATATATATATATATATATATGTATATATATATATACATACATATATACACATATACATATATACAATATATATATACATATATATACACACATATATATACATATATATATACATATACACATATATATACATATATATATATATACATATATATGTATATATGTGTATATATATACATATATATATGTACATATACATTTACATGTACACATACGGATACATATACCTATGTATATATACACAGATATGTATATACACATGAAAGAGAAATGAGAGATGAGAGTAGAGAGGAAAGAGAAAACAGAGATGGGAGTGAGGAGTTGCAGGAGAGTGGGAGGGAAGATAGAGGATGAGAGAGATAGAGATGGAGAGAGAGAGAGAGAGAGAGAGAGAGAGAGAGAGAGAGAGAGAGAGAGAGAGAGAGAGAGAGAGAGAGAGAGAGAGAGAGAATTGGGAGGTCAATGTTGAGGGGGCCGAAGTAGCAGAAAGGTGATGTTGAACTTCGTGTGAATCCACCAGATATGATGAGGAACCTACGCCACCTCTGCTCTATTCGCTTGGAAGGGCAAGTGACAGTCATTCCTGGGAATCGAAAAGAAGTGCAGGGTTCGAACCCACAACTAAGCGAATGCGAGGCCAACACGCTTCCGATTACAGAGTAATCATTTCTCTCTTGTTTACTCACAGAGCCGTGAACTTGGGTTCCTCGAAGAGGCTTCTGCGGCACCGAACTCAAAGACACTTTTCTTTCGTGTTATTTCCACAGGATCCTAAGATACAAAATATTCTCCGCTTACCTACAAGAGTAGTTTGTGAAAGAGCCTCGCTTTTACAACACTCTAAGGCGAGATTACCCCGCAAGGTTTCTCTGTAGTAGCCTTTGCATCGTATACGGTAGGCAGCCAGGGCAAGTGGACAATCGACAATATTCTCTATCGCATATACGAGTAAAGTTCGAAACTGGAGACACCACAAATACAAATCATGACCGATGAATATTGAAATTCCTTGGATCATCATGAAATATTAATCTATGTCTACGACATACGTACTGTATATAAAGCACTGGAAACCTAAACTTCAAAAAAATTATATACGCCCCGAAAGCATATTTAAAAAAAAAATAAAGAATAAATAGAAAATTACCAAATATATCTGGTCTTCGGAATTCTGTAAATTTCGAAACACTTCGTCTTTACTTACCAATAATGGAAAATATTTCCGTTATTTCCGTGTTTTTCCGGATAAGATCACCTCCTATGAAGCTCAAATATTGCTTTGTTTCTCATTGTACAAATTACATCAAGACTGTGACTCAAATTACTTGAATAATTTCAGTTCCTATTAAATTTCTTCCAAATTGAATTTAATACAAGTAGTAAATTCTGGGGGGGAAAATTACTGAGGTGGTGAAGAATTAAATGTTCGTCCAAAGCCACATTTACCACGAAACATTCTGAGGACGTGAATCCACTTTGCATGCGATAAGGTGGCAGCACACTAGGCATTTTTTCCTAGCATGCTATTTGCTTTTAGTACTTTCTTTGAGTATAAACGACTTCGGTTACGATTTTTTTTTAGTTTTCCAAATGTCAAACTACTCTTACGTCATATGGTGAAACGTTGAACGACGAACTAAGATAAGTTAAACCTAAAATACAAATGTTAGATAAATTGTTGCGATGTTCTCACGGAAGTCTAGATTATCGTAACCAAAGTCGTCTCTACTCAAAGTAGCAAAAGTAAGTAGTATGCTAGCTTAGTGTGCCACCTCCTCTACACGTCGCTTACTTGAGATCTGTCCTACACACATTTATATTTGTTTCAGATTGAATATATGACTCTCGGCTACCGGTTGGTCTATGTATTTTTGACCTGCTCCCGCTCTCAGGCCAATTCACGGTAGTCAAGCACATAGTCTTCTCTGTCACCAATTCCAGGGTTGTCACTCGACCAACATTTGCCATCGTTTCAGAAATATTGATTAAACGATCACCTCTGCAGGGATTCGAACCAGGGACTCTGTGTTTACAAAAAAAAAAAAAAAAAATACATATACTTTACTTTTATTGCTGTGCGCTGGTGGCGTCATCGGGAGTGTGCTGCTCTCGTCGCATTCGTTTGATTATGGGTTCGAATTCTGCATTCCTCTCCGATTCTGAACCACGACAATTTGAAACCTCCCCCAACAGTCCAAGCGGACGGGGTGAAGGTGACGACTTCGGCAGCAGCTACGAGCCTCCTGGGGTAGCCACCTTCACCTAAATCTATTGGAACCTGTCACACCGTTCTAGACATCAACCGCGTAGGCTTCCAAGTTAGGATATAAATTTGTATGATTCTTTTATAAGGCTTAGTTTTGTTTGTTTGTTTGCTTGTGTGTGTGTGTGTGTGTGTGTGTGTGTGTGTGTGTGTGTGTGTGTGTGTGTGTGTGTGTGTGTGTGTGTGAGAGAGAGAGAGAGAGAGAGAGAGAGAGAGAGAGATTGCGTGCGTGTTAGTTTAAATATCTCAATGATATGTATTTACAGCGTGTTTCCTAGGGCGTGTGTATAATCTTGCAGTCTCAGATCAAACTAATCTAATGTCAAAAATAAAATTCTCTTCTACTCAAAGCCTTTCAATTTAAAATATTTCTGAGTATATATGAAGCCGATCCATGATATAACATATTGTGAATATATACATACATATATATATATATATATATATATATATATATATATCGTTATAATTGTATGAATAAAAAAAACTCAAAGAATCGCTTGTATGATGACGGACGCGTTGTGCACAAAAGTATATTGAATAATCATGGATGTTTTTATTATCATATATTATCTTTGCACAGTGATTCAGATACGGGTGTCCGTATTAATAGTTAAAGAAGAGAATATTAAAAAAAACATCGTGCATGCCTCCAACTAATAGTCTCTACAACATTTTTCCCTTTCAGCTGATCCAGCTTTGCGACTTGGGTTGGTTATAATTATGCACCATGGCAGCAACAACGGCAGGAACACGAGCAAGGCGACTAGATCTCGCGCCTTGTGGCTTTTTATTAGATCTGATTCTGATGAATATTTCATTTTGACGCTGGAGAACGAGCGCGATGGAATACGTCGTGGAGGACTCGACGCAATTACGGAAATGCATAAGGAGAGCGGGGAGGGAAGCGCCGAGGGCTGCTGTGGCTCTATGGCAGCCGTGGGAATAGGAAAACATCGGATCGAAGAAACATTCCAATATTTCAGGGCGTGTATATACATATATATATATACATATATATATATGTATACACACACACACACACACACACACACACACACACACACACACACACATATATATATATATATATATATATATATATATATATATATATATATATATATATATATATATATATATATATATATATATATATATCAAATCAGCCATCCTAAGTCCACTGCTGAACAAAGGCCTCCTTCATAGCATTCCACGACCACGCCAACCTCTGCCACGTCACTCCCGCAAACTTCTCAATCTCATCTCTCCACCTTCTGTCTGGTCTCCCTCTTCCACGCTTCCCATCTCGCGGCGTCCGCTCAATAACACACTTGCTCCATCGCTCATGAGTCGTTCGCATTAACTTACCTGCCCAATTCCCCTTCCTCTCTTTTACCGTCTCTGTAATATATTTCACTCTAGTCTGCTCTCTCACCCAATTTGCTCTCTTTAGGTATCTCAGCGTTATTCCCATCATTGATCTCTCCATTCTCTTATGTGCAGTCCTTAGCTTTGTTTCCATCGCCTTCGTTAGTTTCCAAGTCTCACACCCGTAGATTATGGCTGGCAGAATGCAATGATTGTAAACTTTACGTTTCAAACATATAGGTAGAGAACCTCCCCCCCAGGATTATATTATATTCTAATATCTTTACTTTGAACTTTCGTGTTGAACATTACTTTGGTTTTACTCTTATTCATTTTTAAACCTATTTTGAGACTTTCTTTGTTCAGATCACTCAGCATATCTTGCAAGTCTTCTGCTCTTTCTGAAATAAGAATAATGTCATCCGCAAATCTTAGGTGGTTCAAATATTCGCCATTAATCTTCAAACCTTTCTCTTCCCAACTCAACCTTCTGAAAATCTCTTCCAAACAAGCTGTAAATAGTTTGGGTGAAATGGTATCGCCTTGCCGTACTCCTTTCTCGATCTTGATCTTTTCTGTATCTTTATGTAGTCGAATTATAGCGGTACCTTTCGCATAAATCTTTTCTAAAACCCTTACGATCTGTTCGTTTGCACCATGCTTGCGTAACGAGTTTAGTACTGCTATTTGTTCTACCGAGTCAAAGGCTTTCTCGTAATCTACAAAAGCTAGACGTTAAGATATATTGTATTCTGTCGTTTTCTCGATTGGTTGGTTTATCGCCTGCAAATGGTCTAAAGTCGAATAACCGCTCCTAAAGCCTGTCTGTTCTTTCAGTTGGTTTCCATCTAAAACTTGACTTAGTCTATTTGTAAGGAGCTTAGAGAATACTTTATATACATTTGATAGCAAGCTAATTGGTCGATGGTTACTAAGGTCCTTCTGGTTTCCTTTTTTATGATGCAAAATCACTATAGCATTGCACCATGATTAAGGAACGCTTTCTTGACGTAGTACTGGGTGTACAACTGAGCTAACCTAATATGAACTTCTTTCCCTGCGTCTTTCAACAGATCTATTGATATACCATCTTCATTATGTGCTTTTCCTCGTTTCATATCCTTAGAGCAAATTCTACTTCTTCTTTTGTAATCTCTGGTACACTACTAACGTCTACACATGAATTTACTGACTCAACTACTGTCTTTGACGAGTAAACCTCTTGGTAAAATCCTTTTATTCTTTTTACCATTTTGTCTCCACATTTAATTATTTCTCCATTTCTATCTTTCAAACATATCATCAACCCTATCTCCCAGCTCCCTTTCCACCCCTGTTCTCCTCCTCACCTCCTTATTTCTCCTTATTTCTCACTCTGCCCAGTCTAGTAACCCCTATCATACTTCTCAGGCATTTCATCTCAAACACATTCAAACTCCTTCTCTCTTCCTCTCTTATGTTCCATGTTCTACCCCGTACAGTGCTGTCGGCACAATCGCTCCTTCATACAATCTCCTCTTAGCATCTATTCCCAAATGTCTATTTCTCACTGCACTTTTTAATCCACCAAGGCATTTACTCGCTTCTCTAAATCTGCATTCTACCTCCACTTCCACTCCTCCCTTTCCTGCTGCATTCGCACCCAAGTATCTAAAACTATCCACTTCCTCCAGTCTCTCTCCCTTAATACTCATTTCCAGCCTGCTGCCACTCTCTCTTCTTGTACATCTCATCACCTTACTTTTACCCACATTTATCTTCAACTTCCCTCTTTTACACACCTTCCCAAACTCTGTCATTAACTTCCTCAATCCCTCCTCTGATCCTGCTACAAGCGCAGTGTCGTCAGCAAACAACAGCTGGCTTATCTTCCACTTTTCTCCATTTTCTTTAACCATCTTCAAACCCCGACCCACTACCCTTGCCTCTCGCATCACCCCATCCAAATATAAATTGAACAGCCAGGGCGACATAACGCATCCCTGACGAAGTCCCACCTTTACTTCAAACCACTCACTCTCTCCATTTCTAATCCTAACACAAGCTCTACTACTCACGTAAAAACTCTTGATGCTCTTAACAGCTTTCCTCCTATCCCATATATCTGCTAAACCTCCCACAGTGCCTTTCTGTCTACCCTGTCTTAAGCCTTTTCCAGATCCATAAAAGCCCCAAAAAACATCATTACCTTTACCAATAGCTTTCTCACATATCTGTCTTACCACAAAAATTTGATCTACACAACCCCTACCTGTTCTAAAACCACACTGTTCCTCACCAATTACTCCCTCTGTTCCTCTCCTAATCCTCTCAAGTAAGATCCTCCCATAAGCCTTCCCAACAACACTTAACAAGCTAATCCCTCTGAAATTACTACACTCACACTTGTCCCCTTTTCCCTTGTAAAGTGGAACTATACAGGCACTCCTCCAGTCCCCCGGCACTCTACTCTCTCACAAACATTGAATAACCTCAACAGCCAGTCCACCATAATTGTACCTCCCTTTTTCAGATTTTCTGCATGACATCCATCCAACCTGGTACCTTACCTGCTTTCGTCACCTTAACAGCTACTTTCACTTCATCTCTCCTTATTTCTCCTCCGTTTTCCTCACTCATCACGGTCATTTTAGCGATTCCCACTGCAACTACCTTTCCCTCCCTATCCTCCTTCACATTTAGCAACTCCCTAAAACACTCTGCCCACCTTTCTTTCATTGTCCTCTCTTCCATTATCACTTTTCCATCTGCACCTTTTACCTTTTCTTCTCTACTTAATTCGCCTCCTTTTCCTCTTTTAATTTCTTTCTAAATCATCTTTTTATTACTTTCAAAATTTTCTGTCATACTCTTACCCTATTTCATATCTGCTCTCCTCTTTGCTTCCTTTATCTTATGCTTAACTTCCCTTCTCTTTACTTTGTATCTCTCATACGATTCCCTCGTCCTAATTTGTAACCAATCTATGAATGCCTGTTTCTTCTCTTCTACACCCTTCTTTGCTTCCTTATCCCACCACTCACTATCCTTCCTTCTTTTCCTCCCATCCTCCTTGTTCCACACACCATTTTTGCACACCTTATGACTCCCTCCTTGAACCATCCCCATTCCTCCTCCACTCCTAGTTTTACTCTATCCTTCGCTCCCTCCCACTCCTCTCTCATCTTCTTCTTATACTACTTCTCTTTTTCTTTCTCATTTAAGCAGTTCACTCTAAGTACCTCCCTACCTTCTGCCCTTTTCCTCTATCTTCACCTATTTTCCACTCTCAACTTACCTTCCACTAAAAAAAAAATCTGATATTCCCCCACTCTCTCCCCTTAGAACATGTACATCCTTAAATCTTCCTACATTTCTGGTTACCACTATATACTCTATTAATCCTCTATCTGCCACCTTTCCATCCACCACCCTCTCCCATGTGTACTTATGCTTGACTTTCTTCCGAAACACTGTATTTGCTATCATGAACTCTCTTTCGAGACACATCTACACCATCTTTCCACTACGATTTTTTCCTGGAACTCCATACTTCCCAATCACTCCAGCTATTGGTTCATTCCCTACTCTAGCATTAAGGTTTCTTAATATAACTACATTGACATTTCTCCCTAATCCCTCTGTGCACTCATCTGAATCCATCCAAAACCCTCCCTTTCCTCTACGCTCATCTCACTACCAGGCCCATACGCACTTTCAAAAACCCACATCTCCCTTCCCAGCTTCACCTTCATCCACATTAACATTGAAGAAACCTCCTTCCACTCCACCACACGCTTACTAGTATAGCCACCCCTTCTCTCCCTTGTCCTCTCTTCACTACTGAGAACCTCCCAACTACACTCCCAAACTCACACTCTCCTCTCCCTTTACACTTAGTTTCATTCAATGCCAACGCATACATCTTTCTTCTCACAAATATACTGCCTATCTCTTCCCTTTTACTCTCATCTGTATCACATCCACGCACATTAAAAGACCCAAACCTTAGGGTACTGGTTGGAAAACTCCTAGATTCTCGTATGCCTTTACTTTTTTTTTTTTTTTTTTTTTTTTTAGGAATATCCCCTGTGGGGTTACAGGTAGCAGGATTCCTAGTCCTATCCCCGTCCCGTTTTTTGTCGCCTCGCACGACTCAAGTGGTGAAGCTTGGTGACAGCATTCTTTTCCCCCACCACAGGGTAGGCGAAACAAGGAAATGAATATTCAGAGAAATGGTACAGGACAATAACAAGGGGTTGGGGGACAGAATAACGGAGGGACAGTCGCAGTATAATATAAGTGTCATCATTTCTCTATGCACAGAGTCTTCCTCTATCACAGACAAAATGATGTGTGCCTCTAGTCCGTAGGGGCACTCCATATAGACCCTAAAGTATTAACTGCATGCTACTTTGCCACAATAACATGCAGCCAATACTCTAGACGATAACAGAAAAAAACTGCCACATTCACATACAAGATCAACTCAACCTTCTACGAGTATACACATAGGCATACGCTTTATGTTCATCCACGTCAGACAATTGATCAACCTTGCACAGACAACAGCTTACTGTTGTTTCTATTTACATTCATAAAACCGAAGTGAAAAAGTGGAATGCACACTTGCACGAAAAAAGGAAATAAATCCAATCACGTTCATACACAGTGTGTACGAGATGGATGGGTGGGGAAAAGGGGCATTGGGAAGGAGGGGAATGTCTGTTGAGAGAGGACGGGAGAAGGCAGAAGATAGGGGTGAAAATGGTTGTATTTGGATGCTGCTGTGATGCATGAAAGCGAGTTGGTGGGGAATGTGGGGTGAGGGAGTATGCGTGAACAATTAATTTGACGCAGCCCGAAGTGAAATCTCACCGTCTTCTCTCTTTCTGCATTAGGGGACGAAGAAGGGGCATCGCCGATCTAATGAAGCAGAATTGCTGTGTATGTACTGTGTCTTGCTGCACTGCTTCTGACTCAGAGCAGTGGATAAAATGCAGGAGGAGCCAAGATAAGAGGGAGGGAGGTGGGTGAAAGGGAGTGGAGTATGTGGAGATGGTATATATATATATATATATATATATATATATATATATATATATATATATATATATATATATATATATATATATATACATATATACATATATACATATACCAAAGGCTCTTTCGACAGCTATTTCCCTCCCGGAAGAGAGCTCAGAGCTCATATATGACCGATCTATGGGTAATGCTGTGACCTTAGACGCAGACAAACACCCAACTCACGAGAGTTGGAGTAACGGCTCGCAGTGCAATAATACTAAAATTATTTCAGCCCTGGGCAGGATTCGAGTCCGGACCGCTGTAGTGGCGCAAGCGAACACTACCACTGCACCATGAGTCTATGAGTCACGTGAGTGTGTGTGTGTGTGTGTGTGTGTGTGTGTGTGTGTGTGTGTGTGTGTGTGTGTGTGTGTGTGTGTGTGTGTGTGTGTGTGTGATTCACCATAGTCTCTGGATCACGTGATGGACTTGTGATCGACAGCTATTTCCCTGCCGAAAGAGAGCTCAGAGCTCGTATGACCGATCTATGGGTAATGCTCTGACCATACACGCACACACTCACACACACCCAACTCCCGGTCCACGAGAGTTGGAGTAACGACTCGAAACGCAGCGATACTAAAATTATTTCAGCCCTGGGCAGGATTCAAACCCGGACCGCCGTAGTGACAGTCAGGGACTCTACCAACCGCGCCATCGAGTCGTGTGTGTGTGTGTGTGTGTGTGTGTGTGTGTGTGTGTGTGTGTGTGTGTGTGTGTGTGTGTGTGTGTGTGTGTGTGTGTGTGTGTGTTTCTACGTGGTGTGTCTACTGGATGAAGTCTTCATGTTTTCCCCTGAGTGGAAGTAATTATTGGCAGAACCCAGTAAAGGGCAGAAGAAAACGGGTAACTTGAGGCAGAGGAGGAAAAAGGGCGATGTGGGGATGATGAGAGAAAACAGGGAGAGGAAAACATAAGAGAGAGAGAAAGAGAGAGAGAGAGAGAGAGAGAGAGAGAGAGAGAGAGAGAGAGAGAGAGAGAGAGAGAGAGAGAGAGAGCAGAATGGAGAAAAAAAACGAGAATTGGGTAATATGAAGAAAAACAGTGATGAGGTTAGAATAGGAAAAATTGGAAGGGGAGCGCCGTAGAAAACGTTAAGAGGGTACAATAGGATAAAAGGGTGGGAATTCGTATGGAAGAAAATGGAAGAAGGATTAGATGAGGTGAGCGTCGAGTATGAGAGAGAGAAGGGCTGGCAATAACCT
>NC_134811.1:26722745-26727745 GCF_046742065.1 Oratosquilla oratoria | reverse complement strand
ACAAAGAGGAGTAAGGATGCCACCAACTTTTCCTATAGAGTCTTGGAATGTTCGAGAATGAGTGACAAATCAGTTGCCCAGATCTAACAACAGTTTAGTAGGATTGCATAATGCTATGAAAAATTCTTTGGCCTGTCACCACCCTTCTATTCGGAAATTAATTGAAACATTAAACAAGGAGGAAGCCATTGCAATAAAGAAAAAAGGTGACTTGAATAGGGACATTCAAGTAGTACGACAAAAAATCAAAATGTAGATAAGAGAATCATGACTCTGTTAGAAACATACAATCCTGATAACAAGATATTTTTTTAAAAGGGATAGCCTACAACATACACAGCTTTTGATTTTATTTGAGCTATATCAAAGTTACTTTTTTAGTTTCTGTTTTTTTTTTCATAATTTTACTCCACACTTCTATTTAAACAACCAAATTGTTAATAATTATTGAGTGGAAAAGACAGTAGAGAAACTCAGTTAATAAATATTGTTCATATAGGCTTCAATAATGTTACTCTACTAGTGTATTTTGAAGAAATATAAAAGAATCAAATAATTTTGACTCAGTTAATAATCATTGTTCATATATGCTTTAATAATGTTACTTTATTAGTGTATTTTGAAGAAATATAAACAAATTAAAATATCTTTTACTCTTTTATTCCTTTTTAATGGTTAAATATTACCTGGTTTAGCACGTACACAATATTCCTAAAGCAACAATTGTAACTTTAAATTCTTTATTTTTTCGAACAGCGTTACACTGAGTGTGTACACAATTACGCAATTATCTGGTACGCAATTGTCATGGTACGCATTTGTCTTGGTACGCAATTGTCCAGGTACGCAATTGTCCGGGACGCAACTGTCCGGGACGCAAATGTCTGGGATGCAATTGTCCGGGACGCAACTGTCCGTGCACCCACACACACACACACACACACACGGCTTATTGGTTCAATAATTTGGGTCCGATTTCGAGCCAAGCCCCCGGAATTGAAAAGTTTCGCGGATACCACGAACTGTTGCTGTCCCCTGAGCAAACGGTGGGGGGTGAGAGGATAGAAAGGAAGAGATAGACCTAAAGAAAGAAAGAAAGAAAGAAAGAAAGAAAGAGAGAGAGAGAAAGAAGAAAGAAAAAGAAGAGAAAAAAGAAAAAAGAAAGAGAGAGAGAGTGTATGTATGTGCCAGTGTATGAGTGTGATATTGCACGATTGGGTGAGTGTACTTGTGTGTGTGTGTGTGTGTGTGTGTGTGTGTGTGTGTGTGTGTGTGTGTGTGTGTGTGTGTGTGTGTGTGTGCGTGTGCGTGCGTGGGTGTCGTGCGTGCGTGTCGTGTGTGCGTGTGTGTGTGTGTGTGCGTGCGTGGGTGTCATGCGTGGGTGTGTGTTTGCATGTGTATGATTGTGCATGTGTCCTACCCAGTTATCATACTAAGCTTCAAGTTCATGTATGCTTTCACTATGGGCTTGATCTCTTAATTTCCAAAGTGTGTTTATGGGCACGTGTTTGCCTTTGCAACTGCTCGTTGACAGTCACGGTCGTGCCACACTTTGACATTTTTTCTGAGTATCTTCCGTTTCCATTTGCGCTGGTGGCGTCACCAGAAGCCTGCTACTCTCTCCTTCCTTCCGTTGTGGGTTTGTATCCCGCACTCCTATCCAATTTCCCAGCAGTGAATTACCTGACACAAAAGCCTAAGGTCATAAGGCAGAGGTGACGTCTTCGGCCGCCGCTACTCAGCGCCTCCTGGCGTATGCTCCTCACCTCCTTCGGTAAAAATCTGAACTTTTTCATTTCAAGAAGGAAACAGATCAGAACTAGTTTACGAACAGGGTGATTAACGAGTAGAATAGATTTAGTAACAACGTAATGAGCGATTAAACACTTGATTGGTTTTAAGAAAAGATCAGACAACATTATGGATGGGAATGATAGGCGGTAAGAGACATGGAACTATCTAATGTAGGCCTTACGGTCTCTTACAGTCTCCTCCATTCTAATGTTTTTATGTTCTAGTTTCATATTTCATGGTGTTTGATACCTGGATCTAGAATGCCATTACACAAGTCAGTTTGATCATAAACGAGTTATATTTGCGTTTTCTGTGGCTCTTAATTATTTTGTAATCAGTGCTTATCTCAAAGTACCTGTTCTCCTTACACACTTTTTCTAGTCATTATGAGGACGAGGAGGACTTTATTGTCACCTCTATGGACCAGAGTCTCGCAGCATTCTTTTTGTCTTTGCAGAATAATCTCCACTCAAAAAATCTAATTATTTCTAACTTCCGCGATTCATCCGTTCTGCTGCCATTTTTAATCAAATTAGAATAAAATAAAGTAAGACAAAATTAGATAAGATAGAATTAAATAAAGGAAGTAAAAAAAAAAATAAGTGGAAAAAGATATAGTCCCCAAGAATAGAAGCGCTGGATTTCAACGACAAAGCAATATGAATATGCAGTGAAGCGACTGAGGTTTGCCCCAATGAGGCTTGAATATCTTTGTTAACTTTCCATTCCGATTTTACTCTGACCAACTCCAATTTCCATCGAACATTGAGTATTCACCTCATGCAAAAATAGGACTGTAGTCTTGTGAACTCTGTTGACCTAATCTATAGACAACTTTAAGGTCAAGAGGCCCTCATAGGATCAGTACCAATTACAAATGATAATAATCATGAAATCATGAATATTTGTATTACTAACAACCAACGATGATCGCTGGCCGAGTGGATTAGAGCGTCGCTACATGCGGCGGAGGTCGAGGTGATGGCGGTTCGAACCTTGCCATGAGCGAATTTGGCCACGCTACAGTCCTTTATAAGGGGCACCGTTATAGCCTCCTGAGAGGGGGAGTTTCGCGACGCTAAACCACATCATCATCATCACCATCATCGTCGTCGTCGTCGTCATCATCATCATCATCACCATCATCACCATCATCATCATCATCATCATCACCATCATCACTAACAACCATGATTTCTCGCTGGCTTTCAATATCAACCAAAGATCGAGACCAAGTATCAGGGTCAGCATTAATGGAGTTTCTTTTAGATTGTCAGCGTGTATTAAGTATGAATCCCTTAACACCAGTCGATTTTAGTCAATAGGGAGTTGTCCCAGGTGTACAGAAGCAAATGAGGATAAAGTAGAGACAGCAGTGGATGTCTGACCACACATGGACAAATGACCACACATGGACAGCTGGTCACACGTGGACAGAAATCCGTGATCAAATTGCCACCTTCCTTTCATACATTCATATCACTCTCCCTCAAAAAGGAAGAAAAAAGACGGAAGAAAAACTAAACAAAAACAGCTTTTGATGGGTCTAAAGTGAATGAGGTTTTTTTTTTTTTCTGCTTTTCAAAGTCTGCCTCTCCCTCCTGTACAGCCAGATGCCAAAGTTCGCCTGCAGGCTTATGGTGTGATAACATTCTGATAGAGGGCGCTGCAACAAAACTTGTTTTAGTCCTGCAACATTTCAGGAAGATATCAACATATTTTGTAATATTCATCTATTTAGCATACGCAGACAATACAAAAATTTCCTCGAACTTAAGAACAAAAGTTGTACATAGAAATATTGACTAATGTAAATATTGTAAATGCAAATATATACAAATGTATATACAAATATAAGTATAAATGTAAATGTATATATCATATGAATATAATATAATTATAAATACATATAATTGTAAATATATATATGAATAAATATGAATATATATATATATATATATATATATATATATATATATATGTATATATACATAAGTATAAATATGAATATATATATAAGTATACGAGTAAATACAATTATTAATATGAATATAATAAACATATGTATATATATATATATATATATATACATATATAAACTTCAATGTAAATGTAAATGTAAATGTAAATACGAATATAAATATAAATATGAATATGAATATACATATAAGCATCAATATAAAGAGAACAATATATAGCAAATAATAAAATAAGTAAGGAATAATCAAATAACGAAAAAATAATTTACACAGTTACAACACATCATGGGTCCGTATTTTTCGACTTTTGCCCCAAAGCGACTCCCCGCATTACCTCGACTCTACAGTATAAACGCCCTCACACCTCACCGACTCACCTCCGGGCATCACATTTGATACATCCACCCACAACCGTCCCTCACTCACAAACCCCCCCTAACCCCCATCCACCCTGTTGCTTTCCCACGCTACTCTCACCCCTTACCTACACATCCTTGCCTTCCCTTCATCCATTTACCTCGGTGGTACATCCATCTTCCTCCCTTCGCCTCATCCAGCCACCCTTATCCATCGCCCGTACTCTCCTCTCAGAATGGCACCCTCATCCGTCCACCCCTATCCCTTTACCATACTCTTTCATATTCCCTCAACTACTCTTATAGATAAGAATCTTGAAAGTGGAAAAAATCTTCCCTCTGTAAACAAAAGGATCCTGATGAATAGAGAGAGAGAGAGAAAGAGGAACGGTTATCGCGACAGGCACATGGAGTAGGTACGGCTGGCTAGGGTGGGCCGCGGGGGGTTGCTGCACGCGCCAAAAGCCCAGCATTTCTGAAAAAAATGCAAAAACCAAAAAGTAATGAGACAGGCTGCGGTGGAATACGAGATGAATGCTGGGAGAGGGAAGGGTGGAGGGGAGAGATATTCCCGAGGACCCACGAGCAACACGTTTGAAAAGACACCGAGGCTGATTGAAGAAAAAGATGAAAATGGTAAGTGTCGATGGAAATGAAACAGAAAAGGATGTTGAGGGGGGAGATGGGAATAGTAGAATAACGTAGATGGTCCTGGGGTTTCTACCGAGAGGGTGTTGAAGGAAAAAAATTACTTTTACTCGTTGTGACAAGACAATTACAGGAGACTTTTACACTCTGTGGCAGAGCAATTACGACAGTGTTTGCAGAACTGTAGTTCCTTAAATGTCGCCTGATTGTCATAAAGGTTACG
>NC_134811.1:26707745-26717745 GCF_046742065.1 Oratosquilla oratoria | reverse complement strand
AAAATGCTTTTGCATACAAAAAGACAAGTGACATAGTGCCTAAACAACCAGTGACATACCTGCAAACATAGAAAACGGGAGCGAATCACAAAGTGAAACGTTCTATGAACATGTAAAAAAAAACACTACTATTACACAACTGGAAACATTAAGAAAATAAAAGCAAACAAAACCTAGTAGAAACGCTCCTAAAACAATAAAATAAACAAATAAATAATAAAATAGAATAAGATCAGTAAAAAGAATTCCAGCACTCCCTTGAACCACTCCGGATTTTCCTTGTGTGCCTGCTTTTGAGCTAACTTTCCCTGCCACCAAGTTTTGCCTCGTCCTGGTGTCTTCAAGCCAGAAAAAAGAAAAAGAAAGAAAGAAAAAAAAATGATCCACTGAAGGTGTTCAAGTGGATCAAGGGCTTTAACACGGGTGATCTAGACTAGGTCATCATACTAAGACAACAATTCAGGACTCGCAGTAATGGATCTAAATTGAATAAATATATATTTAAGAAGGAAAAAGGTAAGAAGTGGTTTACAAATAGAGTGGTCAACTTATGTAATAGATTTAGTAACCGTGTAGTAAGCGCTGAAACTATCCGTTGTTTAAGAGAAGATGAGATAACTTTATGGATGGAGATGATAGGTGGTAATGGACATAGAACTGCCTAGTGTAGGCCTTATGGTCTCTTGCAGTCTCCTCTTTTCTTTTCTTTATATGTCCTGTCACCAGGATTGCTCAAGATAACTCTGGCATTGAACACTTTAGCCTTTTTGAAGAAATCTCGCCCACCTGCCTCTCCCACCGCCACCACAGAAGACAAACATCCCTACCTTGAAGCATGACCTGACATTTAATCACCATGAAGAGACGCGAAAAATCTAATATTGGTTTTAATTTGCTCGCTCACTCACCCACTTGCTTTGCTTTTAACCGCTTCAAGTAAGGTCGCTGAAAGGTTTGATGTTTGATTTTTCATTTCGTTTGTTATTGGTTTTGTTTTAGAGCTTCTGCACCTGGGGGGCTTCCTTTGGATTTGTGTATTACAGCCTTACCTCCCTCCTAACCTCAAAATTCAAACCCTTAATGTCACACTATCCCCCCAAGCCCAACCCACCTCCAACTCTTTCGTATAGACTTATTGGTTTTGCTTTTGAGCTTCTGTACCTGGGGGGCTTCCTTTGGATTTGTGTATTACAGCCTTACCTCCCTCCTAACCCCAAAATTCAAACCCTTAATGTCACACTATCCCCCCCAAGCCCAACCCACCTCCAACTCTTTCGGATAGACTCTTTGGTCTTATGTTTGTGACATCCGAACGCCATGTATATCAAAATTTCTTTTAATGGTCTTTTAAATTCTTTGGCCCTTTGAGAACCTTACTCAACCTGTCGCCAAGCGATTTCATTCAACTAAAGGAAAAGCCCTCGAAGACAAATGGACGAAAAATTAAATATCAACTAATAGTGAATATGTTTTATCTCTGCCGGTAGGTGATTGCATTCAACTAAGGGCCACTGCAGGACTAAGCTCTTCTCACTCAGACGAGACAACCCGTTGCTCCATGACGAGGATCTACCGAACGAGAGAGGATCGGAGAGATGGGGCGATGGTCCTGTTTGTTAGTTTGTTTGTTTCTTTGTTTATCTGCGTTTGGGCAAGAATGAGGCCACGCGCAAACGGTTTTGTCAAAACAGTAAGCTTCAGTGATCACGTGCCTCGCGACTGGCCTTCGGGGTCGGGGAGAGCTGGAATGGAAGTGGAAAGGGGAGAGGGGGATCAGGAGGAGGAGGAGGAGGAAGGGAAGAAAGGAGGAGGAGAAGGAGAGAAGGGGAGGAGAAGGAGGAATGGAGTGGGGGGAGGAGGAGGAGGAAGAGGAAGAAGAGAAAGAAGAGGAGGAAGAGGTAAAGGAAGAAGAGGAGGAAAAAAGAAGAGGAAGAAGATGAAGAGAAGGAGGTAGAGGAAAAGAAGGAGGAGGAAGAATAGGTAGAGGAGGAGGAGGAGGAAGAGGTGGAAGAGGATGGAGAGGAAGAGGAGTAAGAAGATGAGTAGGAACAGGAAGAGAAGAAAGAGGCGGAGGAGGAAGAGGATGTAGAGGAAGGAGAAGAAGAAGGGGGAACAGGAGTAGGAAGAAGAAAATAAAGAAAAAAAGAGGAAGAAGATGATGTGGAGGAGGTAAAGGAAAAGAATGAGGAGGAGAAGGAGTAGGAGAGGAATAAGGGGGGGAAGAGGAGTAAGAAGAAAATAAAGAAAAAGAAGAGGAAGAAGATGAGGAGGACGAGGTAAAGGAAAAGAATGAGGAGGAGGAAGAGGAGGAAGAGGAAGTAGAGGGAGAGGAGTAGGAGAAGGTGGTAAAAGAGGAGGAGAGAGAGGAGCAGAAGGATTAGAAGGAGGTGGTGGCAGGAGGAGGAAGTGGTAGAAGGAGGAGGTAAAGATGAAGATACAATGTGGGGAGTACATAAGAATAAACATAAGAATGAAGGAGACTACAAGAGACCATAATGCCTACACTAGGCACCTCCGTGAAGGCTAGAGGACGAGGAGGAAATAGAGGAGTAGGAATTGGAGATCGAGAGGAAGAGAGAGGGAGAAATAGTGAGATGAAGAAAAGGTGAGAGGGAGAGAGATAGAGAGAGAGTCAGAGAGTCAGAGAGAGGGTCAAATAGAGAGAGTCAGAGAGATAGAGAAAGAGAGAGAGAGAGAGGAGGGGAGGGAGAGAGAGATAGGAAGGGAGAGATAGGGAGAGAGAGTGGAGAGAGAGAGAAAGAGAGAGAGAGAGAGAGAGAGGGGAGAGAGAGAGAGAGAGAGAGAGAGAGAGAGAGAGAGAGAGAGAGAGAGAGAGAGAGAGAGAGAGAGAGAGAGAGAGAGAGAGAGAGAGAGAGATAGAGAGGTAAAGAGAAATAGGGAGGGAGGGAGAGAGAGATAGGGAGAGAGAGAGAGGGAGAGAGAAATAGGGAGGGAGAGAGAGATAGGGAGGAAGGGAGAGAGAGAGAGAGAGAGAGAGAGAGAGAGAGAGAGAGAGAGAGAGAGAGAGAGAGAGGGGGGGGAGAGAGATAGGGAGGAAGGGAGAGATAGGGAGAGAGAGAGAAAGAGGGGGGGAAGGGAGGGAGAGAGAGAGAGGGGGGAAGGGAGGGAGAGAGAGATAGGGAGGAAGGGAGAGATAGGGAGAGAGAGAGAGAGAGAGAGAGAGAGAGAGAGAGAGAGAGAGAGAGAGAGAGAGAGAGAGAGAGAGAGAAAGAGAGAGAGAGAGAGAGAGAGAGAGAAAGAGGAGAGAAAGTGACTCTGTAGAGAGACGCCGTTAATGGCGTTGGTGCCTGGCGTGGCCGAAGTACTGACAAAAATAGAATTCTTTCCCAACAAATCTCTTCCTCGACTTTCTTCCACTGGACCTTAGGTGACGTTATTTGCTTTGCTCTATTTGTTTATTTATTTTATTTGTTTGTATATCTATTTATTCATATACTTTTGCAATATTTTTGCGTGGAGGCTTTCCATACATTCTGTGTGCCATGAACGTTAGTTTAGGTTAGATTACGTTAATGCAGTGGTAAAGGAAGAGGTTCATATTCGGGGAAAGTGCCCCATTTGGAAAGAATTCTATTTTTTCGAGGAATATAACTTCTGGAGTTTATTGCATCCTTTCTTACGAAGTCAGGGGTAGGGGGTGGGGGCTTTGTTCAGGCACGCTCGTTTGTATCCCTTAGAGCTTGTTGGAGCCCAACCTACGTTATTAATTCCTCACTCCATCAAAAAGTTTCACATCTTAGAAGTGAGGGGAGGGGAAAAAGAAAGAAATCCTCTCTTCAGTTTAAACGATGTGGGTAGCTGGGCTCAGGTCTGTTCCTGGGAAAGGGGTGAGGGCTTCTTGGAAACGGCCGTAGGGAGGGGGCTGGTGAGGAGGGAGAAAGGGAAACCTTTCAGCCTCAGGCATAAAAGCACTCTGTTCCAACTCTAGAAAGGCTACATTTTTTCAGACATGAAACACAACTAAACGTTGAATTCCTTGCTTCCCTTGAAGCAACTATGTTACAAATTGGCCTAGCTTGAATTCCACTGTTCGCTCGGTAGGTATAGCCTCTTCCGTTACTTTATGGAATATTGTTGAACTCTCATTTTTTTTACTTATATATATATATATATGTATATATATATATATATATATATATATATATATATATATATATATATATATATATATATCATTTTACACACAGGACGTGATAACCAACCACGTACTTCTCAAAACTTTTGTAGATATAAGACTATGTACAAATAATTTAGAATCGAGATCAATTATGTATTATATAGAAACACGCATTTCAGGGGCAAAATATGAAACATAACCATTTAACTTTCTGATAACACAATACATATTATTCATGAATGTGTGGGGAGATTAGTTATTCACATTTCTATTCCGGTCGCCGCCACGTAACTTTATTCAGCTTTGTGAGGCCCCTTTAAATAGCAAAGAGATCAAGTTCACTATGTCCCCCCACCCCACCACCACGATTCTCTTTATATATTTTATTCTGGCTAAAGTAAGACTGTTATATTCAGAATAGGGTAGAATCTTGTGTTGAGGGGTTAGGAATCTCCCAATAAAACCTTTCTCTACAATGAAAAAAAATCTACGAGTTTTATTCTGTTTGTCAAATATCTAGATATCAAATTATATATTTCCGTCATATGTAGCAAAGCTGAATGATGAACTTAGAGATTGTGAACCTATACGAATGTTAGACATACTGTTGAAATGTTCTTAGAGAAGTTTAGATATCCGTTAGCAAAGACATATTCTAGTTATCAAAACAGAATTTGGAGGTAATATGTGTGAGGAAACCTAGCCTAGTGTGATAGCCCTTTAATGCACATAAACCATGCTGTATATACTGTATAACGACAGCCCAGACATGGGGGATATTATGCATACCCTAGTCCTCCATGTTGGATCTTCATATTAAGGTGTATCAGGTCACGTTACCTTCATATGGTATAAGGCGTCTTATGAAGTTAACAATTAAATTAATATTCGACATCAGGCAACTCGGAGATCAATCTGTCAGTAGTTTATGTTTCATAGCCCAGACAGACCTCTGCAACTTGAGTAAAGATCTCTTTGGTTGAGCTTACTGGAACATTGCTTTTGATTTTCGTATTTGATGTTGTGTAGCGCTGGGTGACAAGGTTGTCCTGTTTAAACATATGGGACATATGTACGAATATATCAGGTTAGTAGGTAGGCAGGCATAGGTAAACAGGTATGTATGTTCTTGTGTTTTTTTTATTTATGTTTCGTGTGCTTTGTATACTTTGTGTGCTTTGTGTGTTTTGTATGCTTTGGTTATTCTTTGTTTCTGTGTTTTTGTATTTGTTTTATTTTTATGCTTTTTGTGCACTTTTTTGTGTTTTTGTGTTTTTGTGAGGTTTGTGGTCTTGATATTTGTGTTTCATGTTTTGTGTTTCTTGTGGTATTTTTTGTGTCGTGTTTTTTATTTTTTCTGCGTTTTTGCGTTTTGTGGGTATTTCTATGTTTTCTTTTTTGTGTGTTTTATGATTTTTTGAGGAGAAATGGGCGGGGGGGTGGGGCAGTATGTGTGAGTAAATTTTGACGCAGCCCGAAGGGATTTCTCCCCGTCCTCCCTTTATATGCAAAGGGGGACGGAGAGGGGGGGTCGCCGATTAAATGAAGCGGCCTTGCTGTGGATGTACTGTGTCTTGCGACACTGCTTCTGACCCAGGGCGGTGGGCAGGGTTCAGGGATGACCCGTCATCCAGGAGGTGCTCAGATGAGAGGAAGGGTGGGAGGGGTGTGGAGTGTATTTAGGAATGAAATGGGTGGGAGTGTTTTTATGCCTTTCCCTTTGTGGCTACCTCTCTTGGAAGGGGGAAAAAGCCTTGGTATATGTATGTATGTATGTATGATTTTTTGTGTATTTGGTGTTTGGGTATTTTTGTGTTTTTGTATATGTTTTGCGCCTCTGTTTTGTTCTGTTTTGTTTTTGTTTTTTTATGTTTGTGTGTTTTTTGTGTTTTTGTGTTCTCGTTTTGTGTGTGTGTGTGTGTGTGTGTGTGTGTGTGTGTGTGTGTGTGTGTGTGTGTGTGTGTGTGTGTGTGTGTGTGTTCACCTTGGTCTTTAGATCACTAGTTGGACTCGAGATCGACAGCTATTTCCCTCCCGGAAGAGAGCTCAGAGCTCGTATGACCGATCTATGGGTAATGCTATGACCTTACACGCACACACACACCCCAACTCCCCGCCCACAAGAGTTGGAGTAACGACTCGAAGCGCAGCGATACTGAAATAATTTCAGCCCTGGGCAGGATTCGAACCAGGTACAGTCGGCACCCCCGTGCTGACAGTCTGAGACTCTTCCAACCGCCGGCGCCACCGAGTTGTGTGTGTGTATGTGTGTGTGTGTGTGTGTGTGTGTGTGTGTGTGTGTGTGTGTGTGTGTGTGTGTGTGTGTGTGTGTGTGTGTGTGTGTGTGTGTGTGTGTGTGTGTGTGTGTGTGTGTGTGTGTGTGTGCGCACGTGTTTGTGTAGGATTATTTATGTGTGCTTGTGTTTGTGTCGGTCATTTGCCCTTACATTTACATTCAGTCACCAGGAAAGTATGCACATGTCAGCATTTTGTATATTATTTTGTTTTTTACATGATTACAGAAGTTGAAGTCTGTTTACAACTACTCTCTGTTTACTTAAACCTGACAGAAACTAATTAGAAAAATAAAATCATGAGTTCTTTAATTTAAGCAAGGTTAATATGTTCAAAACTGCGGTCAAGATTAAACACAGTATGCATCCGACGAAGACAAAGACATAACAGAGAAATTAGAAATCAGACTCGGCAACCGTACATTCAGGATGAAATACGGGGAAGAAGAGCAAGGTGGGCTGGACACTGCGTACGAAATGGAGGCAGAAAGACTACCAAAGAAGGTGATGGAAGGAGGAGTAGAGGGCAGACGACCAGTAGGGAGACCCAGGTACAGATGGATGGAGTAAAGAAGGACGTGGAGAGGGTGGCACCAAGAGAGGACTGGAAAGAATTGGCAGAGGATAGAACCATCTGGAGAGGCATAGCGAAAGCGGTGAAGGGCCGTCCGGCCTGACAACCAACAGAGTGGTAGTGGAGTGGATGCATCCGTTTCTGTTACTCTCCTCGCATCCCTTTCAAACCGAGGTCTATTACTACAGAGGGATAACTGTACAAAGCTTGACGTCAGACTTTCATTCATCTGACTGGGGCAAAGAAAGTTTACTGTCTTCAAGCGCCACCAAATCTAATTTCACCACTTCTCCTTTTGGCAATCTTTTACGTTGCTCTTTCCTCTTTTTCCTTCTGACATCCTAAACATTCTTGGTCTCTCCTTGACTCGTAAACCCAACTAAAAAAATGTACATCTCAATTATTGTAGAACAACTTCAAATAATTTAGGTGTTCTGTATCACTTTTAGTAGTGTGTCTGAAATCCTAAATGGTAACAATCAATAGATCCCTCTGGATAAGCTTCTTTGAAGTAGGCCTTAGTATGCGTTCTCAAAATATTTCGTCTAATCCGAGTACGATGGGCCTCTGAAGCGACGCAGACCCTCATACATTTCGAAAAATTCTTAAAGAATTATTTCAAAAGACAGTGTCTAATCTGGGTTCGATGGGCCTCTGAAGCGGCTCAAACCCTCATACATTTTCAAAAACTTCTTAAAGAACGAACTCGACTGCGTCATATCTGAATACCATGGGTCTCAAACGACGCATACCCTCATACATTTCGAAAAAAAATTCTAAAGAATAATCTCAAAAGACCGCTTCTAATCTGAGTTTGTTGGGCCTCTGAAGCGACGCAGCTTCTCGTACATTTTAAAAAATTCTTAAAGAACGATCTAAAAAAAACAAAAACGTCGTATCTGAGTACAATGGGTCTCTGAAGCGACGCAGCCTCTCATACATTTGAAAAAATCTTAAAGAACAACCTCAAAAGACTGTCTAATTTCAGTTCGTTGGGCCTCTGAAGCGACGCAGCCCCTCATACATTTCGAAATTTTCTTAAAGAGAAGGAAATTCACCACGAGTTAACGAGAAAAATTATAAAAAAGATTGCTGTTTTATTAATCGAGGTAGGCATATCATCTCGCGACAAAATTGGTGCCACGGAGACGAATGACAGATAGCCAGGTGTCTGAATAAAATAGAAAGTTGATAACAGGTACGAAAGGGATTGCATATTCTAATGGCAAATTTCCATAGATTTTTTTTATGAAGCTAAGGGGCTATCCGTAACCACTCCACATCACTACCAAGTCTGCACCATTTAATTTCCTACCATTGATTTCGATGCCCTCGAGAACTTTCACGTAATGCGGCCGAAGATATATATATATACATATCCGTTGCGACTATTACATGATACATTTCCACGTTTTCATTAACCACGATCGCCACAGGAAATTCCAATCACCATTATCTTCATTTGGGAACATACGCCGATGGCGCGTCGCTTTATTACAACGCCGATGCCAATCCCCACACTTTCAGCAAGATCGTTGACACTACCTTGCCACGACTTCTATGACGTCCCCTTTTGTTTCTTCGAATGAGGATTGTCTCTTGCAGGGACGACCCTTTAAGTGGAATCAGCATCAGAGAAGCTTGCTACATACCCCTTATAGCTGGAATTGATGTTCAGGGATTATGCCGATAACAGACCTCGAGCAGTCGCTGATTTATACCAATTAACTACAGCAATCTCGAATCTCTGCATATATCACTTAGGTTACAAATACTACAAGTCAGCAATTCATTCGGGGGCCACTACAATTGTTTATAAACACAAAGAGGGGAGCAAAATTTGTAACTCCTCGCTTACTGGCTATTGTTTATAAACAACTAACCCATAAAAATGTAACACCAGTTTTCTACCCTTCTTTCTACCATCCTTTCTATCAGCTTTTTACACTGTATAAATATTGGCGTCATACACAAGAAATACAAATTCTGTAAGAATACACAAGAAATACAAATTCCTGTATGATCCAACATATTTATGCACTACGCTACCCAGGTATGTGAAGCTTTCCAAGACATTATTGTCCTCGCCACACGCATAGGCCGACTGAGCTGTATAATTCAATGTCTCCAAAAGCCCAGACCTTGGGCTATGGACCTGTCTAAGCAGTCTCACCTCATTGCAAAGTGATCTGAGGGCTGCAACCCGGTCCGTCAACGACTCCAAGGGAAATGTGGCACAATTGGGGGAGGCAAGGTCAATGACCCTCGTGATGTCGATGGGTGCTTCGCAATGATACTGATCGATTACTATTTACAGTACATGCGGTTGCTAAAAAGTGTCGGAACGAGCAGACATCACTGCCTCAATCCTAAATTAAGTAAGAAAGAAACAGGATACACTTTCTCCATACTTTATAGGTTTCTCCGTCCCAGAGTATAAGTCGGACATCGGTCAACAACCTTTGCAGGAATCTCAAGGATTCGCAGAAGACCCCAGAGCAACCTACATTTGATTGTCACAAACTTTTTTTTTTTAAGATCAACATAGATTGCAAACAATTCTTATTGAAATTCACGTTGGCACTCCACAAGAACACAAAGCGCTAAGATTCGATCAGTTTTTGACTTACCGGTTGTAAATCCAAACGGCTCTGGTCTCTGAAACTAGCAGAATTATGCAAACTTGTGACTGCAACAGATGGGCAAAGACCTTTCCCTGTACATTCAACAATGTAATACCATGGAAATGGTCAGTCTTCCCCCTCTTCATCTAAGATAGGGACATCCAGCTCCCCTTTCCGGTCAGCTGTGGGACCCGTGAGAGAAAAACAGCTATTAGAAAAAGTGCAGCTCTCCTTCACATATAAGATATGTCCTGTTTACCTCAACTACTTGGTAAGATTACATAAACTGAAACTTATTTTCCACTAAAGCATCGTAGAAAACGATGGGTCACACAACAAATAATCTCAATATAAGTTCTTATGATAGGAT
>NC_134811.1:26700245-26702745 GCF_046742065.1 Oratosquilla oratoria | reverse complement strand
GATGTAATTATACGAAAGCGCTCTGCTTCGTTAGTTTACTTTTCCTAGTGATTACTTACGCATTTGTGAACACACGCTCCTAGTGTTTTTATTGCACATACATACATATACCAAGGCTTTTTTTCCCCCTTACAAGGGAAGTTGCCAAAAAAGAAAACGGCATAAAATCATTCCCACCCATTCCATCCCTAAATACACTCCACTCCCCTCCACCCTCAACTCCCATCTTAGCACCTCCTGGATGACGGGTAGCGACTGCCAGAATAAAAGAAAGATTTACACGAAGTACGGTGCCTTACATTTTGAAGAGAAAAAATAAATAAATGAATGAGCTCACGTTTAAATGAGTAAATGAACTGATGAAACAAACATTAGTTAGACTATTAATCCATTAATTACTTTAAAAATCCATGAGTGTGTGCGTGTGTGTGTGTATGGGTGTGTGTGCGTGTGTGCGTGTGTGTGTGTGTGTGTGTGTGTGTGTGTGTGTGTGTGTGTGTGTGCGTGTGTGTGTGTGTGTAACCCTGGCGAAAGGTTGTTTTACAATAGAATGTAGAATGTTACTAACTTCGCAGGCTAAACTTATAACATTATCGCTATAACTCATAGTTACCCCAGCTACTACATAATAAAGGAATATTACTGAAAGCTGAAAAAAGCAGTATATTAGATAATAAGTGTAGATTTGGAAGAATATAAGGTGGGATGAATATATCTAACTAAAGCTAAACAAAATTAAATTAAATTAAATTAAATTAGATAATATTTCTGAGTAAAGTTAGACATTGTCCTAGAATGTGTTGGATAATATAGAAGGTTGACGACAACCGCTGGCAGGAAACAGGATATTAGATCATATTGTGTCTTCGAGATTATCTCTCTGTGTACCAAGAGTCTTCTTCCTCCTTAGTCTGTATCATGACTAGAAACCAGACAATATTATGACTTGTAAAAGACAAATTGTAATTTTGTGTAAGTTATGTGCATTGCAAATGTAAATAGAAGCCAGAGAGTATTACGATCTTTAAAAGGCAAATTGTAATTTTGTGTAAGTTATGTGCATTAGAGATATGAATAGAAGCCAAAGAATATTACGATCTTTACATGGCAAATTGTAATTTTGTGTAAGTTGTGTGCACTGTAGATATAATAACTGGATAGGATTACGATTTGCAAAAGACAAATTGCAATTTTGTGCAGATTGTGTGCACTGCAGATATAGATAGGAACAAGACAATATTATAATTTGTAAAAGACAAAATGTAATTTTGTATATGTCGTGTGCTCTGCAGGTATTGATAGAAACCAAACAATATTACGATCTTCGAAAGACAAATTGTAATTTTGTGAAAGTTGTGTGCATTGCATATATAGACAGAAATTAGACAATATGATGATTTGTAAATGAGATACTGTAATCTTGTGAAAGTCAAGAACTAGAGACTTTGTATTCGATCAGTGAAATGGATATGGTGGAAGCTGTTTACATGGAGCACAGTAGTCCCTCCCACATCCGAACTAATTGCTCCACAAGGTGTTTGGATATGCGGGGTGTTCGGATAATCGAGGTGAAAATTGCATCAAATACACATAAATTATGTTCGGATAATGGCGAGGTTCGGATGACATAACATCACAATAGTCTTTTTACGATTTAATACTTTCAGATAGGCATATATCGACCCAAAGAAAAGTATGTTCAACCCCCAACCCCCACATCTCCTTAACCCCCTTGACAGCGACTATAAAAGGACCACTTAGGTAAATTACAAGTCAGAAGGAGCCATCACCAGTAAAAAAAAAAAAAAAAAAATGAGAATCGCTGAGTGAAAACCACTTTCTCTCTCTCTCTCTCTTTCTCTCTATCTATCTATCTATCTATCTCTCTCTCCCTCTCTCTCTCTTTTGAGGTTACTCGAAGACCCTTTTGATGGGGAGAGGCCCTCAAAGCTACGGAGGCACAAAGGAAGGTGGAGGGCAGATATTAAAGAAACGGGGCATAAGAAAAAAGTGAGTGATATTGTGTGAGTGAGTGAGTGTGTGTGTGTGTGTGTGTGTGTGTGTGTGTGTGTGTGTGTGTGTGTGTGTGTGTGTGTGTGTGTGTGTGTGTGTGTGTGTGTGTGTGTGTGTGTGTGTGTGTGTGTGAGGCATCTGTGGGTAACAATTACGCAACCAGCTAAAGAATGCAAGAAAGCGACTTGTTGGCTAATCTCCAGTGTAAAGCATCTCCTAAACAATCAATAACACTTCAAAGTAATCTTTATTGAACAATAACACGAACATATTAGAAAACCATATAAGGAGATATATATATACTCCATTATAGTATCGACTTGACATACTGAGGAGGGAAGGAAGAGGAGGAGGAGTAGAAGGTAGGGTAGAGAAGGGAAAGGAGAAGAGTGAAGGCGAAGGGAAAGAGAGAGGAAGAGAGGGGCAAAGAAGAGGATGGAAGGGACGAGGGGAGGAAGAGGAGAATATAGTGGGGAGGGTAAAGAGA
>NC_134811.1:26687745-26695245 GCF_046742065.1 Oratosquilla oratoria | reverse complement strand
AGTCACATGTGAAATATCAAACTAGTATGGGATTACCTCAGTTAAAGCACAGCTTCATACACGCACACATGCAAACACACACACACACACACACACACACACACACACACACACACACGGTTGGTAGAGTCTCAGACTGTCAGCACGGGGGTGACGGCGGTACCTGGTTCGAATCCTGCCCAGGGCTGAAATTATTTCAGTATCGCTGCGCTTCGAGTCGTTACTCCAACTCTCGTGGGCGGGGAGTTGGGTGTGTGTGTGTGCGTGTAAAGGTCATAGCATTACCCAAGATCGGTCATACGAGCTCTGAGCTCTCCTCCGGGGGGAAATAGCTGTCGGTCACGAGTCCAACACGTGATCCAAAGACCAAGGTGAATACATGCAAACACACACACACACACACACAAATGCACATATTATATCCTCCTCCTCCCTCGTATATCTTTACTTCTTTTTTCTCCCTCTCCTTTCCCCTCTCCTCTTCCTCTTCTTCTACTCTCATTTTCTCTCCTCTCTCACCTTCACTCTTCACCACGAACTTGAAGTAGGGATGGGGAGGGTTGAACGAGCCCTGAGAACTAGATTCTTATCACTAGAAAAAGAAACAAGAAAAAAATCTAAATTCCGTCTCACCGTTTCATGTGAGGCGGAAGCAGTGAATCCTTCCTATTTCCCTTCTTTTACGGTCGAGTCAGTTCTGATAGCTGGTGGACACACGCACACGGAAAGGTCAGCTATAAATTCCAAACATGGGTTTCTTTTGTCGTTTTGAAAAGGGGGCTTTACCGACCTTGATACTGAATTATAATGAACTGCGTTTCTGTTTTTATTAATCGCTTCAAACAGGAAACAGTTCTATTCCGAGCACCCTTACATGTTGTAACACATCATGTGGCATAGGAGAGACGTGTTTTTGTGCAAACAAATGCAATCTAGGAATGATTACTTCGAAAGAAAAATATTCGACAATACAATTTTACACAACATAAAAACCGACTTACTCTCAGCAAGCCGAAGCAACTTAAGTTGAAATGCTCCAGACTTCACATGTGTAGAAACCAGTTACAACATCGAAGAAGTGAAAATTAAATACTCCAAGAATAAAAGAAATATAAATATACGAAGCTTCCTCCTAAGACGAACATAAGAAATAAATAGAAAGATAAATAGATAACTAAAAAAAATGGCTGCTTGGGTTCCTTTGAATCCTTCCTTAGGTGATGTACATATCCTAACAGACGGGAAAGGAGCCCAAAAGTCTTTAGAAAGAGGAGTATCAACAAGGTGCTGACAATGAAACAAATCAGTTGCAAATGTAGTGAAAAGGGAAGCGTAGTTAATGTGTCAATAATTGATTTAGAGAACACGTATGATAGTGGACAGGAGGGCTGTATGAAAAGCACTGAAGATGTATCTGCTGGAAACACGATTGTTGCAGAAAGTGATATATGTATGATAGGAACGTGGTGTATACGGCTCTGAACTAGGACTCTAATAAGGAAAAAATCAAATGATAAGAAGGATTAATAAAAACAAAATGAGGACAAGAGAAAATACAAAGCAAAAGTAGAAAGTAGAAAATAAAAAAAATAAAAAAATAAGAACAAAACTAAAAAGAGGCTTGGAAAGGGAATAAGCAGTCAGACTCTGTGGCACTAAAGATGATGAAGCAGATGGAACGAAGATCGAGAAAAATAAGCAAATGAATGAAGTAAAGATCAAATTGAATAAGTTAAAATTAGATAGACAAAAAATAAAAATGAATAAAATCTATAGATAAAATATATATATTGGTGGAAATGGAACCAAATGGAGGTGGTCTTCCCGTTAGAAATGACATGGAAAATGAGAAAAGTCCTAGGATGAATCAAGAAAAACGAATGCACAAAAAGAACTTCCTAAAAACATGGACACATAAATAAATAGATAAAGAAATAAATAAGGATATATATATATTATATATATATATATATATATATATATATATATATATATATATATATATATATATATATATATACACATATATATGTGTGCACGAAGAACCCACGGTCGGAATTAAAAAGAAAACTAAGAAAGTTAAACTTCTGCATTTCGGCTATAGCTATTAGCCGAATAATAATTGTTTAACTTCTTCCCAGTTACTCTTTTAATTCCGACTGTGGGTTCTTCGTGCATTTCACAAATGTGCTACTACAGTTTGTCAGTTATATATATATATATATATATATATATATATATATATATATATATGTATATATATATGCATATGTATATGCATATACATGTATATATATATATACATGTATATATATATATATATATATGTATATATATGCATATGTATATATATATATATATACATATATATATATATATATATATATGTATATTTATGTATATGTATATATATATACATATATATACATATATAAATATAATATGTGTGTGTGTGTGTGTGTGTGTGTGTGTGTGTGTGTGTGTGTGTGTGTGTGTGTGTGTGTGTGTGTGTGTGTGTGTTTTGTCAACCCCTTCGATGTCCAGCTTGCATACGCGCACACACACGCATATGGAGCAAACAGTACTTCAACGTCTTCAAGCCAGTTCTCGAGAGATCTACTGTTCCTTGGGATCTGAAGCCAAGGGACATTCAATTGTTCTTAGTGACCCGAGGATTAGGCTTTCCAGACAACGCCCAGAACACCTGCGTCGGACAAAAGGGACCTCGCACTTCCCGACTACATTAGACGCGGCGTCTAGGGTCATCGTCAACCAACCGACGCGACGAACTTTTTTTTTTCTTCAAATGTGAATATGGCAACCCTTGTACATATGTATATGTACATAGATTCTGGCAACCCCCCGAGGTTTCTTCGGAGGTTGCATGTATGTATAAACAAAACAAAAAATGTAACATTAAAGGAAACAGAACTATACGAGTTTGCCTCTCTAAACACCAGTACCTTAAATGTAGATAGAACTACAAATCTACATTCTGGTGCCAGCGTGGGATCGCAAGCGGCAACCCATTCCTCCGAAGCAACAATTCTACAGCAGCAGATCCGGTTGAATATAGCCATTTCCCAACTACGATCTTCGCTGAAATCCAGCATCCTACTACGAAGCAAAGAGTTCTACTTCTACGCTGTGCATCACCCAGCATCACTACGAAGGCACCGCTGCATTACCTCACTCCATTGTACAAGCAGTACGAGCAGATCATTCTTCATCCGGCATCCAACTACGAAGCACCACCGCATTGCTTCGCTGCATCCTCCAGCATCTAGTGCGAGGCAGCCCCTCCTGACGGCATTCTACAACATCCAAGACGCCTACCGCCTCCGCGCCAACATCGAAAGGTTGGACAATCTCCCTTCTCCAACATCGCATCGCGCTTCGCACGTCACCACACCAACAGCCAACGATCGTCTTCTACACGCCAACGACCGTCGTGGCATCAACAGATACGCCCCCCCCTCCCACACACACACATACACAGTCCACACATCTACCTTCGCAAAAGCAAATAAGATTCTAGGACTGATTGCGCCATCTTCTGACTTCAAAGGTCCATCTCTCATTAACAGGCTATATAAATCGTTAGTTCGTCCACATTTGGAATATTCTGTTTCCGTATGGGCACCGAATCTCATTAAAGACATTGACAGATTGGAAAAAGTGCAACGGCGAGCCACAAAACTGATTCCAAATATCAAAAATAAATCATACGAAAATCGACTAAAACACATGAATCTGTTTTCCCTAAAAATGCGTAGACTCAGAGGTGACTTGATACAGGTCTTTAAGATTCTAAAGGGAATCGACAACATCAAAAGTGACAACATTTTTACTAAATGAGAATCAGACAAGAAACAATGGTCTCAAACTGTCAGGAAATGGATTTAATTTGGAAGTAGGTAGACACAACTTCGCCAACCGTGTAGTTAATGCATGGAACAAACTTCCTGCAGAGGCAGTGTAATGTAGTCCAATTCGAAGCTTTAAGAATCATTTAGATAAACTCCAAAGCAAGATGCTGTAATGACTGTCCTTTATTTCATATTATTTGTTTATTTTTGTTATCATTTGTCTGTTTGTTTATTATTATTTGCTTCTCATTTATTATCAATTATATGTCAATTCATTATTATTTTCAGCCATCAGCTCTACGTCTAATAATGGTCATACTTGCATTTTAATTGCCAATGACACTACACCACTCCTCCATCTCACAGTTGGTACTAACATTTGCAATTTCGAAGTATATCCTTCACACATCAAAGTCATGGATGACAAATTCCCCACTTCTTAAGTTTGTACCACAATTTCCGACGTGCCCACAGCATAGGAACCCCTTGATGCATCACATCTCAAACCCATAGACCTCCATGATGTACAAACCGACTTGCATGTACTTTGCAACAAGTTCAGACATAACATTGTCACTCCAGGTGGACCCCATGGAGTCACTAATCTTATTGAACATCATACACCCCTTCGTGAAAACTCTAAATCACGTTACATTCCCGCGTACAGATTATCACACAGCAAACGCATGATTGTAGACACCCTTATCCAAAACATAATTGCGGAAGACATTATTGAATTATCCATCAGCGAATGGAACTTCCCCCTCTTTGTTGTCCCTAAACACGATGGTTCCTTCCACCCTGTAATAGACTTCAGAGAGATATGCTAACCATACCAGATAGACACCCAATCACTCTTACAAGACATTTTCCACTCCGTCGGTGAAATCAACGTATTGTTCACGACCTTGGACCTCATGTCGGGATATTTCCAGATCCCCCTTGCTCCAGAGTCTAGGTCTCTAACACCCTTTAGCACACTCACAGTTCATTATCACTTCAAACGACTAGCCATGAGTCTTGTTTCAGCTCCTTCAGTGTTCACACGACTTATTCACACAGTACTTGGCGGACTCATAGGTCATTCAGTGTTTATGTACCTCGATGATGTGAACATCGCTTCTAAATCCATTAGCAAACATCTACACACTGTCTTCTCACGACTAAAATAAGCAGGTTTCAAACTGAAGCTTAAGAAGTGTTCCTTCGTTGAGAAAGAAATGCGCTTTTTAGGGCATGTCCTTAATTCACAAGAAAATTTAACCTCGCAGGACAAGGTCAATGTAATAGTTGATTTTCCACGTCCTACTTATGTAGAACACATACGTTCACTCCTTGTTCGGTCAGGATTATACGTACGTTATATCCAAGGTTACGCTAGTATAGCAGCACCATTAACTTCAATACTTAGAAAGGACAAACCCCTCATTTGGACATCTGACAATAAAAAAAAACTTTAATGAATTAAAGAAAGCATTAACCACGGCACCTGTCCTTGCTTTCTCAAACTACAAGCTTCCTTTCACAATCTGCACTGATGTGTCCTACATAGGACTTGGCGCAGTCGTCATGCAACACCACGGCACAAAACTCAGACCAATTCCCTATGCGAGTCACACACTCAACAAACACGAGCGAAATTACTCAGTCACAGGCATAGAAGATTTAGCAGTTATATACGCACTCAAACATTTCAAAGAGATCATCCTTGGTTACGAAAAACATACGTATATATATATATATATATATATATATATATATATATATATATATATATATATAAATATATGTATATATATGTGTATATATACATATATATGTATATATAGACATACATATGTATATATATATATATATATATCATCGTTCTTACACCTCTTCAAAGGAAAGAATTTTTAAGGAAAACTTACCCGTTGGTTCCTTATCATACAAGAGTTCATGCCCACATTTCATTTTGTTCAAGGAAAGGCAAACCTAGTTGCAGACGCTCTCAGTCGCCATATTGCGACCATCATTCAGAACCCTTTTTCAGTAACTCCTATACAACCGCGCGTTGCCGCAGCGCAGAGATTAGACCCTCTTTGGAAACGTGTCATATACTTCCTCAAATCTGTAGACACAACTGACACAGAAAACTTTCCTCCTGATCTCGACAATTACACGTTAGTTGATGACATTCTGTATCACAAAACAACACTAATGAACAAACATAAACCCACAGATCAGCGTTTCAACTTGTAGTCCCTACAGAGCTCATTCCAGAACTTTTAAAACGTATACACGATTCACCCATTGCTGCACACCCTAGCAAGGAAAATTGTATTGCACAAGCCAGATTGCAATACTTCTGGTTAACCATGAGGAAGGATATACACGCCTACATTGACGCTTGTTATCGTTGGAACATTAAAGCAAACAGACCTATACGAGTTTACCTCTCCAAACATCAGTACCTTAAATGCAGATAGAACTACAAATCTACATATATATTATGGTTTAACGTCATAAACTCGCGCCCTTCGGGAGGCTAGGACGGTGCCCCTTGCAGATGACTTTGTAGCGAGGAATTTAATTAACCATGCACTTGGTTCAACTTCGCCGATAGCAGGGTTCGAACCACCATCCCCTCGATCTTCGCCACAAATAACAACGCCCTAACCCACTCGGCGAGCGAGCTTTCTTAAAGAGAATATACTGATTCATAATCAAATGTCAGAAGGAAGACATCTTACCCTTCCGTACCACATGGCATTTCTTTCTTTACTGTTTCTGGTGCCAGACCATTTCATTCACGTCCAATCAATAGCAAAGGGGATGTAACCTATCTCAATGAACCCCTTTTGTGCCGGGTGCCACAGTGGGAGGAAAAATTTTACTGTGTAGAAAAACTCAAAGGTAATAAAACATCAAGATCTGACGGTGACAAAAATGAAGCCAATGAACGACAGATATATAAGCTTAACTTCATCCGTAGGTAAAATTATGAAAGCTATCAACAGAGATGCTATCGAACATTACTTAGAATGTAACTTTGATCAATGACAATCAGCATAGAAAACTTTTACTGTGGTTGTTGTCAAACTCTCGTTCAATTCCGTGGCACCCCTCCCCCATCCGCTGGGAAAGGAGATGATCCTTCCACTTGTAGTCTCTACGTCAGGGGAAGGTGTCAAATGATAGTTATGGTCTCCCTATTAGAAACAAGAGTTGGGGTCCTGACTCCAGTTTTCCTTGTTCTTTCTTCCTCTCTCTCTCTCTCTCTCTCTCTCTCTCTCTCTCTCTCTCTCTCTCTCTCTCTCTATGTACACAGAACCCAAACAAATTGTTTCAGGGTTCATTCTGTAGTGTTGCGGGACCCAAATCTTTACCAAGCATAGCAGAACAGTGACACTGAAGAGAATAACAAAAGTCAGAGGGACAGAGGGAGGTAGAGGTTCAAGGAGAGGGACGCAGGGAGCAGAGATGAAGCAAGTGGGAAAAGAAAAACATAGGGAGAAGGAGAAAAGGAGAGAGGGAGAGGATAAAAGAAAGGGGGAAAGGAGAAGAAGGAGGAAGGGATGGAAAGAAGGGGGATGAGAGGGGAAAAAGAGAAGAGGGGAAAGAAAAGAGAGGGAGATAAGGAAATATAGGG
>NC_134811.1:26660245-26682745 GCF_046742065.1 Oratosquilla oratoria | reverse complement strand
TAAACGTAAATACATAAAAAACATGAATAATTACTTAGATTTTATTAATCTTTTTATAAAGACCTAACAAGACGATGTATTATTGTGTGATTGTATCAACCAGATTAGGAACGTCCCTATGTTCTTTTGCAAAGTCTCTTTCTGCCCAATGTCTACATATTTTCTTGCAAGTTCCATAGTATGTGACGTAATTCAGGAGTCATACTGTATTCTGAAATACATAAAATCTCCACGCGAAGCAAATGCACATACGCACGTGTACGTGCACGCGCACGTACCTACAAACTCCCTCAAAAGAACGCGCACACAACACACACACACACACACACACACACACACACAAAAAAAAAAACACGGACGCACATTTCCATCTGAGTCGGTAAATGGAGAGTATGTTGTGCAAGATGGACAGTCTAGTAGTATGCGTTATATTGTGAAGAGAAGTTTACATTGTCCAATGGAAAAGTATTTCCCTGTCGTGAGAAGTCCATGTAGGTGGCGGCACACTAAGCTAGCATGCTACTTGCTTTTGCTATTTCGTTTGAGTAGAAATGAATTTTGTTACATTATTCTAGACTTCTGCAAGAACATCTCAACAATTTGTCTAACATTCGTATATGTTTAACTTCTCTGAGTTCATCATTCAGGTTCTCACTATATGACGTAAAAGTAATTTGACATTTGGAAATTTGAAAAACAAAAGATCCTAACCGAAGTAGCAAAAGCGAGTAGCATGCTAGCGAGAAATGCCGCCACATTAAGCTGTAGAAAATCAAGCGGACACGCACTTTGTGCCCCAGGGATATCATCTCGACGGCGACCCTTAAACCAGCAAATACTTTCTCCAAGACAATTTATTCAACGACGCCATGCACGTGTAGCGATGCTACTGTGAGATGAGAAAGAGGTTTGGTGAGTTCGTCATTTGTGAGGTGAAACTAAACTGATTTTACATGCGGCCAGGAGCCGATATAGATATACCGCGTGGTGCGTAGTTACATGATTGCACTGGATTAGGTTAGGTCGGGTCAAGCAGGGTCGCATTGTCAAAGGCGCGTCAGGTCTAGCCTTGTAGACGACCACGTGTGCTCCACGCCACGTGTTTGTCACGTTTGTACACGCGCATTTACGGCATTTACCGATTAATGTATAAAGAATGAACATGTCATATTGCCATGATGAAGTTAAATTTTCTGGCATAAAGGGGAAAACTACTTACATCATGATGTCCTAATGCACGAGCCTCACCTCATCCAGACGCCCTCACGAAAATAAGAAGTCCCACCCCAAAAACAAGAGCATGACAAGGGTTCTTAACCTCTTTCCTGTTATCGTATCTCTCAGCTGGTTCAAATCGTCTGGCACCAGCCACATTTAGCATCCTAGACAACTCCATTCTCAGACACCATTCCCGAGAAGATATGTGTGCAGTAAAAATTGACGTACTACAATAAAAGTACATCTTCTCTTTCTGGAGCGATCCTCTGTGGGTTTTTTACTTACCCTTTGATACATGCATATTCGTATTTAGCAACCCTCCTAGAATTAGTGATATTGATGAAAAACTGTAATGTACAATATCATTCACAATGTAGTGTAGTGCCAACATGTGCTCATAATGTGGATCATGTAGAAGCGGCCTTACTTACGTTTGTGGAGTGATTGAGATGGACATCCATAACTACACCATGTTATGCTGTTGCTGTTGCACATTCATTTTCTATTATTTTTCTTTTTTTCTGATAGAAGAGTTATTCGAGTTCCGTAACACTTTGTGCACATACTGTACGAGTATATGCAACTGTATCCTATTCACAATTTATGAGTAAATGTGACCTATTATCGAAGAAAGTCTCAAATGCTTAAGGGTACATCAACCAACACCACTCGACGTAAACTGTCAAGTCTGGTGGCAGCTAACGGACGCATGCCCTGAGAGTAGGGTTGCCAACCGTCCTCTATTTCAAAGGACAGTCCTTTATTCAGCTCTATTTATCCTTGTCCTTTATTAAGATTTGAAATGACACTATTTGTCCTTTATTTTGAAATTGTTTTGACTGATAGTTCAATTTCCTGCTCTCAAGATATGATTGCAAAAGCGTTTACGTCTTGTAAGAGTGCAGTGTCAACTCTGCAGTCTGCACAATACCAGAAGCACAGAGCGGCAGACCGCAGAATAGGGTGTAAAATTCGCCTCATATTATGTATAACTCAATTCTCAATTATCCACCTATCAACTGAAATAAAATTTACGAAGAACCAAAACAAATATGGCGTATTACAACAAGGTAGTGATGAGGCCCTTCACAAAATCGAGCCGTAATTTGTAATAAATATCAGAACAGTGAAATCTATGTGAGAAAAATTATAATAGTAGTGACAATATTTAATGTTATTATCAGATAGAAATATTAATTGGATTGGTGTTTTCGAGACATGAAATTTTTTAACATTGTTACTAGATTGTACTGATTAAGCCCAGCTTTTCAAGTGCTAGCATTTCGATTTCAGTTCACATTTCAAGTTATGCGCCTTTTAGATACATGTTCGTTGGGCCATGTGGTATCTTTTTGTTTAATATTATCATGGTTGGTGAAAAATTATAATTAGTAACTATTATTTTCAAAATTAATACAGCTAATGACATCATCGTGAGCCTGTGAGCCCCAGTGCTTGTTGTCAGGGTTGCCAGGTGGTGCCAAATTTGGCAAAATGTGCCATAAAATGGCTATCTCTTAAAAAACTGCCAAATTCTTATGGCACTTTTGTAGTTTTGCCATAAAATGCCAAATTGTGAGAACATCAGGATAATTGATTGGAGAGCATATAATGTTGATCTCAATGACATGAATGCCTTTTGGTGTTATATATACAATCACACAAATGCCATTGGCTCACCTTGCTTTCGAGATCTTGCAACTTCAGTTTTGTCTGCTTTGTCTTTGCCTATATCAAATGCATTTGTAGAAAGAATGTTCAGCCATGTCATAATTGTGAAAAGTAAATTAAGAAACAAAATTAGCTGTGACCTTTTGAACAGCATTCTGATGATAAAATCTCATTTGATAACAAATAGCTCATGTTGCAGAAATTTCAGTGACAGACATGCTACAAAACTTCAATGAAAGTATGTATAATAGCCACAAGATCAAACACAAGAAGAACAGATAGAAGGAATACTTGACCATCTTGATATGGATGATGATAATTTTATGCTCTTAAGGTGACTGAGTATGTAAAGCAGCCAAAGAGGATATTTCTATAATACATTTTAGTTCAGTGTCTTATGAAATGTTTTGATAAATTTTGCTACATAATGGAAGGAATCAAACTTTATTTATTTTATATAATATATTTTTGTTAAAATACCAAATAGTATGAGTCAATTTTTGTTCCAGTGTGTTATGCAACAATTTTTTTTTTTATAAATTTTGCTGGATAATAGAAGGAATCAAGCTTTATTTTCTATAATATACCTAGATACAACACATGAGTCAATTTTAGTAAGTGTCTTATGAAATGTCTTGATAGATTTTGCTGGATAATAGAAGGAATCAAACTTTTATTTTCTATTATATATTTTAGTTAAAATACCAAATAGTATGGGTCAATTTTTGTTCCATTGTCTTTTGAGATAAGATGTCTTTGATAAAAAAAAATTATATAATATATTTTTGTTAAAATACCAAATAGTATGAGTCAATTTTTGTTCCAGTGTGTTATGCAACAATTTTTTTTTATAAATTTTGCTGGATAATAGAAGGAATCAAGCTTTATTTTCTATAATATACCTAGATACAACACATGAGTCAATTTTAGTAAGTGTCTTATGAAATGTCTTGATAGATTTTGCTGGATAATAGAAGGAATCAAACTTTTATTTTCTATTATATATTTTAGTTAAAATACCAAATAGTATGGGTCAATTTTTGTTCCATTGTCTTTTGAGATAAGATGTCTTTGATAAATTTTGCTGGATAATGGAAGGAATCAAACTTTATTTATACAGATTTTTTTATGTTAGTATATGTATGATTAACCTAGTTTTGATGTGGATGAAGATGGTAAGAGGTTTCATATTGATGGAGAAATTGCCTAATTACTGGAAAAAAAAAAAAACTTGTTTAGTTTTGTACCTGTTTCTGTATTTCCTCCTGCCTATGACTTAATAATTTAAAAAAAAAATGTGTCTGGACACATGTCTAGACTTTATCCCTTATTTTTAATTACTGGTATGTAGTTACTTATTTCCAATTTATTGGTTTTACATTGATAAAGATTCTTGGTTTTCATAGAGATGAAGTAGAAGAATATTCTTCCATTTTCAAGTTACTACTCTACTCTCTCTCTCTCTCTCTCTCTCTCTCTATATATATATATATATATATATATATATATATATATATATAAATATGTGTGTGTGTGTGTGTGTGTGTGTGTGTGTGTATTATTTTATTGCCAAAATGCTTGCCAAATTGGGCATTAGTGTTGCCAAAAAATGCCAAAATTCACACAAATTAATGCCACAAAATGTTGGAACCACCTGGCAACCCTGCTTGTTGCTCATTCAGTTGAATGCTGGTTCTCTTGCACAGCAGCACTCACTTTAAATAGCCAAGAAATAGGTTAGAGAACATTTTTTTTAAAGTATGTTAATTTCAGGAGTTTGAAGTTATAAGAAATTCTGGGCTTTATGCGCTACCATAATTTGTTTTTTCAGAAGCTAAATAGACCTACCATAGCCTAAGCTATATTCACATATTATTTGAAATATCTTCTAACGGTGTCTGTGTCTTGGCCTGTTTGAAGTGCATGCATCGACTCTAGACCTTGTTTAGCAACATATGTTTTATTTCAATGCTAAATAAATTATTTTCTTCACAGGGTTTTAAAACATTAGTAAGGCGGGACTGCTTAAAATTTTGTAGGGATTGTGCTCATATAACAAAGACTGGGAAAAGAAGTATAAATGGTTGGCAGCAACAAATGTTTCACAAGAGGAAAAGTGCATTATTTGTAATAGCACTTTTCAAATTGGCTATATGGGTGTTGTAGCTATCAAACAACATAAAACTTCTGATAGTCGTAAAACTGCAATGCTTTAGCTTCCAAATATTTAATTAATATTTTTTCGTAAAAGCCAATACGAAAGAAGATAATGTAATTGCTTCAGAAGTAACTCAAATATATCATGCAATTTAACATAATCATTCCTACAACTCCCTTGATTGTAGCTTGAAATTGAATTCAAAACTTTACCAGGACTCCAAAGTAACTGGAACGAAATCTTGTGGTCGGAGTAAATCGGAGGCCATAGTTACAAACGTGTTAGGTAAAAAAGCATTGGAAGTAGCATTGAAAAATTTGAAACAACATGACCCTCCTCTATATTTTTGCCTTCAAATTGATGGTTCTAACCACAACAACAAGAAAATGTTTCCCGCATGTGTTCAATATTTCAGTATGGAATTTGGTGCAGTGAATGACACTATTGACTTTTTTGAAAATGCTGATGAAAGTGCAGATAGAATGTTTAGATGTTTGAGACTATGGGCAATTTGCAACTTGACTAGGAAAGAGTTTCATGTTTTAGTGCAGATAATGCAAATTGCAATTTTGGAATAAAACATTCTTATATACTAACATTCTCACACTAAATGACAGTGTTATTAAAGCTGATTTTAATGAGCACGTCTTACATAATTTAGTAAAAAGTGTTTTGCAAAACTTGAATGTAAATGTAGAAAATATCATCCTGAAAATATATGGACATTTTTCAGTATCGGCAAAAAGAACTGAAACTCTTAAAGACTTTCATTTATTTGTAGAGACAGAATATAGATTCTTCAGCAAGTACCTACCAGATGGTTATCACTTCAGTCATGTATTGAAAGAATTTTACTTTCTTGGAAAGCCTTGAGTTCCTATTTCTTAAGTAGACCATCTTATTACTCTAAACAATTATATAAACTTCTTTCCATTGATGATGATTCCACAAAAATACCCCAAATTATTTAAATATATCTGATGTTCTCGCAACATGTAAAGGAGGTTTTCAAATTATCAATTAAAGAACTTGAAAAGACTGAAACTACAGCTGTAGATATTTTCAATATCATGGCAGATTTAAGAAACAAGTTAAGATCTCGATATGCGAAAGAATTTTTCGATTATCAAGTTCAACAATAACTGAAAAATTTAGGTACTGATGAGGCTCGAAAGATAGTTGGAGACTAAATCTTTTTTTACCTCTGCCATCACATATTTGGAAAACAGAATAGATTTCGATGAAAATTCAACATTCGGCAAATTATCAAATCTAAGTTTCTTAGGCCATTCATTCCCAAAGTTTTAGAAATTTGTAGAAGTAGTAGAGCATTTGAAGAGAGAAAAAAAGCTTAAATTAAAGTAAAGGGATGGAACAAATTACTGAAAACCTACCACAGTAAATGGAGCAAGATCCTAGTAACAAAGAAACGAGGCAAACTGTGCTATTCATCACTGAAACTACTAGAGTCATAAAACAGACAACAAGGAAAAAGCATAGGGATTCCTTTCTAGTAAGTATATCGACATCCAAAACACTGAAAGAAATATCTAATAATGTAAATAAGGTAAGAGGTGTACCGAAAAATAGTCTAGCCTAACCCGAAAGAAAAAGCTAACAATCTTATGAATAATTGAACAGAAATATGCAGAACAGGAAACTTACCGGAATATATCAAAACAGTTTTAAGAAATAAAAGTCACATGAGACAGCAACTCGTTTTCAATCAAAGGGGTATAACTGATAACACTTGCAATCCTATCACAAGAAAAAGAAAAAATAGTAATAATAAATGTTACATAGCGTTAAGAATGGTAAATCCACTGCACCTGGTGAAGGTGGGTTGATTTATAGTAATTAGGCTTGTTAGTATGGAAAATTGTCCTGTTTTAGATCTCTTCATTCTATCGTTTTGAAACGGAAGGTTACCTGTAAAATGGAAAACTGCCCTAATCATACCAATACCTAAAGGTGAATCAAATTGTGATTATAGGCCGGTGTCGTTGATTGACATCTTGCCTATGTAAAACAATGGATCGAGTAGTGCTAAGCAGAATAATGTATAAAATAGATATTCTAATGTATAAAAATCTATATGGATATATAAAAGGTAAAAGCACTGTAGATTGTGTTATTAAATGTATGAGTTATGCATAAATTAATTAAAGATTTTTGTTGACTTAAAAGATGCATTTGATAGAGCAAATAAAAGTTTTGTTTTGGAAGGATTACTAAATAAAGGAGTCAAGGTAAATTTTCATATTGGATAGCTGACTATTTTACTAGAAGAGGAGCAAAAGCTTTATTTCAAGGGAACGGTTCAGAAGAGGAGATGGAATTGGGCACCCCAAAAGGAGAAGTGGTAAGCTCAATTTTGTTTATGTTCTCGTGGATGAAATTGCAAGTTACAACTTTTCCTACGGAAGTCAAATGATAATTCATACTGATGACATCCTTATACAATGCAAAACTAAAGAGTCGATGAGTAATGGTTTAAGCGACCTACAACATCTGTGTAAAATATTAGGATTAGCTATAAGTGAACATAAAACTAGATATCAAACAAGAACAAATGATAAAGAGTTCTGGATAAATGGAGTAAAATTAGAAATGGTGATTACTTATAGATATTTTGGTATGTATACATCATTTAGTAATACCAAAAGCCAAATATCACATGTTAAAAACATATCTATGTCTAGACTTAAACCTTTGAAAATTCTAGCTAACAAAGGTAAAGGCTCTGGTATACCTGTATTAAGGGGTGCCATCTGGTGAATTTTTCACGAATATTTTTTAAATTTTACTTTTCAGATTTATTTGCTCACCCTGTCATTGCTACCCGAAACTATCAATTGGTGATTTTTTTTTTTTTCTAAAAATTAAATCCCTCCCCCCCCACGCCATTTTTAAATTACCCGGGCATCATAGCGTGAACGTGCGCTAGAAAATGAGGTATCATTCAATGCTTATAACTTCGTAGAACTATCATAAGGTATTTTTCTTTATATGAACTTCTACGTAACACCAGAGAGGTTGTTACGCTGCGTTCGTGCAATATTTCTCTTATATTCATCTTGCAAGATCACTTGCAAACGTAAGCTTGCAATAGTAAAGACATGCAACCTCAAGAAGGGGTAAAGGGAGAAAGAAAAGGCATCAAGACTCTTTAAACTAAGGAGAAACTATCAGAGATGAAGGGAGAGTGTGTTATCGCTGCCCGGTTTATCACCTATGAATGATTTATACTTTCTTTAGAAAGGGGGACCAAATGCCTCATCATTTTCCACTAAGTCAACAATGTATACGAAATCATATGTGAAAATTCCATGCCAATTAGATGAATATACATGGCAGGACAAGGAAAAAATTGTAAAAAAAAAAATAGAAGCCGATATCTCGATTTTTTTTACTTCAAATAATCTCACAAAATCTGTAAAAATGCTGATCAAATTATGTTAGGTATCATTTCATACTTCAACAAAAATCTATTTTTTTTTTTTTTTAGGAATTATATTTTTGATTTGTCCAAAAAAAAATGGGATTCAGGAGCTCTAAGAAAATTTTTCGATTTTTTTTTCCTTCAACGATAAAACAAAAAAGTGAAAAACTAATTCCTACAAAATGTAGATATATGAACAAAGTTTCTATGATAAGTTTTTCAAAGTAATTAAGGGAAAAATTAATTTTGTGAGGTTAAAAAAAAAAAAAAAAAAATCGTGGCCACTACCACTCGCCCAAATCTTATTAAATTTAAAGAATAACAGTTTTTTTTACAAACACACAACATATTAAAATTTCAAAATAATTGTATGAACCAGAAGCGAGATATGAGTCCAAGGAGTTTTCGGGGGTGACCCCCCCCTAGATCAGTCCATCTTACCACAATAAGATCTATCACTGACTATTCTGCCCTTATATTAGTGTCTTATCCTGCATCTTGTATCAAATCATTAGCGGTGGTACAAAACGAGGGCACGAGAATGACATTGGGATGTCTAAGAAGTACGAGAATGGAAATAATGAAAACGGAACTTAATCTATAAAGTGTTTATGATAGAATCAGAGAGTTAACAATCACTTGTTATAAGATTAACCAAAGGTGGAAATGGTCATCTTAAAAAAAAATGTAGACAAGATGAATAATGGTGAAAAAAAATCGTACTCCAATAAACGTTTACACCAAGAACATATGTATAATTATATAGAAATATGATGTACCAAAATATTGTGTCCCCGATTTGACAAAAGAGATCGTCTGTCCTTGGAATAATGAACCTCTTTATATTAAAATAGGACAGTTAGATTGCAAGAAACGTGAATATAAAAGCTCACAATTACGTCAGATATTCCTTTGTAAAAATTCAGTGTATCCTAAATGTAATGTAATAGCCTACATACTGTATTTTCTGTGACGCGCCTGTTGTCGGTGAAAAAGCTGGATGTGGTATTGTGATTAGGAAATCCTATAAATATTGTATAAGTAATGAAGAGCGATATTCCAAAAGAATAGAAGGTATAAACTCCAGCACCACTGCAGAATTACATGCAATACATGAAAGTTTAAAACTAACGTCCAACAGAGGAAAATCATTATATTTATTTGTAGATAGTCAGAGTGCATTACTTGCACTTAATTCAAAATTCCTTAGTGATAACAGCCTTGTTTTTAAGTGTAAAAAGTTAATCAAGGACATGAAATCCATTAAAATCAATGTAACTTTTGTATGGATACCATCACACTGAATGGTGTAGTTGATGGTATAGCTACACAGAGAAAGCCACCGTTGATATTATAAGTGTCCCAAGTAGGAGAGAAATAAAACTGGAAATGAGAAAACAAAGAGACACTTGGGGTCTAGAAAAAAACAACAAAAAATCGTAGCAATAGGAAATGAAGGTATGTTACGCTATATGAATGTTATTGGAAACTGTAATTTCACTAATGGACGCCACAAATGTATGTACGACACAATGGCAATGAAAAGGTTAGGATATAAATATCACTGGGAATATAATGAGCTGATGGGATTGCATGTAAACTTTGTCATGAAAATAAATGCCACTCATTACAACACTATGTCATGGAATGCACAGAACTATGTGAACTTAGAAATGATAACATAAAAGAATGTTCCTTACAAGTATCTTATATGATAACAAAAGAGAAGATTGAAACTCTCTTAAACAAAATCAAGTTAGGAGACATTATGTATTCATAACAAATGTATTGTTTTTAAAGCTGCAACATTTCTATTGACGGAGTGCATTAATAAGCCGTGCATCCCTTTGATGTAATCACGCATTATAATAAAAATTTATAATTATAATAATGATAATAATAACCTAGGTAATGAATGTGAGCAAATTATATATTTTTCCCTACATTTCTCAATACAACCCATTGTAATTGAACTGAGAGAGCATCTTATGAGGCAGGTTGACAGAATACAAGAAAAAAATACAAGTATGCAGATTAGAATCCAAGTTGACAATCTATGAACGTAGCTAGTCTTCAAGACACGGACAAAAATTTAAGAAGGGGGCAAAATACTGTAGAGAGGAGAAAGACAAGGCAACATTAACTTCGCTATGTTTATATAAAAATCCACCCAAGTCCTGATTCCACAGAAATTGATAACAAAAGATATATGTGTCAACGCGACCCCAAAGTGCCTTAATTGTCTTTTTCATCACTACATATGAAATATAGACACATAAACTTAACCATATTGATATTCGTATTGTGTATCCGTCTCCCTTCAAAAGCCACCCCAGTGATGATTTATGAGAACCTGCTGGCGAAAGATATAGACTCCAGTCACAGCTCTGGTGTCGGGTGAATAAACTCTTTCATTGTTTCCTACATATAATGACTAGAAATACCACATGAAGAGAACGGTAATATCGAGAATAGCGGAAACGAAATATTGACAATAAAAATTTATTCACCGGAACGAAAGTACTGTTGAAGGGTAGAGATCGATGGTTTGGTCGCTCCAAACAAGCAATGTATGAGATGACAATGAAACGGTACGTAATGCGAATGACCGTTTTATGGACTTCTTCACTTCGGCGGCGTGGAGACACCAGCCTCTTTATAACATTTTCATACATCTCACAACACCTTAGCAATACAACTTAACACATATTAACTCTAATCCACTATTACTCTATTATTTGTTCCAGTGGCTCACAGAACCATAACACTCCCCCACCACCAAAGGGCATTTAGATTCAGCAAAAAGGATCTAAATACAAAGAATGTTGAGTACAGTTAATCAATCACTCCTAAATTCATTAACCTAACAGTAATTCCACGCTTCACTGATCTCTAAGACACACTACCCTTTGGTGGTGGGGGAGTGCTATGGTCCTGAGGGACATTAGAACAATTAATGGAGTAATAGTGGATTAGAACTAATTTGTGTTAGGTTGCATTGCTAGGGGTTTGGTGGATGGTACCACGACGCAAAAAGGTAGTTAAGAGGTTGATGTTCCCGCGCCGTTTGTGAATAGAAGTATATAGTGTGGTAGACCTCATGCTGTAGTAGCACCGTCCATTGTTAAACGATTATTCACACTAAGCACTGTTTCATTGGCATATCATATTGCTTGTTTGGAGCGACCAATATTACTATTATGACCACCTTTTCTAGAAGTAGAACAAGTTTCGTCCCTAAATGAGAGGTCTTCATTTTTAATTTCGTATTCTAGAAATTTTGTGTGCACCAACCCAGTATTTGCGCATGCGCCATAACGTCTGTCTGTAGGCCGGCGAAGCCTCGTCGTCGTTATGTATCTTTTTAAGAACATCGGTCTCTCCCTATCAACAGGACTTTTGTTCTGGTGAATTATTTTCTATTGTCAATATTTCGTTTCCACTATTCTCAATATTACCGTTCTCTTCATCTGGCATTTCTTGTCATTATATGTTGGAAACAATGAAAGTTTATTTACCCGACACCAGAGCAGTGACTGGAGTCTATATCTTTCGCCAGCAGGTTCTCTCAAGTCATCACTATGGTGGCTTTTGAAGGGGGGCGGATACACAATACGAATATCAATATGGCAAAGTTTATGTGTCTATATTTCATATGCAGTGATGAAAAGGACAATTAGGGCGAAGTCTGGGTCGTGTTGAATCAGGACTTGGACGGATTTTGATACAAATATGGCTAAGTTAATGTGGCCTAGTCTATCTCTTTTGGCCCCTTCCTAAATTCTTGCACTTACGTATGGCTGTCCATGTCTTGAAGACTAGCTACGTTCATATATTGTCAACTTGGATTCCAATCTGAATACTTGGATATATTTTCTCGTATTCTGTCAACTTGCCAACCTGCCTCATAAGATGCTCTCTCAATTCGATTATCATGGGTTGCATTGAGAAACGTGGGAAAATGTACATATTTCCCTGACATGCATTTCCTACGTGTATGGCCAACGATTTCAAAGTGTGTTTGCTCAAAGTGTGGTTGACGGTGATGAGAAGAACGTATCACTGCACATGTGGAATATTAATGTAGACAGGTGTAGTATTACATTTATAACAAATTGGTTAAAAGTGAAAAAGAAACGTTGGCGAAAACTCGTTGATATTAAAGGTTCTGTGGCTGCCATGAGGATGCATATTCGTTATGCTTTTGAAAGAAGTAATAATGACGTACTTGCTCTCAGCGCATGCGCACGTTAGCTCCCACCAGACTTGACAGTTTACGTCGAGTAGTGATCAGTGTGGTAACTTAAGCATTTGAGACTTTTTTCGATAATTAATCACATTTACTCATGAAATTGTGAATAGGATATAGTTGGATATACTTGTGCAGTAAGTGCACAAAGTGCTACGGAACTCGAATACCTCTTCTATCAGAAAAAAGAAAAATAATAGAAAATGAATGTGCAGCAGCAACAGCATAACATGGTGTAGTTATGGATGCCCAGCTCAATCACTCCACAAACGTAAGTAAAACAGCTTCTACATGATCTACACTATGAACACATGTTGGCTCATTACTACACTACTTTGTGAATTATATTGTGCATTATAGTCTTTCATCAATATCACTAATTACCGAGGGGTTGCTAAATACGAATTTGCATGTATCAAAGGGTAATTCAAAAACCCACAGAGAACCGCTCCAGAAAGAGAAGATGTACTTTTATTGTAGTGCGTCAATTTTTACTGCACACATATCTTCTCGGGAATGGTGTCTGAGAATGACGTTGTCTAGGATGCTAAATGTGGCTGGTGACAGGCGATTTGAACCAGCTGAGAAATACGATAACAGGAAAGAGGTTAAGAACCCTTCATGTTGGGGTCCGAACGAGGTGGTACTCGTGCATTAGGACATCATGAAATATGATTACTCAAATTGACATATCTGTTGTATGTAGTTGTCCCCTTTTTGCCAGAAAATTTAACTTCATCATGGCAACATGACATGTCAAGGTAATTAGTTGTTTATTCTTTATACATTATTCAGTAAATGTGTGCATGCGCATCGTTGAATAAATTGTCTTGGAAAAAATGTTTGGTGATTTGAGGGTCGCAGAGTGAGTGTCCGCCTGATTTTCTACCTCTTACTCTTAGAGCAAGTTTTCCAGAATCAGAGCAAGTTGTAACTTTAAGATGAACTCCACTATGCCCCGGCCATAATCCATGAGGCTTGTGGTCACTCTCCTAATTGAGACATCCAATATGATTCGAGTTCCAGTGTAAATATTCTGGTGCTGCAAAAGACGAAATATACAAATGTTTTAGTACATAGTGTTATTCAGGTTGACTGGAAAATCAAAAATGGTAGTTTCTAAGTAAAATACCGTGACAAAGTAATTGTTGGCACCCAACAATAACCGTGGAATACCAAGAGTATACGAATGTACTAATGAATATAGTTTCATCCATGTAATTTTATATATAAAAAGAAAATAACACATACAGAAATATATACTTTACAACGAGGGTCGAGTTCTCATATATTATGGTTAGCCTCGAATGTCTGCAAGACTACATTCGACAGAGAAAAATGCTAAACATTAGTCGAGATATATTGGTTTGCAACTGAAAATGAGATCCTTAGCAGAGCTTATATTCCGGGTAAATATAAGGACAAGAAAGACCTGTGAGTGGCAACCTTCGCGAGAGTTCTCAGGGCCGATAATTGAAGACGAAATCAGATTCGTACGGACACAAAGTTAGGCCAACCTCAAGTTATGTGATGAAAGGACCCCTCTCTTCTTTACAAAAGTTATCCAGGTCTATGTACCTTCTTTCTGAGACCCTCGAGGAGATAGTCAAAACTCAAGATGACGTTCTTAGGTTGAAATGGTCAGTCCAAGTGGAAGTAATATGATGATAGCGGTGCCTTTGTCCTCATAGAAATTAAGTTTTAGTTGTAGAATTGTAGTGCAATGGATTTACTTCACCTGCGATTATCTATTGGTATATATATATATATATATTATATATATATATATATATATATATATATATATATATATATATATATGTGTGTGTGTGTGTGTGTGTATATATATATATATATATATATATATATATATTTATATGATATGTGTGTGTGTTTGTGTGTATATATAATATATATATATATATGTATAAATATATATATATATACATATATATATATATATATATATATATATATTAATAGTATATATGGGCAGGAGATTTTCTTTTATACATACTTCATTGAAAGTGATGGCTAACTGTGCATTTATTATTCTCTTAAATGTATTTCCATATGTCGTATTATGGACTTATACTGTATACCTTTGAAAGGAGGTTTATGACTTTACTATAGATGGTCAAGTTTGCTATATTTGCAATTTCGGGTTCAAGACCCTTCTTCAATAGCTCTTCGGAATATTCTATCTGGTCAGGATAAGAACTATTGCGGTGTTATATTTAATGATGTTACTGTATATACTTAAATTTCTATACTTGCTCTTCACTGGTGGAGGTTACCGGTAACCTGGGAAAGGTTACCTGGTAACTCAGGCAGTGATGAAATGCCATGTGCTAGGGGAAGCCTACGACTTCGTGTTGTGACAAAATGCCCTATGCTTGGGCTTGTGGCGTTTTTGTCTCGGGCTTGGATTTGCGGGGTTATGTTTCATGCTTGGGTTTGTGGCAAATTGCATCATGCTTGAGGGGGCCCTAAGATCATCTGTTTGTATATTTAGATTTGAGCTGAACTCTTTAATATATAATGCTTCTAAGATTGGGAGGCGTCTGTCATTTGTACATATTTCCAATATATCAGTGTTTTCTTCTAGGATGTTTCTTGTTAATGTTGTGCCATGCACTTCATTACTGTTCTTGGTGGGTGCCGATCTAGTATGTGATCTACATGCATATTTCTGGTATAGTATGTGATCTACATGCATGTTTCTGGTATAGTATGTGATCTACATGCATGTTTCTGGTATAGTATGTGTCCTACATGCAAGTTTCTGGTATAGTATGTGATCTACATGCCGATATTGTATGGCTTGTGATCTACATTACTTTACATGAGGTGGGAAGTCCTAATAAACGGGAGTATTAAAGAGGTTTTCCGTATAAAATCAAATCTGTGTTCCTCTCGTTCGGTTGGCTTGCTATATAAACCAAAGTGTTATGATTTAAATACTTTTAGTTCTGAGTCCATTGAAAGAAGTCAAGATGAGAGCAAGAGAATTTTACACATAGGTTATTTGAGATAAAGAAGCGGCTATAGAAATTGTTGACGTTATGAACACGGGTGTACTAGTAACTAGGCCATGCATCAAGTGCGGAGGAGAAATGGCTGAAAAACGAAAAAAAAAAAAAAGAAGTGAAAGTCGTCCAGTTTTCCGATGCACAAAGAGGGGGATGCCAAACATTTAGGTCAGTCCGCCATGGAAATATGCTTTTCCATTACAGTGACTTGAACAGGAAAATCAATTGTAAGTTGGCATTATGTGAAATTTTGACACTGGTCTTTTATTTTGTAAAAGATTAGTAATTTAATTTAGCTGAAGAAATGACTGGAAGGACAAGGAGTACTATATGCGACTGGTTTAATATGTGCAGGGAAGCCTGCTCCTCAATTGTGTCTGCCGATAACAGAGGACAAATGGTGAGAGCAATATTTTGAATGTAGATCACAAGCTAGTCTAGATTTAAGTTGCTGTAGTTCACATTTGCATGTAGATCACATACTAGACCGGCACCTCTTGGTCTTTATGAAAATGTCACCAATATACCGACAGTAAATGTCTGGTTTCTCTGAATACTTCTATGCTGCCCATGAAGAAGTTTGCCATTAAAACACCAAGGGGGGATCCCATTGCCACTCCATCAATTTGACAGTACTTGTTTCAGCATTCAAGCGGTCCGCGTAGTGTAGATTCTAGGATATCTAGTTGTTTTTTTCAAGAAGGTGGCAGTTGCCGACAAGGTGCCCCGTTCCCTCCTTTCCCCTTATTTAATCTCAAGCATATGTATCTCAACCTGTACTTGAAAAAGCTGTAAAAAGCGAAACGTCGTACAAATAAAGGCTCCGTCCTCATATGGTGTTTAACTCGTCATATCTAGTTTTGGTGTAGCATAATCGTGGTACACTGTTGATGATGTAATTGATTGTGTGGTTTACGGAAATATTAGTATATAACTCTTCCACGTCGAAAGAAGCAATCCTTCCTTTAGCAGAGTTTATCTTCAGGATAGTGCACAGTTTCTTAGCAAATTTGTACATTGTTGCAGGGATTTGAGAGATAATGGGTCGGAGTTTATTACCAGGTTTATGTGTTTTGACTGTCCCATGGCAGTAACCCATACCATACACGCCTGAAAGTTTATCGAATTTTATTTTACTGGCAGCATTATTTCCCTCTATTAGTCAGTTTACCTTTTTTTTTTTTATATAATTCTGTGGGGCCTTTGTTGATCTTTTTAAGCTTTCTAGTATCACTGAGGATGATATCAATCTTGTTTAAGTACTCGGAGGTGTCTATGAGTACGCAAGTAGCCGCTTTGTCTACTTTCCTGATGGTAATACTTATACTAGGGTCTGATTTTAACTCCTTTGCGAACTCGATATGTTTCTTTTCGGTCAAATTGCTGTTGTGGTTTACTCTTGATTTATTGTCTTCAGCAGTTACTTCTTGTTTGAAGGAAGGCTCAATAGTTACTTCGCTTCTTTTACTTAATTTCTCTACGTCATCGATAAGAACTTCACATTCTGTCCTTTTTTTGGAACTTTTTTGTTGAGCCCTAAGTTAAGTAGTTCCCTTTGGTCAGAGGCGAGAATCTCATTGGTTGAATTAATGTAATCGTTTAAAGAGCGTGAATATTTAATATAGCCGCCATTTAGATTAATAAATTTCTTTTGATTAGCTCTAGTGATGGAATCTCTGTGTTGGTTTGTAATTTCTATGAAAAGGTTGTCAACATTTCCTTTTAAGGTTGTATTTATGTCTATGTTTTTTCATATTTTCGCAAGTTTATGGTAATCATGGTTGGGTTTTTGGATTTTGCCTATTAATTCTTTTGTCCTTTGTTTTATGCATTTTATCCTTTCTTCTTGCGTATTTTGCTTTGGTTTCCTGCCCCATCACTGGGGATATTAATAGTATGTATGGTCAGGAGATTTTCTCTTATACCGAAGGAGGGTCTTGAACCCAAAATCGCGATATAGCAAACATGACCACCTACAGTGAAATAATAAACCTCCATTCAATGGAACATGAGTCTATAGTAAGACGTATGGAAAATACATTTAAGAAAATAATGAATGCACAATTAGCCATCACTTTCAATGATATATATATATATATATATATATATATATATATATATATATATATATATATGTATGTGTGTATGTATATATACACCCCATGTTGGGGTACTGATTGCATGTGACCGTGTAGTATTAACAGTATAGTAGAATGCACACAATGTTTAGGGAATGTTTTTAGGCGCTCCTACGGACAACAGCTACATATAAATTTTGTATGTTTGAGTAAAATAGCTACTACTAATGGAATGGTGCTACTTTTGTATTACGACTATTCGTCCTTTTTGCTTTCACTCTAAACCAGGGGTTCTCAGCCTTGGCCCATTCACCCCTTTCACCATTTCTCAGAATGTCATTCCCCCCCTCCTTTCCAAGATTGTTTGTTTCAAAAGGTGCATTCTAAATAATATGCAAATATTACTAAAAACCCTTTTATTTTTTCCAAATTAGTATATGTTTTTCCCAAATTAGTATAGATCCAGCCCAGGTGACAGGCCAGATAGGCCGAAACCTATAATTGCTTTCCTCACCCCGTATGCTGACTGTGGTCACAAATCACCCCCCAGAAATCCCAAAATTCCCCCCTGGGGGTGAATTTCACCCCTAATGAGAACCTCTGCTCTAAACTGTCCATTACCACGTCTCTGAGTATACCTTTCCATTTCCCCGTTGTCCCTTATGGTAGAAGGAAAGAATTCTGGCACCGTGAATTCCGTGGGTCGTAAAAGGTGACAAAGTGAGACGGAGTGATGAGACTAGGTATCCTACTCTCTGTATACTTATCCTACGAGAAGTCCAAGCGGGAGAGAGTCTGGTAGGAGATTTTCAACCAGAACCCTAAAATTTGGGTCATTAAATGGGCGTGGGTGTGGCACAGATAAGAGTAAAAGGGAAGAGATAGACAGAATGTTGTGAGAAACAAGATGGATGAGTTAACGTTAAGAGTCATGAGTGAGGAAGGGGCGAGGAGTAAGTAGTTCTGCTAGAAAGTGATGAGATAGGAAAGCACATTGTGGAGCGGAGGGAAGTATCTTCAGTGCTAATGTTGGTAAAGGTAAAACTGTGATGGGGTATGTGGGTTTTTGATCCACATATGGACCTGGTAGTGAGAAGAGTGAAGAGGAGAGAGACTTTTCAAATAGATTTAGATGAATGCATAAAGAGGATGTCAATGTAGTAGTGTTGGGAGATCTCAATGCTGAAGTATGGGATGAGTCAATAAATGGAGTAGAAGGGAAGTTTGTAGTGCCAGGCAAAAAATTATATTGGACAGTTGATGTTGGAGATGTTTTTGGGAAGCGAATTGAAGATAGCAACACAATGTTTAAGAAGAGAAGCAAGCATAAGTATACATGGGAAAACCGGTGGATGGGAAGGTGGGTGATAAGGCATTAATAGACTATGTAGTGGCATCCAAAGGAAATTCAGGAAGAGTTCTGGATGCTCATGTTCTTAGAGGAGAGAGTGGGAATGTGTCAGACTATTCTATTTTATTCATTTTTATTATTATTATTATTATTATTATTTTTTTTTTTTTTTTTTATAAGAGAAACTGAGAGTGGATGATAAAAAAGAAAATGGCGGAATGTAGAGAGGTGCTTAGAGTAAGCAATTTAAATAAGAAGGAAAAGGAGAAAGAAATCCAGAAGCTGAGAGAAGTGTGGTAGGTAAAGAAAAATAGAATAGAGGTGGGAATAGAAGAGCAATGGGTTTCTTTCAAGTAGGAAGTAACAAGATGTGCAAAAATGGTATATGGAATAAGAAGCATGGGAGGAGATAGAAGGAAGGGTAGTGAGTGGTAAAATGAGGTGAAGATGGTAATAGAAGACAAGAAGGAAGCATATGTAGATTGGTTGCAAAGTAGGACTCAAGAATCATACGAGAGGTACAAAAAAGAGAGAAGAGCAAAAATAAAACTTAAGATAAAGAAAGTAAAGAGGAGAGTATATGTAAAATGGGGTAGGGGTATGACAGGAAACATTTAAAAGAATAAAAAAGAGGTCTTGGAAGGAAGTCAAGAGAATGAGGGAGATGAGTCAGGTAGAGAGGAAAAGTTAAAAGGTACAAATGGACAGATGTTAATGGAAGTAAAGGCGATAAAAGGGAATTGCATAGAATATTTTAGAGAGCTGTTTAATGTGGAAGAGGATAGAGAGGGACTGATCGTGGCAGTGGGAGGAGCTGAGAAAATGAATGTGATGTGAGAGGAAAGTGACTGAGATATAGGAAAAGATGAACTCTGAAAATTATGAGAACAGATAAGGCACCTAGGTTGGATGGGTGTCATATGGAGTGTCTGAAAAAAGGAGGTACAGTTATAATTGATTGGCCAGTGATGTTATTTAATGAGTGTCTAAGGGAGGGGAGATTGCCGGAGGACTGGAGGAGTGCCCGTTTAGTTCCACTTTACAAAGGAAAAGGAGAAAATGCGAATGTAGTAATTTAGAGGGATCAGTTTTATTGAGCGTAATTGGAAATGATTATTAGAAAAGGAACAGAGGTAATAATTGATGAGGAGCAGTATGGATTTAGGAAAGATTAAGGGTGCTTGTGGCAGGATCGGAAGAGGGATTGAGGAAGTTGGTGACAGAGTTTGGGAGAGTGTGTGATAGAAGAAAGCTGAAGATAAATGTGGGTAAAAGTAAGGTGATGAGATGTACAAGGGGTGAAAGTGGCAGTAATCTGGAAGTGAGCATTAAGGGAGAGCAACTAAAGTGGATAGTTTTAGATATTTGGGTGCAAATGTGGCAGGAAAAGGTGGAGTGAAGGTGGAGATAGAATATAGATTGAGAGAAGCGAGTAAATGCCTTGGTGGATTAAAAAGTGTAATGAGGAATAGAAATTTGGGAATGGATGCTAAGAGGAGACTGTATGAAGGAGTGATTGTGCCAACAGCACTGTATGGAGCAGAAACATGGAACATAAGAGAGGAAGAGAGAAGGAGCTTGAATGTGTTTGAGATGAAGTGTCTGAGAAGTATGATGGGGGTTACTAGGCTAGATAGAGTGAGAAATGAGGAGGTGATGAGGAGAACAGGGGTGGAAAGGGAGCTGGGGGATAGGGTTGATAAAAGAGTATTGGGATGGTTTGGACACATGGAAAGAATGAGTGAAGAAAGACTAGTAAAGGAGGTATGGAAGGCAGATGTGGAGAGAGTGAACATGAGGGGACGTCCTAGGATGAGATGGATGGATGGGGTGAAGGGGGCTTTGGGGAAGAGGGGAATGTCTGTTGAGGAAGGACGGGAGAGGACAGAAGACAGGGGTGAATGGAGAATGGTTGTATATGGAAGATGTTGTGATGCATGAGGTGGAATGGACGGGAGGATGGGGGGTGAGGTAGTGTGTGTGAGCAAAATTTTGACGCAGCCCGAAGGGATTTCTCCCCGTCCTCTCCTTTATATGGGGGGACGGAGAGGGGGGGGTCGCCGATTTAATGAAGCGGCCTTGCTGTGGATGTGCTGTGTCTTGCGACACTGCTTCTGACCCAGGGCAGTGGACAGGGTGCAGGGATGACCCGTCATCTAGGAGGTGCTGAGATGGGAGGGAGGGTGGAGGGGTGTGGAGTGTTTTCGGGGATGGAATGGGTGGGAATGATTTTATGCCTTTTCCTTTTTGGCTACCTCCCTAGTAAGGGGGAAAAAGCCTTGGTATATGTATGTATGTATGTATGTATGTATGTATTATATTATATTATATATATATATATATATATATATATATATATATATAAGATAAATTTGCGAAAATAAATGGATAAAGTAAAGGATGCTTTTTTGGGGCCTTATGGATTAGGAGAAAGCTTACGACAGGGTAGAAAGGAAGGCACTGTTGGAGGTATTGCAGATATATGGAATTGGGCTAAAGCTGCTGACGGTATTCAAGATTTTTTACTTGAACAGCAGAGCTTATGTTAGGATGGAAAATAGAGAGAGAGCGAGTGGTTTGAGGTGAAGGCGGGACTGCGTCAGGGCTGTGTTATGTCACCATCGTTATTCAATGTATACATAAACAGGTTGATACGGGAGATAAATGCGAGGGTGAGGGTGATGGTCAGGGGGCTGGAGGGAAGTGGAGATGAACCAGTTGTTGCTTCAGGATGACACTGCGCTTGTGACGGAATCAGAGGAGAGTTTAATGCAGTCAGTGACGGAGTTTGGGAAATTATACAACAGGAGGAAGTTGAAAGTATACAAACATATATTCCTGTTTTATATGTATTGAGAAATCATCTGGATTTTTTTCTGCCGAGGGTCATTTGTCGTCCCGTTTTCTTTTAGTATGTTATGTGAGGAATAACTATATTTTTTCTCGTATTGTTTATTTGTATAGTGTTGTTTCCCTCATAATTCATTCTTCTTCTGACTATGTCATTTGTAGATTTTTTGTAATGCAAGAGCCATTTTTCAATATTTTTCATTTTTATTTAAATGAAATGGGGCATGTAAACTAACAATTAGGGCAGCTCAGTTTTTGTATAGTTTTTAATGTGCATGACTGTCACAGCGGTGCACAAAAATATTATATAGAATCTAAATACAAATCATAGAATAACAAACACATGAAGAACTTGATTAGCTGCTTGTAGAATTTCTAATCTAGTAAACCAACGTAAAGTTTAAAGTTCAGCAGCTAACTCATCCGGAATTTGAATATAGTGTAAAACAGA
>NC_134811.1:26650245-26655245 GCF_046742065.1 Oratosquilla oratoria | reverse complement strand
ATAAAACACATACATTCACATACACATTTGTGCTCATTCCTACCCATATAATATATATATATATATATATATATATATATATATATATATATAACAGAGCATATATATATATACATATATATACATATATGCACACACACATACACACACACATGTGTATGTATATATATATATATATGAGATTAAATGATACTGCTGTTTGTAAGTTGTTTAAATTTTTATTTAGAATCCAACTTTAGGGTTTCATATTCCAGAAAGGTATTCTTGAACTACACTTAGCAAGTTGGTGTACGATTTTATTCATCTGAAGGAAACCAATGAGATCAACAAATTCATCTCATCATATGAGCTTCCTCAATCGAAGTGTGCGCAAAAAATATTAAAAATTAAATGAAATTAGATAAATAAATAATTAATTATGTCAAAGATTATTATGTTTCATGCCTCCAACAAATCTATTTTTAAAACCATTAAAAAGAACCCTTAAAAAAACCATAAAAAAACCATAAAAACCCATAAAAAAAATCAGACCAAGAAAGGAGATCTACTTGTCAGAGGATCTAGACACACCCATACAAAGCTTCAAACGTTCCGAATCCCCATACACATTTTCGAAGCCAAAAGTTTTTAAAGCTCATGTCCATCAATTCGAAATACACAAAGCCTTAGATATGAACCCTGTCCGGTCTGTTGTTTAAAATCGAAATAAATAGGGCACAGATATCTCTAACCCAAACATGCCTGTGTTCTCCATTATGAAGCCAAGAAGGGCGTAAATGCAGATCAATTGGGAGCATACGCAGGGGTGCGTCGCTTCACTCACGCGCTGACACCAACTAAGACCGCTTCTTTGGGCACTTCCACCCGCGGCCATTTTCGCCTCCTCCACTGTGGGATGTTTCTTGTGGTGATCACTCCAAGTGGATCAACATCAGAGTAATGTATGACATGCCCCTGTAAGCAGAGTTGACGTTCATGAACTTTGATGGAAACAGCCTTGTGTGGCGTCTCACGGAGCGGTCACAGGTTTGATACACAGTTGTTCCAGAACTTATCGTCCATGTTTCACATTTGTACAGATGACAGGGAGCACAAGCTACTCGAGGACTCGGATTTCAGTCCCTCTGCATAAATATCAACAACGTCACTGTTTCAACATGTCCATAACACCGTGTACAATGTCAATCCTTCGAAGTATTACCCTTTCACAGCTATTCACGATTTAGATATCCAATCTGCGTGTTCGAAAAAGTTAGATGATTCAAAATAATACAGTTGTGCTGTTTCCCTCGTCTAGAATAGCCTAGGCTTTTCTTGTCTTTGCCTTTACGCTTGAACCCACCAAAAAGAATTACTCTTTAATTCCGAACTGAAAGTACGTTGCTTGCAATCAAAATTCTTATGTTTATAGTCACCTTTTGTGACAAGAAAATCCTCCAAAGGGATTCTTTTTTTCCATTATTTTTTCTCCTTACCATGACCATTTATACAGCCTACGTTAAACTATATTATATTTTCCTCTTTTCAGTGTTTTCTCTATTCTCCAGTAGACTGTCATTATTATCAATTGTTTTGACAATATCAGTTTTTTATCTTGATTTTTAATTGTCCAGTTGTTCCCTAGCTTACAAATGCCTAAAATATTATGCTTCCCTCAGTACTTCTACTATATTACTGTATGAGCAGCTCCGTGGGAGAGTGATCTTTACTCCTTCAGTTATCTGTTTTCTTTGTTCGTTCTTGCCTAACACCACAACCGATGTGATCATGTGTAGCTGAACAAGGTAGACAATGGGCAGTTCAAATGAAGAATAGACAAGTTTACCATTTTATTTATTTATATCTTATCAATCTATTTGTCTATTCATTTACTTGTCTGTTTTTATCAATTCATTCACTTGTTTATTTAACAGGGATATCGCTAAAGTCATAACACTAACTCCATGAGACGTTTGCAATCATTACCTCATACAGGGTGACCTCTTCTTTTTCAGTTTTGTCACGAAGATGAATGAAATGGCCTGATGAAATTAGAAGGGATCACTGATACTGACGGGGTTACTTTAACTGATATATCAAATCCCAGCAAATAAGCGCAAAAAAGAAGTCCAGTGCATAATTATTGGAAGGCTCAACATCTCTTCGTTTTTTCGCAGCCTTTGTAAAATTCAATCCTTGCAAAGAGAAACCTTTGTAATCATTATGTCTGCTTTTTATGTATTTTTTCATGGTCTTCAAAATTTCGATTCATGTTCAATGTTTTCATTACGTATTTTGTTTATATTTGCAAAAGTACTTTCTATAAACTTCCACTTTACAAGAAATAGCCTTGTATAGATAAATACCAAGCCATGTCCAGGGTGGTGGAAAATATAGATATATATTTTTTCTTCTTCTATTTTCCTTTCTTCATTTCTTCCTCGATCCATCTCTGTAACTCGTAGTTCATAAGTTCATCTTGGTGAATATTACACTTCATCGCTAAAGCATCTAACCAATAAGACTTGAGGCTATCTACGACTTCAAATACCCGAAGTAAAATAGTAATCAACGCATCACCTCACTTAAGTTCACAATCTTCAAATGCGATATCATTTCGATTGTGTGCGTGCATTGTTTCCAAAGGCTAATTCAACGTGTTTAATTGAACTTTTAAATTTTCATGAAATGCGAAGGTGAACAGGCGGGAGAAGGATGAAAAAATGTCGTTTCAGCGAGTTCTGTTGTTGTAAAACAGTTATGATACTGAAGAAAGTCTCTTTCGATCTACTACGAGCAGTGTTGTTATGTAATGTGGCGGACATACATTAAATACCAGAGTTATGAGAATATATATCTATATCATTGTTGAGCATTCTATATATATTTCTATAAACAGTACCTCTGTCATGATGAAAAGGGTTGTTATTAATAAAAATGTACCAATACATTATTAATTGATGTATGATAGGTCGGGAGTAAGTGCCGGAAAGTACTTGGTTATATATGTGTATATTACACGATTATTCGCATAGTTGAGTGAGTTGTTCATAGGCTGTATACCAGTACACATTTTCACTATAGAGTGTGTTTCCCTTGGCTGAAAATGTGTAAGTAAATGGCAAAGGATTTCCTGACCAAGGATTAACCCCCTTTCCTCGGTCGAATGAGATCACCAGGCGGCAGTCAGAATTTAACTATAATTACTGACCAGCAGTGAAAAATGTTCGTCCTCAAAGTGTAGTATGGATAAAAAAAGTAAGAGTTATGTAAATTTTTTCATGAAATTCATTACATTCTAAGGAACTTCGTGTCAGTATATATACATACACACATACATCATATATATATATATATATATATATATATATATATATACATATATATATATATATATACATATATATATATATATATATATATATATATATATATATAAATAAATATATATATATATATATATGTGTGTGTGTGTGTTTGTATATATATGTATATATATATCTATGTATTTATATATATATATATATGTATTATATATATATTTATATATAATATTAGTGTATTTCGGCAGGATTTTTTCTCTCATGCATATATAATCAAAAGAGATGGCTAGTTGGACATTAGTTAGTTTCTTAAAGGTATATACAATATACCATAATATATATTTTTGTTCCTTAGAAAGGAAATTTATAACTTGGATGTCAGGATAAAAATTAATCCGATGAATCTTGTTAAAGTTCTAAGTTTTATACTAGAGTTTCTTACTTGTTAATCACTTTGGGGGAGGTCACCTGGTATTTCGGGCAGTGACGAAATGTCACGTGCCCTGGAGAGCCTCCTGGTTCGTGTTGTGGCGGAACGTGGCATGCTTGTGGTTATGGCGTTTTGTCTCATATTTCCACTAGTAACGTCTTATCTTGTATTGGTGTTTGTGGTGTTTTGTTCCATGTTTGGATTTGCAACTGTTAATCTCATGCTTGGGAGGGCTCTAAGGTCGTCTGCTTGTGTGTTTAGATTTGGGCTTAACTCTTTAATATACAGTGCTTCTAAAATTAGAAGGCGTCTATCGTCAGTACATAAATCCAAAATCTCAGTGTTTTTCTCTAGGGTCTCTCTTGCTAGTGTTATGCCATGGGCTTGTCTTTCCACTAGTAACGTCTTATCTTGTATTGGTGTTTGTGGTGTTATGTCTCATGTTTGGATTTGCAACGGTTTGTCTCATGCTTAGGAGGGCTCTAAGGTCGTCTGTTTGTATGTTTAGATTTGGGCTTAACTCTTTAATATACATTGCTTCTAAATTAGGAGGCGTCTATCGTCAGTACATAAATTCAAAATCTCAGTGTTTTCCTCTAGGGTCTCTCTTGCTAGTGTTATGCCATGGGCTTGTCTTAATTGATGAGCTTCACTATATATGTACAACACTGAATGGGTCCCAATGAATACATATACATTTTTATCAAACACAATACGCTTTAATTCTGAAACGTCAATATCAAAAGAGACTCGAGGAGGCCAACATGCAGAAATAGAAAGGTGGTACGGCCAAGGACTCGAACCTGGGCTAGCACGTGACAAATGACAGTGACTTAGCCGATTGTACATATATATATATGTACAACCTCTGTATTCTTTGTATATAGTTATATATTATATATTTGTTTATATACGTATTTATTTAGCTGTTTATATACTTATTTAGCTATTTATTTGTATATTTATTCATCTATCTATTTATTCATCTATTTACATATGCAGTCATCCACAAGCAAAATGCTGCTGACTGTATTTTCACAGTGAAGAAGATAACACCTGATCCATTTGAAATAAACTTTGTCCATAGTAGATGGTCTGGGCTGACCCAGAGGCACTCAGAATTACTGTTTCATTCAATGATTATCACAGGTAGTCACTGTAGATAGTTAACAGATTATTCCGATATGAAAAGCGATAATCATGGATATCATCTGATGTCTTGATATTGGTATTTGTTTCCGTCTGACGCTGCCATCACTCATAACATT
>NC_134811.1:26642745-26647745 GCF_046742065.1 Oratosquilla oratoria | reverse complement strand
TACTGTATATATACATATATATACATACATACATATATATTATTTATTTTCATTCATTTATTTATTCTATTCTATTTTTTTGGTAACACACTACCTGTCCGGAGGTAACACGGCCAGCTCTGCTTACAAGAACAGATACCAACATATTATCAAAATAGCATTCTTTCGACGGCCTCTGCAGGTCATAATTGACCCTTTTGAGGATACCTCTCATACAGATGACCCCAGACGATTTTATTCATTGATGGACCGACTCAGGACTCAATGGGGTCCCGGTCTGTTAAAACTCCGTTCAGTAAAGGGCCCACTTCCATAACTGAACAGATAATTTTGTAGTTATAACATAATATATAAAGACAGAACAGGAAAAGGTGAAAGTTTGCGATCTGCTAGCTCTTAAATATATTTCAAAAAATATAGACAGACTTATTCGAATACACACACACACACACACACACACATATGTATGGGCTTCCGTGTGTACACTAATTAGTGTAGACATTCTAAATGGACTTTTATTTGTCTCATTTTGTTACATTTTGGGCTTGAGTGTGTCACCTTTTGGGATACAGTATGTCATATTTTGGGCTTGATTACGTCTTCTTAATGGGCTTTACGGGCTACTCATTGTTCTGGTTTGCAACAGCCTTTGATTTTCTTCACCAAACGAGAGAACCAGCGCTTCTTTCTGATTCCCTCGAGAAGCTTTAGCCAGCGCTTGATGAGACCCTGTCTCTGGCGGCCCATGGAGTGACGGAGTGTTCCTTGTAGCTTCCTGTGCCTGCTACTTGCCCCGGACTTACGTACTGGGACGTTCCGGAGATAGTACGGAACGCCCTCGTAGTATTTTTCGATATCAAAGGGCTTGTTCTTGCTTGCCTCCTGGTAGAAACAAGAATTTGGGCAGTCGCAGCGAGGCTGTTGACCCTCGGCCCTCGCTGCTTCCTGGGCGAGTTTTTGGTTGTCTTGAGGCTCGGGGAGGTAATAATAATTATACAAGTATCGTTCCCCGAGCCTGTACGAAATTTGCTCGTATAATTCTTCTATTTCGAGCTGATTTTTGGAGGGCTCTGAACAGGAACATGGGAAGGAGCATGTTCTTGGGTGTTCTTCCAGAGGTCTTGGAGGCTTCTGCTGACCTCTCTTGGCGTTCCGTCTCATGGTTCTTGCCAGTTTATCCTTTCTGGCTTACATTGTTTTGCCCTCGTATAGAATCTCTTGAAAAGTATAAATGGGCTTAAAGGCTGAATCTTCGGCTTCCTGTGTTTTTTCGAGGACGGCCATTGAGTTTCTCCCCTGGTTTCTGCTTTCGAAGGGGTTCTCAATGGCCCCTTTATCGAAGGTTTCCTTTGGCACGTTCAAAGGATCTTCGTCCATGAAGATGCTGGCGAAGGTCACCTTCTCCTTTGTCTCGGGCTGTGCTGGCTGATTCTCTTTAGTAGGACCTTGGGTAGGACTCGATCCACACCCTTTGCAACTCCGAACCAGGTTCCAGCATGGTCGGAGGGCTGAGGCCACCCTCTTGTTTGCCTTCCTGAGGGCGCTGACGATGATCGAGCCAAGGATCATTTGCAATCAATCGCCGATCTTCTTCTGTTCTCGAAATAGCTTTTGGAAATACGCTTGACATGTTGGATATATCAGTTTATTGCTTTGTCAATCGGTGGGCACATAAAACACATACATTCACATACACACTTGTGTTCATTCCTATCCATATAAAAATATATGTATACATACTACAGAGCATATATATATATACATATGTATATACATATATATTTATATATATACATATATATATGTATATATATATACATATATATATACATATATATATACATATATATACACATACATATAATATATATACATTTATATATATATACATATATATATATATATATATGTATACACACATACTCGTATATATACATATATATATATATATATATACATATGTATATATACATATATATATGTATATATATACATATATTTATGTATATATACATATATTATATATATCATATATATATACATATATTTATATACATATATATAGGTATATATACATATATATTTAATATATACATATACATATATATATATATACATACACACACACCTATATATATATATATATATGCATATATATATTTATATATGTATATATATACATATATATATATATAGATATATATGAGATTAAATTATACTACTGTTTGTAAGTTATTTAGTTTTTAATTTGAATTTCAATTTCTCTTGCTAGAGAGAGGGAGAGAGAGAGAGAGAGAGAGAGAGAGAGAGAGAGAGAGAGAGAGAGAGAGAGAGAGAGAGAGAGAGAGGGGGGGGGGGAAGAGAGTGAAAGAGATGCTTTGACTGTACTTGTTGCCCCGATCAAATATTCTCAAAAACTGCTCCTGTCCGTCCATTGTGTTTTAGAAACTTATTCTTGAAATTTAATGAAAATGTTGGAGTTCACGTCCAACTTTAGGGTTTCATATTCTAGAAAAGTATTCGTGAACTACACTTAGCAAGTTGGTGTACGATTTTATTCATCTGAAGGAAACCAATGAGATCGCCAACAAATTCATTTCATCATATGAGCTTCCCCAATTGAAGTGTGCGTAGAAAATAATATTAAAAAGTAAATGAAATTAATAAATAAATATCTCAAAGATTATTATGTTTCATACCTCCACCAAATATATTTCTTTTTAAAACCATTAAAAAGGAAGCTTAAATATTTATAAAAAACAAAATTCAGACCAAGAAAGAAAATCTACCTGTCAGAGTATCCAGACACACCTAAACAAAGCCTCGAACGCTCCAAATCCTCATACAGTATTTCGAAGCCAAAAGATTTGAAAGCTCATGTCCATCAATTCGAAATACATAAAGCCTTAGATACGAACCTGTCCGGTCTGTGGTTTAAAGTTGAAATATATAGGGCACAGATATCACTAATCCAAACAGGCCTGTGTTCTCCATTATGAAGCCAAGAAGGGCGTAAATGCAGATCAATTGGGATCATACGCAGGGGTGCGTCGCTTCACTCACGCGCTGACACCAATTAAGACCGCTTCTTTGGGCACTTCCACCCGCGGCCACTTTCGCCTCCTCCACTGTTGTATGTTTCTTGTGGTGATCACTCCAAGTGGATCAACATCAGAGAAATGTGTCACATGCCCCTGTAAACGGAGTTGACATTCATGAACTTTGATGGAAACAGCCTTGTGCGGCGTTTCACGAAGCAGTCACGATACACAGTCGTTCCAACGTTACCCCATGATTCATGGAGAGCATTTGGTATCCAAACCTGAGAGCAGTGGGTCCGAATCGGGCAATTATCGGATTGATGTCGCTGCTATTAGCGCATTTCTCTCATAGTTACAATGGCGATAAGCGTGAAAGAGATTCGTTCCGATCCTTACCCCTTACCATTGGTGAGCTTGGTCCTTGAGTAAAACAGGAATTGGGGTCGCAGATTAGTGATCTTTTCTATCCTCGGGAATCAGTTCGATTCCAGGTTTCAATGCTTTTATAGCTTCTGTGGTGTAGTGGTCTAAGGCTCTGCGAAAGTTGATCTTACAGGTGGCTGAGAGCAGTGGGTTCGAATCCTGCATGCAACTGTCATAAAAATTATCGGATATATATATATATATATATATATATGTGTGTGTGTGTGTGTGTGTGTGTGTATTATTCAATTTTTCTTCATTTCTTCCTCAATCCATCTCTGTAACTCGTAGTTCATAAGTTCATCTTGAGGAATATTACACTTCATCGCCAAAGCATCTAACCAGTAAGACTTGAGGCTATCTACGACCTCGATATCCGAAGTACAATAGTAATCAACGCATCACCTCACTTAAGTTCACAATCTTTAAATGCGATATCATTTCGATTGTGTGCGTGCATAGTTTCCAAAGGTTAATTCAACGTGTTTAATTGAACGTTTAAATTATTAATGAAATGTGAAGGTGAACAGGCGGGAAAAGGATGAAAAAATGTCGTTTCAGCGAGTTCAGTTATTGTAAAACAGTTTTGATACTGAAGAAAGTCTCTTTCGATCTACTCCGAGCAGTGTTGTCATGTAATGTGGCGGACATACATTAAATACCAGAATTATGAAAATATATATCTATATCATTGTTGGGCATTCTATGTATTTCTATAAACAGTACCTCTGTCATGATAAAAAGGGTTCTTATAAACAAAAATGTACTAATACATTATTAATTGATGTACAATAGGTCGGGAGCAAGTGCCGGAAAGTACTTGGTTACATATGTGTATATTACACGATTATTCGCATAGTTGAGTGAGTTGTTCATAGGCTGTATACCAGTACACATTTTCACAATAGAGTGCGTTTCCCTTGGCTGAAAATGTGTAAGTAAATGGCAAAGGATTTCCCGACCAAGGATTAACCCCCTTTCCTCGGTCGAATGAGATCACCAGGCGGCAGTCAGAATTTAAGTATAATTAGTGACCAGCACTGAATAGTGTTCGTCCTCACAGTTTGGTATGGATAAAAAACGTATAAGAGTGTTATGTAATTTTTTTTTATGAAATTCATTATATGCTAAAGAACTTCGTGGACATATAAATACATACGTACACACACACACACATTATATATAAGTGCATTTGGGCAGGAGTTTTTCTCTAATGCATATATCATTAAATGTGATGGCTAGTTCTGCATTAATTATTTTCTTAAAGGTATTTTCACATATACCCTTTTATAGATTTGTGTTCCTTAGAAAGGAAATTTATGACTTGGCTGTATGTAGTCATATTAGGTAGATCGCGATATCGGGTTTGAGACCCTTATTCAGTAGTTATAGGGATGTTCTATCTTGTTAGAATAAGAATTAATCCGATGAGTCTTGTTAAAGTTCTAAGTTTTATACTAAAGTTTCTTACTTTGGGGAGGTCACCCGGTATTTCGGGCAGTGACGAAATGACACATGCCCTGGAGAGCCTCCGGG
>NC_134811.1:26632745-26640245 GCF_046742065.1 Oratosquilla oratoria | reverse complement strand
CAACATATTATCAAAATAGCTTTTTTTCGACGGTCTCTGCAGGTCAAAATTGACCCTTTTGAGGATACCTCTCATACAGATGACGCCAGACGATTTTATTCATCAAGGGACCGACTCAGGACTCAATGGGGTCCCGGTCTGTTAAAACTCCGTTCAGTAAAGGGCCCACTTCCATAACTGAACAGATAATTTTGTAGTTATAACATAATATATAAAGACAGAACAGGAAAAGGTGAAAGTTTGCGATCTGCTAGCTCTTAAATATATTTCAAAAAATATAGACAGACTTATTCGAATACACACACACACACACACACATACACATATGTATGGGCTTACGTGTGTACACTAATTAGTGTAGACATTCTAAATGGACTTTTATTTGTCTCATTGTGTTACATTTTGGGCTTGAGTGTGTCACTTTTTGGGATACAGTATGTCATATTTTGGGCTTGATTACGTCTTCTTATTGGGCTTTACGGACTACTCATTGATCTGGTTCGCAACAGCCTTTGATCTTCATCAGCAAAGAAGAGAACCAGCGTTTCTTCCTGATTCCCTCGAGAAGCTTTAGCCAGCGCTCTATGAGACCCTGTCTCTGGCGGCCCTTGGAGTGACGGAGTGTTCCTTGTAGCTTCCTGTGCCTGCTACTTGCCCCGGACTTACGTACTGGGACGTTCCGGAGATAGTACGGAACGCCCTCGTAGTATTTTTCGATGTCAAAGGGCTTGTTCTTGCTTGCCTCCTGACAGAAACAAGAATTTGGGCTGTCGCACGGAGGCTGTTGACCCTCGGCCCTCGCTGCTTCCTGGGCGGCTTTCTGGTTATCCTGAGGCTCGGGGAGGTAATAGTAATTATACAGATATCGTTCCCCGAGCCTGTACGAAACTTGCTCGTATAATTCTTCTATTTCGAGCTGATTTTTGGAGGGCTCTGAACAGGAACACGGGAAGGAGCATATTCTTGTCTGTTCTTCCAGAGGTCTTGGAGGCTTCTGCAGACCTCTCTTGGCGTTCCGTCTCATGGTTCTTGCCAGTTTATCCTTTCTGGCTTCCATTACTTTGCCCTCGAACATAATCTCTTGAAAAGTACAAATGGACTCTAGGGTTGTTTCCTCGGCTCTCTGTGTGTTTTCGAGGACGGCCATTGAGTTTGTCCCCTGGTTTCTCCTTTCGAAGGGGTTCTCAATGGCCCCTTTATCGAAGGTGTCCTTTGGCTTGTTCAAAGGATCTTCTTCCATGAAGATGCTGGCGAAGGTCACCTTCTCTTTGGGCTCGGACGGCACTGGCTGGTTCTCTTCAGTAGAGCCTGGGGTAGGACTCGACCCACACCCCTTGCAACTCCGAACCAGGTTCCAGCATGGTCGGAGGGCTGAGGCCACATTCTTGTTTACCTTCCTGAAGGCGCTGACGATGTTCGAGCCGAGGATCATTTCCAATCAATCGACGACATTCTTCTGTTCTCGAAATAGCTTTTGGAAATGCGCTTGACATGTTGAATACATCAGTTTATTGCTTTGTCAATCAGTGGGCACATAAAACACATACATTCACATACACACTTGTGCTCATTCCTACCCATATAAAAAATATATATATATATAATATATATATATATATATATATATATATATATATATATATATATACATATACATATATATGCACACACACACATACACACACACATGTGTATGTATATATATATATATATATATATATATATATATATATATATATATGAGATTAAATGATACTGGTGTGTGTAAGTTGTTTAAATTTTTATTTAGAATCCAACTTTAGGGTTTCATATTCCAGAAAGGTATTCTTGAACTACACTTAGCAAGTTGGTGTACGATTTTATTCATCTGAAGGAAACCAATGAGATCGTCAACAAATTCATCTCATCATATGAGCTTCCTCAATCGAAGTGTGCGCACAAAATATTAAAAATTAAATTAAATTAGATAAATAAATAATTAATTATGTCAAAGATTATTATGTTTCATGCTCCAACAAATCTATTTATTTTTAAAACCATTAAAAAGACCCCTTAAATAATCATAAAAAAATCAGACCAAGAAAGGAGATCTACTTGTCAGAGGATCTAGACACACCCATACAAAGCTTCAAACGTTCCGAATCCCCATACACATTTTCGAAGCCAAAAGATTTGAAAGCTCATGTCCATCAATTCGAAATACATAAAGCCTTAGATACGAACCCTGTCCGGTCTGTGGTTTAAAGTCGAAATAAATAGGGCACAGATATCACTAATCCAAACAGGCCTGTGTTCTCCATTATGAAGCCAAGAAGGGCGTAAATGCAGATCAATTGGGAGCATACGCAGAGGTGCGTCGCTTCACTCACGCGCTGACACCAACTAAGACCGCTTCTTTGGGCACTTCCACCCGCGGCCACTTTCGCCTCCTCCACTGTGGGATGTTTCTTGTGGTGATCACTCCAAGTGGATCAACATCAGAGTAATGTATGACATGCCCCTGTAAGCAGAGTTGACGTTCATGAACTTTGATGGAAACAGCCTTGTGTGGCGTCTCACGGAGCGGTCACAGGTTTGATACACAGTTGTTCCAGAACTTATCGTCCATGTTTCACATTTGTACAGATGACAGGGAGCACAAGGTACTCGAGGACTCGGATCTTAGTCCCTCTGCATAAATATCAACAACGTCACTGTTTCAACATGTCCATAACACCGTGTACAATGTCAATCCTTCGAAGTATTACCCTTTCACAGCTATTCACGATTTAGATATCCAATCTGCGTGTTCGAAAAAGTTAGATGATTCAAAATAATACAGTTGTGCTGTTTCCCTCGTCTAGAATAGCCTAGGCTTTTCTTGTCTTTGCCTTTACGCTTGAACCCACCAAAAAGAATTACTCTCTAATTCCGAACTGAAAGTACGTTGCTTGCAATCAAAATTCTTATGTTTATAGTCACCTTTTGTGACAAGAAAATCCTCCAAAGGGATTCCTTTTTTCCATTATTTTTTCAGTCCTTACCATGACCATTTATACAGCCTACGTTAAACTATATTACATTTTCCTCTTTTCAGTGTTTTTCTCTATTCTCCAGTAGACTGTCATTATTATCAATTGTTTTGACAATATCAGTTATTTATCTTGATTTTTAATTGTCCAGTTGTTCCTTAGCTTACAAATGCCTAAAATATTATGCTTCCCACAGTACTTCTACTATATTACTGTACGAGCAGCTCCGTGGGAGAGTGATCTTTACTCCTTCAGTTATCTGTTTTCTTTGTTCGTTCTTGCCTAACACCACAACCGATGTGATCATGTGCAGCTCAACATGGTAGACAATGGGCAGTTCAAATGAAGAATAGACAAGTTTACCATTTTATTCATTTATATCTTATCAATCTATTTATCTATTCATTTACTTGTCTATTTTTTATCAATTCATTCACTTATTTATTTAACAGGGATATCGCTAAAGTCATAACACTAACTCCATGAGACGTTTGCAATCATTACCTCATACAGGGTGACCTCTTCTTTTTCAGTTTTGTCACGAAGATGAATGAAATGGCCTCATGAAATTAGAATGGATCACTGATACTGACGGGGTTACTTTAACTGATATATCAAATCCCATCAAATAATCGCAAAAAAGAAGTCCAGTGCGTAATTATTGGAAGGCTCAACATCTCTTCGTTTTTTCGCAGCCTTTGTAGAATTCAATCCTTGCACAGAGAAACCTTTATAATCATTATGTCTGCTTTTTATGTATTTTTTCAGGGTCTTCAAAATTTCGATTCATGTTCAATGTTTTCATCTTTTTAACAACTCGTGTTTCATTACGTATTTTGTTTATATTTGCAAAAGTACTTTCTATAAACTTCCACTTTACAAGAAATAGCCTTGTATAGATAAATACCAAGCCATGTCCAGGGTGGTGGAAAATATAGATATATATTTTTTCTTCTATTTGTCTTTCTTCATTTCTTCCTCTATCCATCTCTGTAACTCGTAGTTCATAAGTTCATCTTGGTGAACATTACACTTCATCGCTAAAGCATCTAAGCAGTAAGACTTGAGGCTATCTACGACATCGATATCCGAAGTACAATAGTAATCAACGCATCACCTCACTTAAGTTCACAATCTTCAAATGCGATATCATTTCGATTGTGTGCGTGCATTGTTTCCACAGGCTAATTCAACGTGTTTAATTGAACTTTTAAATTATTAATGAAATGTGAAGGTGAACAGCTGGGAGAAATATGAAAAAATGTCGTTTCAGCGAGTTCTGTTGTTGTAAAACAGTTATGATACTGAAGAAAGTCTCTTTCGATCTACTACGAGCAGTGTTGTTATGTAATGTGGCGGACATAGATTAAATACCAGAGTTATGAGAATATATATCTATATCATTGTTGAGCATTCTATATATATTTCTATAAACATTACCTCTGTCATGATGAAAAGGGTTGTTATTAATAAAAATGTACCAATACATTATTAATTGATGTATGATAGGTCGGGAGTAAGTGCCGGAAAGTACTTGGTTATATATGTGTATATTACACGATTATTCGCATAGTTGAGTCAGTTGTTCATAGGCTGTATACCAGTACACATTTTCACTATAGTGTGTGTTTCCCTTGGCTGAAAATGTGTAAGTAAATGGCAAAGGATTTCCTGACCAAGGACTAACCCCCTTTCCTCGGTCGAATGAGATCACCAGGCGGCAGTCAGAATTTAACTATAATTACTGACCAGCAGTGAAAATGTTCGTCCTCAAAGTGTAGTATGGATCAAAAAAGTAAAAGAGTTATGTACATTTTTTTCATGAAATTCATTACATGCTAAGGAACTTCGTGGAAGTATAAATACATACACACATACATCATATATATATATATATATATATATATATATATATATATATTTATATACATATATATATAAATATATATATATATATATATATATATCTGGGTGTATGTATATATATATATATATATATATATATATATATATATATATTATTAGTGTATTTCGGCAGGAGTTTTTCTCTAATGCATATATAATTAAAAGTGATGGCTAGTTGTGCATTAATTATTTTCTTGAAGGTATTTTCCATATACCTTATTATATATTTGTGTTCCTTAGAAAGGAAATTTATAACTTGGATGTCAGGATAAAAATTAATCCGATGAGTCTTGTTAAAGTTCTAAGTTTTATACTAGAGTTTCTTACTTGTTAATCACTTTGGGGGAGGTCACCTGGTATTTCGGGCAGTGACGAAATGTCACGTGCCCTGGAGAGCCTCCGGGTTCGTGTTGTGGCGGAACGTGGCATGCTTGTGGATATGGCGTTTTGTCTCGTATTTCCACTAGTAACGTCTTATCTTGTATTGGCGTTTGTGGTGTTATATCTCATGTTTGGATTTGCAACGGTTTGTCTCATGCTTAGGAGGGCTCTAAGGTCGTCTGTTTGTATGCTTAGATTTGGGCTTAACTCTTTAATATACATTGCTTCTAAATTAGGAGGCGTCTATCGTCAGTACATAAATTCAAAATCTCAGTGTTTTCCTCTAGGGTCTCTCTTGCTAGTGTCATGCCATGGGCTTGTCTTAATTGATGAGCTTCACTATATATGTACAACACTGAATGGGTCCCAATGAATACATATACATTTTTATCAAACACAATACACTTTAACTCTGAAACGTCAATATCAAAAGAGACTCGTGGAGGCCAACATGCAGAAATAGAAAGGTGGTACGGCCAAGGACTCGAACCTGGGCTAGCACATGACAAATGACAGTGACTTAGCCGATTGTACATATATATATATATATATATGTACAACCTCTGTATTCTGTGTATATAGTTATATATTATATATTTGTTTATATACTTATTTATTTAGCTGTTTATATACTTATTTAGCTATTTGTATATTTATTCATCTATCTATTCATTCATCTATTTACATATGCAGTCATCCATAATCGAAATGCTGCTGACTGTATTTTCACAGTGAAGAAGATAACACCTGATCCATTTGAAATAAACCCTTTGTCCATAGTAGATGGTCTGGGCTGACCCAGAGGCACTCAGAATTACTGTTTCATTCAATGATTATCACAGGTAGTCACTGTAGATAGTTAACAGATTATTCCGATATGAAAAGCGATAATCATGGATATCATCTGATGGCTTGACATTGGTATTTGTTTCCGTCTGACGCTGCCATCACTCATAACATTTAGGACATAGGAAAGTGATATATGCCTCTTCTGACCGTCTGCCTAACACGCCACCGCACAAATCTTTATATACTTCACTGCGCTAGTAGCACACCTGTAAGTAGTAGTTACCCATAGTACTAGTCTTAGGTTATGTAGAAATCCACGGTAGGTTGTGATGTTTATTCACAGCACGGAGAGCGTGGTCCAAGGCCAGCGTTCACAACTCTTTGTGTATTCGCTTGATTAAATTGCGTACAATATACAATAACTATGGCTATATACAATTTGTCCAGCCATAAACAGAAATTGCTGTGGAATATGCATAAATATTACACATGTTTATCTGGAGGCCCAACGGAACACCACACACAGATATGAACAAAACATAATTGGGGTGGCTCCTTACCTGCCTGAGTTTGTGTGGGTTTGTGGGTCTTTGGGTGTGTTTAGGTAGGTGACCATCCATTTACTTTATTGCTGCTCCTAGCCTGCCAACAGATACTTGATAATACACCACTATCATACCACTCATCAATGTCTTATGTATTCAATCACCTTACATTTTCAGGATATAAAACGGGTGCAGTGTGAACGCGTTGATAACGACTGTAATACACGTGATAGACATTGGCGTGACTAAGTCTTGAATTATTCAACCAGTGGCTAGTCAATCTGCGGAATTCAATTGTTTAGCAGCGTAATGGCCAGAACCTGCACAATGTTTGTTACTAAGTTACTTGCATTGTTTGTTTCATGTAATTGGCACGAGACTCGAACGTAGGCCACAACCGTTGTTTGGGGTGTGGAAATGTCCATACATGCGCTTCCCCTACCCCACCCCAGCCCTTGAGGGTAAATGGATAAGACTTTAAAGTCTGACTCGATCTACGGGTCTGAAAGTGACTCAATAGAAGAGAAAATGAGCAGTACCTGAGAAATTAATCGCTTATAAGCAGAGCTGGGCGCGTTACCGTCGGACAAGTAGTGCGTTACTGAAAAATATGGGGTGCATTTCCGTCAATGTGTATTATATATATATATGTAATATATATATATATATATATATATATATATATATATATATATATATATGTGTGTGTGTATATATATACATATATATGTATGAATATATATATATATATATATATATATATAATATGTATATATATATACATAATATGTATATATATGTACATATATATATATATTTATATATATATATATATTTATATATATATATATTTATATATATATATATAT
>NC_134811.1:26625245-26627745 GCF_046742065.1 Oratosquilla oratoria | reverse complement strand
AATAAATAGGGCACAGATATCACTAATCCAAACAGGCCTGTGTTCTCCATTATGAAGCCAAGAAGGGCGTAAATGCAGATCAATTGGGATCATACGCAGGGGTGCGTCGCTTCACTCACGCGCTGACACCAACTAAGACCGCTTCTTTGGGCACTTCCACCCGCGGCCACTTTCGCCTCCTCCACTGTTGTATGTTTCTTGTGGTGATCACTCCAAGTGGATCAACATCAGAGAAATGTGTCACATGCCCCTGTAAACGGAGTTGACATTCATGAACTTTGATGGAAACAGCCTTGTGCGGCGTTTCACGAAGCAGTCACGATACACAGTCGTTCCAACGTTACCCCATGATTCATGGAGAGCATTTGGTATCCAAAGCTGAGAGCAGTGGGTCCGAATCGGGCAATTATCGGATTGATGTCGCTGCTATTAGCGCATTTCTCTCATAGTTACAATGGCGATAAGCGTGAAAGAGATTCGTTCCGATCCTTACCCCTTACCATTGGTGAGCTTGGTCCTTGAGTAAAACAGGAATTGGGGTCGCAGATTAGTGATCTTTCCTATCCTCGGGAATCAGTTCGATTCCAGGTTTCAATGATTTTATAGCTTCTGTGGTGTAGTGGTCTAAGGCTCTGCGAAAGTTGATCTTACAGGTGGCTTAGAGCAGTGGGTTCGAATCCTGCATGCAACTGTCATAAAAATTATCGGATATATATATATATATATATATATATATATATATATATATATATATATATATATATGTGTGTGTGTATTATTCTATTTTTCTTCATTTCTTCCTCAATCCATCTCTGTAACTCGTAGTTCATAAGTTCATCTTGATGAATATTACACTTCATCGCCAAAGCATCTAACCAGTAAGACTTGAGGCTATCTACGACCTCGATATCCGAAGTACAATAGTAATCAACGCATCACCTCACTTAAGTTCACAATCTTTAAATGCGATATCATTTCGATTGTGTGCGTGCATAGTTTCCAAAGGTTAATTCAACGTGTTTAATTGAACGTTTAAATTATTAATGAAATGTGAAGGTGAACAGGCGGGAAAAGGATGAAAAAATGTCGTTTCAGCGAGTTCTGTTATTGTAAAACAGTTTTGATACTGAAGAAAATCTCTTTCGATCTACTCCGAGCAGTGTTGTCATGTAATGTGGCGTACATACATTAAATACCAGAATTATGAAAATATATATCTATATCATTGTTGGGCATTCTATGTATTTCTATAAACAGTACCTCTGTCATGATAAAAAGGGTTCTTATAAACAAAAATGTACTAATACATTATTAATTGATGTACAATAGGTCGGGAGCAAGTGCCGGAAAGTACTTGGTTACATATGTGTATATTACACGATTATTCGCATAGTTGAGTGAGTTGTTCATAGGCTGTATACCAGTACACATTTTCACAATAGAGTGCGTTTCCCTTGGCTGAAAATGTGTAAGTAAATGGCAAAGGATTTCCCGACCAAGGATTAACCCCCTTTCCTCGGTCGAATGAGATCACCAGGCGGCAGTCAGAATTTAAGTATAATTAGTGACCAGCACTGAAAAGTGTTCGTCCTCACAGTTTGGTATGGATAAAAAACGTATAAGAGTGTTATGTACATTTTTTTTATGAAATTCATTATATGCTAAAGAACTTCGTGGAAATATAAATACATACGTACACACACACACACATTATATATAAGTGCATTTGGGCAGGAGTTTTTCTCTAATGCATATATCATTAAATGTGATGGCTAGTTCTGCATTAATTATTTTCTTAAAGGTATTTTCCATATACCCTTTTATAGATTTGTGTTCCTTAGAAAGGAAATTTATGACTTGGCTGTATGTAGTCATATTAGGTAGATCGCGATATCGGGTTTGAGACCCTTATTCAGTAGTTATAGGGATGTTCTATCTTGTTAGGATAAGAATTAATCCGATGAGTCTTGTTAAAGCTCTAAGTTTTATACTAAAGTTTCTTACTTTGGGGAGGTCACCTGGTATTTCGGGCAGTGACGAAATGACACATGCCCTGGAGAGCCTCCGGGTTCGTGTTGTGGCGGAACGTGGCATGTTTGTGGTTATGGCGTTTTGTCTCGTATTTGCACAACTGGCTTTTTATCTCGTATTGGCGTTTGTGATGTTATGTCCCATGTTTGGATTTGCAACGGTTTGTCTCATGCTTGGGAGGGCTCTAAGGTCTTCTGCTTATATGTTTAGATTTGGGCTTAACTCTGTAATATACAATGCTTCTAAAATTGGGAGGCGTCTATCGTCAGTATATAAATTCAAAATCTCTGTTTTTCTCTAGGGTCTCTCTTGCTAGTGTTATGCCATGGGCTTGTCTTAATTGATGGGCTTCACTATATATGTACAACACTGAATGGGTCCCAATGAATACATATACATTTTTATCAACCACAATACACTTTAATTCTGAGCCATCAATATCAAAAGAGACTCGAGGAGGCCAACATGC
>NC_134811.1:26607745-26620245 GCF_046742065.1 Oratosquilla oratoria | reverse complement strand
ATATATATATATGAGATTAATTGATACTGCTGTTTGTAAGTTGTTTAAATTTTTATTTAGAATCCAACTTTAGGGTTTCATATTCCAGAAAGGTATTCTTGAACTACACTTAGCAAGTTGGTGTACGATTTTATTCATCTGAAGGAAACCAATGAGATCGTCAACAAATTCATCTCATCATATGAGCTTCCTCAATCGAAGTGTGCGCAAAAAATATTAAAAAATAAATTAAATTAGATAAATAAATAATTAATTATGTCAAAGATTATTATGTTTCATGCCTCCAACAAATCTATTTATTTTTAAAACCATTAAAAAGAACCCTTAAATAATCATAAAAAAAAAATCAGACCAAGAAAGGAGATCTACTTGTCAGAGGATCTAGACACACCCATACAAAGCTTCAAACGTTCCGAATCCTCATACACATTTTCGAAGCCAAAAGTTTTTAAAGCTCATGTCCATGAATTGGAAATACACAAAGCCTTAGATATGAACCGTGTCCGGTCTGTTGTTTAAAATCGAAATAAATAGGGCACAGATATCTCTAATCCAAACAGGCCTGTGTTCTCCATTATGAAGCCAAGAAGGGCGTAAATGCAGATCAATTGGGAGCATACGCAGGGGTGCGTCGCTTCACTCACGCGCTGACACCAACTAAGACCGCTTCTTTGGGCACTTCCACCCGCGGCCACTTTCGCCTCCTCCACTGTGGGATGTTTCTTGTGGTGATCACTCCAAGTGGATCAACATCAGAGTAATGTATGACATGCCCCTGTAAGCAGAGTTGACGTTCATCAACTTTGATGGAAACAGCCTTGTGTGGCGTCTCACGGAGCGGTCACAGGTTTGATACACAGTTGTTCCAGAACTTATTGTCCATGTTTCACATTTGTACAGATGACAGGGAGCACAAGGTACTCGAGGACTCGGATCTTAGTCCCTCTGCATAAATATCAACAACGTCACTGTTTCAACATGTCCATAACACCGTGTACAATGTCAATCCTTCGAAGTATCACCCTTTCACAGCTATTCACGATTTAGATATCCAATCTGCGTGTTCGAAAAAGTTAGATGATTCAAAATAATACAGTTGTGCTGTTTCCCTCGTCTAGAATAGCCTCGGCTTTTCTTGTCTTTGGCTTTACGCTTGAACCCACCAAAAAGAATTACTCTCTAATTCCGAACTGAAAGTACGTTGCTTGCAATCAAAATTCTTATGTTTATAGTCACCTTTTGTGACAAGAAAATCCTCCAAAGGGATTCTTTTTTTTCCATTATTTTTTCTCCTTACCATGACCATTTATACAGCCTACGTTAAACTATATTACATTTTCCTCTTTTCAGTGTTTTTCTCTATTCTCCAGTAGACTGTCATTATTATCAATTGTTTTGACAATATCAGTTTTTTATCTTGATTTTTAATTGTCCAGTTGTTCCCTAGCTTACAAATGCCTAAAATATTATGCTTCCCACAGTACTTCTACTGTACTATATTACTGTACGAGCAGCTCCGTGGGAGAGTGATCTTTACTCCTTCAGTTATCTGTTTTCTCTGTTCGTTCTTGCCTAACACCACAACCGATGTGATCATGTACAGCTCAACATGGTAGACAATGGGCAGTTCAAATGAAGAATAGACAAATTTACCATTTTATTCATTTATATCTTATCAATCTATTTATCTATTTATCTGTTTTTATCAATTCATTCACTTATTTATTTAACAGGGATATCGCTAAAGTCATAACACTAACTCCATGAGACGTTTGCAATCATTACCTCATACAGGGTGACCTCTTCTTTTTCAGTTTTGTCCGGAAGATGAATGAAATGGCCTGATGAAATTAGAATGGATCACTGATACTGACGGGGTTACTTTAACTGATATATCAAATCCCATCAAATAATCGCAAAAAAGAAGTCCAGTGCGTAATTATTGGAAGGCTCAACATCTCTTCGTTTTTTCGCAGCCTTTGTAAAATTCAATCCTTGTAAAGAGAAACCTTTGTAATCATGATTTCTGCTTTTTATGTATTTTTTCATGGTCTTCAAAATTTCGATTCATGTTCAATGTTTTCATCTTTTTAACAACTCGTGTTTCATTACGTATTTTGTTTATATTTGCTAAAGCACTTTCTATAAACTTCCACTTTACAAGAAATAGCCTTGTATAAACCAAGCCATGTCCAGGGTGGTGGAAAATGTAGAAATATATTTTTTCTTCTTCTATTTTTCTTTCTCTGTAACTCGTAGTTCATAAGTTCATCTTGGTGAATATTACACTTCATCGCTAAAGCATCTAACCAATAAGACTTGAGGCTATCTACGACTTCAAATACCCGAAGTAAAATAGTAATCAACGCATCACCTCACTTAATGCGATATCATTTCGATTGTGTGCGTGCATTGTTTCCAAAGGCTAATTCAACGTGTTTAATTGAACTTTTAAATTTTCATGAAATGCGAAGGTGAACAGGCGGAAGAAGGATGAAAAAATGTCGTTTCAGCGAGTTCTGTTGTTGTAAAACAGTTATGATACTGAAGAAAGTCTTTTTCGATCTACTACGAGCAGTGTTGTTATGTAATGTGGCGGATATACATTAAATACCAGAATTATGAAAATGTATATCTATATCATTATTGAGCATTCTATATATATTTCTATAAACAATACCTCTGCCAATACATTATTAATTGATGTACAATAGGTCGGGAGCAAGTGCCGGAAAGTACTTGGTTACATACAGTATGTGTATATCACATGATTACTCGCATAGTTGAGTGAGTTGTTCATAGGCTGTATACCAGTACACATTTTCACTATAAAGTACGTTTCCCTCGGCTGAAAATGTGTAAGTAAATGGTAAAGGATTTCCTGTCCAAGGATTAACCCCTTTTCCTCGGTCGAATGAGATCACTAGGCGGCAGTCAGAATTTAAGTATAATTAGTGACCAGCACTGAAAAGTGTTCGTCCTCACAGTGTGGTATGGATCAAAAACGTAAAAGAGAGTTGTGTACATTTTTTCATGAAATTCATTAAATGCTAAGGAACTTCGTGGAAATATAAATAAATACACACACACATATATATATACATATGCACGAAGAACCCACAGTCGGAATAAAAAGGAAACTTTAGAAGAATGTGTAACTTCTATATTTCGGCTAATAGCTATAGCCCTCTTCAGGAAAGTACAGATTACAAGAATTTGCAGAGACATAAGTACAAAGAGATATGTGAAGAAGGGGAACACGCAGAGTTAAAAAAACAAAAAACAAAACAAAAAAAAAAAACAAAAAAAACAAAACAAAAAACAGGATGACCCGTCTCGCAGGGCGGAGTCAGAGGTGAGGGGAAGTGTGGGTGGAGGTGTGAGGTCATGGGAAAGGGCGGGAAGAGTCAGGAGGGTGATAATTCTTCACCAAGCGACTCACAGCTAGCCGTGAAATAATGTCCGGGGACCATTGACCTTTGGAGATGTTCAAGTTCGGACATTCTTCGATTAAGGCTGATTCAAAAAAAATTCTTCTAAAACTACAGTTGGACTTGAACAGAATTTTGGCCTTGTCCCAGTCAAGACTGTGATTTTTGGTACTGACGTGTTGGAACACCGCGGAATTTTCTTGGGCATACCTGATGGATCTTTTGTGCTCCATTAACCTGGTGTTAAGATCCCTTCCGGTTTGACCAAGGTACATCAAATCACAATCTTTACAAGGAAGGCTATACACTCCTGGGGACTCATTTCCCTTCAACCTTTGATGAACATTAACAATTTGTTTGTGAACCGTGTTGGGATAATGATAGGCAACTGTGAGACGCTTGTTGGGAATTAATGGAGCACAAAAGATCCATCAGGTATGCCCAAGAAAATTCCGCGGTGTTCCAACACGTCAGTACCAAAAATCACAGTCTTGACTGGGACAAGGCCAAAATTCTGTTCAAGTCCAACTGTAGTTTTAGAAGAAAAATTGTTGAATCAGCCTTAATCGAAGAATGTCCGAACTTGAACATCTCCAAAGGTCAATGGTCCCCGGACATTATTTCACGGCTAGCTGTGAGCCGCTTGGTGAAGAATTATCACCCTCCTGATTCTTCCCCCCCTTTCCCATGACCTCACACTTCCCCACACCACTGTCTCCGCCCTGCGTGTCGGGTCATCCTGTTTTTTTTTTTTTTTTTTTTTTTTTTTTTCATATCTCTTCATACTTATGTCTCTGCAAATTCTTGTAATCTGTACTTTCCTAAATAGGGCTATAGCTATTAGCCGCAATATAGAAGTTACACATTCTTCTAAAGTTTCCTATTTATTCCGACTGTTGGTTCTTCGTGAATATTAATTACATATGTGCCACAACATTTTGTCAAAGTGATATATATAAATATATATATATATATATATATATATATTAAGTGTATTTGGGAAGGAGTTTTTTCCCTAATGCATATATCATTACAAGTGATGGCTAGTTCTGCATTAATTATTTTCATAAAGGTATTTTCCATATACCTTTTTATAGATTTGTGTTCCTTAGAAAGGAAATTTATGACTTGGCTGTATGTAGCCATATTAGCCTGATCGCGATATCGGGTTCGAGACCCTTATGCAGTAGCTATACGGATGTTCTATCTTGTTAGGATGAGAATTAATCCTATGAGTTCTAAGTTTTATACTAAAGTTTCTTACTTTGGGGGAGGTCACCTGGTATTTCGGGCAGTGACGAAATGTCACGTGCCCTGGAGAGCCTCCTGGTTCGTGTTGTGGCGGAACGTGGCATGCTTGTGGTTATGGCGTTTTGTCTCATATTTCCACTAGTTGCGTTTTTTCTCGTATTGGCGTTTGTGGTGTTTTGTTCCATGTTTGGATTTGCAACTGTTAATCTCATGCTTGGGAGGGCTCTAAGGTCGTCTGCTTGTGTGTTTAGATTTGGGCTTAACTCTTTAATATACAGTGCTTCTAAAATTAGGTGGCGTCCATCGTCAGTACATAAATCCAAAACGTCATTGCTTTTCTCTAGGGCCTCTCCTGTTAGTGTTATGCCATGGGCTTCTCTTAAGTGGTGAATGGACGCTGAATGGGTCCCAATGAATACATATACATTTTTATCAACTACGATACACTTTAATTCTGAGCCATCAATATCAAAAGAGTCTCGAGGAGGCCAACATGCAGAAATAGAAACGTGGTACGGCCAAGGACTCGAACCCTGGTTAGCACGTGACAGATATTAATGACTTAGCCAATTGTACACATATATGTACAACTTCTGTATTCAGTGTAAATAGTTATCTATTTTTATATTTGTTTATATACTTATTTAGCTATTTATTTGTTTATATATTCATCTATCTATTTATTCATCTATTTACACATGCAGTCATCCACAAGCAAAATGCTGCTGACTGTATTTTCACAGTGAAGAAGATAACACCTGATCCATTTGAAATAAAGCCTTTGTCCAAAGTAGATGGTCGGGGCTGACCCAGAGGCACTCAGAATTACTGTTTCATTCAGTGACTATCGCAAGTAGTCACTAGATGATTAACAGATTATTCCGATATGAAAAGCGATAATTATGGATATCATCTGATGGCTTGACATTGGTATTTGTTTCCGTCTGACGCTGCCATCACTCATAACATTTAGGACATAGCAAAGTGATATATGCCTCTTCTGACCGTCTGCCTAACACGCCACCGCACAAATCTTTATATACTTCACGGCGCTAGTAGCACACCTGTAAGTAGTAGTTACCCATAGTTCTAGTCTTAGGTTATGTAGAAATCCACGGTAGGTTGTGATGTTTATTCACAGCACGGAGAGCGTGGTCCAAGGCCAGCGTTCACAACTCTTTCTGCATTCACTTGATTAAAAATTTCATACAATATACAATAACTACGGCTATATACAATTCGTCCAGCCATAAACAGGAACTGCTGTGGAATATGCATAAATATTACACACATGTTCATCTGGAGGACCAACGGGACAACACACACAGGCACGAACAAAACATAATTGGGGTGGCTCCTTAGCTGATTGTGTTTGTGTGGGTTTGTGGGTGTTTGAGTGTGTTTATAGGTGACCATCAATTTACTTTATTTCTGCTACTAGCCTGCCAACAAATACTAGATAATACACGACTATCATGCCACCCCTCAATGTCTTATGGATTCAATCACCTTACATTTTGAGGATATAAAACAGGTGCAGGCTGAACGCGTTGATAACGACTGTAACACACGTGATAGACATTGGCGTGACTAACTCTTGAATTATTCAACCAGTGGCTAGTCAATCTGTGGAATTCAATCGTCTGGCAGAGTAATGGCTAGAACCTGCACAGCGCTCGTTACTAAGTCACTGCCATTGTTTCGTATAATTGGCACGAGACTCGAACGTAGGCCACAACCGTTGTTTGGGGTGTGGAAATGTCCATACTTGCGCTTCCCCCACCCCATCCCACCCCTTGAGGGTAAATGGATAAAACTTTAAAGTCTGACTCGATCTACTGGTCTGAAAGTGACTCAATAGAAGAGATAATGAGTAGTACTTGAGAAAACAATCGCTTATAAGCAGAGATGGGCGTGTTACCGCCGGATATATAGTGTGTTACCGAAAAATATGGGGTGCATTTCCGTCAATGAGTATTATATGCATATATATGTATATGTGTACGTGTGTATATATATATATATATATATATATATATATATATATGTATATGCATATATATATACATATATGTGTGTGTGCATATATATATATATACATATATATATATATGTATTTGTATATATATACATATATATATACATATATATATGTATATATATATATTATATGCATGTATATGTATATATATATACATATATATATGTGTATATATATATATGTATATATATATATATATATATATACATATATATATATATATATATATATATATATATATACACACTTTTTTCTGGTAACACACTACCTGTTCGGAGGTAACACGGCCAGCTCTGCTTATAAGAACAGATACCAACATATAATCATAATAGCATTTTTTCGACGGCCTCTGTAGGTCAAAATTGACTCTTTTGAGGATACCTGTCATACGGTTGACGCCAGACGATTTTATTCATCAAGGGACCGACTCAGGACTCAATGGGGTCCCGGTCTGTTAAAACTCCGCTCAGCCAAGGGCCCACTTCCATAACTGAACAGATAGTTTTGTAGTTATAACATAATATATAAATAACAGAACAGGAAAGGGTGAATGTTTGCGATCTGCAAGTTCTTAAATATATTTGAAAATATATAATCAGACTTATACGAAAACACACACACACACACACACACACACACACACACACATACACATGTATGGGCTTGCGTGTGTACACCAACTAGTGTATAAATTCTAATGGGACTTTTATTTGTCTCATTGTGTTACATTTTGGGCTTCATTGTGTCACCTTTTGGGCTACAGTGTGTCATATTTTGGGGCTGATTTCTTCTCCTTAATTAGCTTTACGGGCTACTCCTTGTTCTGGTTCGCAACAGCCTATGATTTTCTTCAGCAAACGAGAGAACCAGCTTTTCTTTCTGATTCCCTCGAGAAATTTTCGCAGGCGCTTTATGAGACGCTGTCTCTGGTTGCTCTTGGAGTGACGGAGTGTTCCTTGTGGCAACCTGTGCCTGCTACTTGCCCGGGACTTACGTACTGGGACGTTCCGGAGATAGTATGGAACGCCCTCGTAGTATTTTTCGATATCAAAGGACTTCTTCTTGCTTGCCTCCTGGCAGAAACAAGAATTTGGGCAGTCGCAGCGAGGCTGTTGACCCTCGGCCCTCGTTGCTTCCTGGGCGAGTTTTTTGTTGTTCTGAGGCTCGGGGAGGTAATAGTAATTATACAAGTATCGTTCCCCGAGCCTGTACGAAATTTGCTCGTATATTTCTTCTATTTCGAGCTGATTTTTGAGGGTCTCTGAACAGGAACACGGAAAGGAGCATGTTCTTGGCTGTTCTTCCAGAGGTCTTGGAGGCTTCTGCAGACCTCTCTTGGCGCTCCGTCTCATGGTTCTCGCCAGTTTATCCTTTCTGGCTCCCATTGCTTTTCCCTCAAATAGAATCTCTTTAAATGTGTTAATGGGCTTCAGGGCTGTTACTTCGGCTTCCTGTGTGTTTTCGAGGACGGCCATTGAGTTTGTCCCCTGGTGTCTCCTTTCGAAGGGATTCTCAATGGCCCCTTTATCGAAGGTTTCCTTTGTCTCGTTCAAAGGATCTTCGTCCATGAAGATGCCGGCGAAGGTCACCTTTTCTTTGGCCTCGGGCTGTGCTGGCTGCTTCTCTTCAGTAGGGCCTGGGGTAGGACTCGATCCACACCCTTTGCAACTCCGAACCAGGTTCCAACATGGTCGAAGTGCTGAGGCCACCCTCTTGTTTGCCTTCCTGAGGGCGCTGACGATGTTCGAGCCGAGGATCATTTCCAATCAATCGACGACATTCTTCTGTTCTCGAAATAGCTTTTGGAAATACGCTTGACATGTTGAATACATCAGTTTATTGCTTTGTCAATCGGTGGGCACTTAAAACACATACATTCACATACACACTTGTGCTCATTCCTACCCATATAAAAATCTATGTATACATATAACAGAGCATATGTATATATATATATATATATATATATATATATATATATATAATATATATATATATATATATATATATATATATGTGTGTGTGTGTGTGTATACATGTATATATACTGTATATATATATATATACACACACACACACACACACACACACACACACACACACACACACACATATATATATATATATATATATATATATATATTGCAGAAACCACAGGGAAAATAAAGTCGGAATACTGAACGTTTTCGTCTATTATATCATAATAGACGAAATCTTTCAGTATTCCGACTTTAATTTCCCTGTGGTTTCTGCTATATCTTTTCGTCACGCGTTATTGTGATTATTTTTGCTATATATATATATATATATATATATATATATATATATATATATATATATATGTGTGTGTGTGTGTGTGTGTGTGTGTGTGTGTGTAAAACACTAAATGGGTCCTAGTGATTAAAGATACATTTTAACAACCACAATTCACTTTAATTCTAAGCCATCAACATCGGGAGACCCAGTGGAGGTCACAACCAGAAATTGAAATGTGGTACTGCCGAGGACTCGAACTATTTCTGGTTGTGACCTCCATTGGGTCTCCCGCTGTTGATGGCTTAGAATTAAAGTGCATTGTGGTTGATAATATGTATATATATATATATATATATATATATATATATATATATATATATATATATATACAGGAGATTAAATGATACTGCTGTTTGTAAGTTGTTCAAATTTTTATTTAGAATCCAAATTTAGGGTTTCATATTCCAGAAAGGTATTCTTGAACTACACTTAGCAAGTTGGTGTTCGATTTTATTCACCTGAAGGAAACCAATGAGATCGTCAACAAATTCATTTCAACATATGAGCTTCCTCAATCGAAGTGTTCATAAAAAGTGTTAAAATAAAATAAAATAGAATGAATAAATAAATGATTATCTCAAAGAATGGATCACAGATACTAACGGGGTTACTTTAACTAAAATATCAAATCCCAGCAAATAATCGCAAAAAAGAAGTCCAGTGCGTAATTATTGGACGGCTCAACATCTCTTCGTTTTTTTCGTAGCCTTTGTAGAATTCAATCCTTGCAAAGAGAAACCTTTGTAATCATTATGTCTGCTTTGTATGTAGTTTTTCATGGTCTTCAAAATTTCGATTCATGTTCAATGTTTTCATCTTTTTAACAACTCGTGTATCATTACGTATTTTGTTTATATTTGCAAAAGTACTTTCTATAAACTTCCACTTTACAAGAAATAGCCTTGTATAAACCAAGCCATGTCCAGGGTGGTGGAAAATATAGATATATATTTTTTCTTCTATTTGTCTTTCTTCATTTCTTCCTCTATCCATCTCTGTAACTCGTAGTTCATAAGTTCATCTTGGTGAACATTACACTTCATCGCTAAAGCATCTAAGCAGTAAGACTTGAGGCTATCTACGACATCGATATCCGAAGTACAATAGTAATCAACGCATCACCTCACTTAAGTTCACAATCTTCAAATGCGATATCATTTCGATTGTGTGCGTGCATTGTTTCCAAAGGCTAATTCAACGTGTTTAATTGAACTTTTAAATTTTCATGAAATGCGAAGGTGAACAGGCGGAAGAAGGATGAAAAAATGTCGTTTCAGCGAGTTCTGTTGTTGTAAAACAGTTATGATACTGAAGAAAGTCTTTTTCGATCTACTACGAGCAGTGTTGTTATGTAATGTGGCGGATATACATTAAATACCAGAATTATGAAAATGTATATCTATATCATTATTGAGCATTCTATATATATTTCTATAAACAATACCTCTGTCATGATAAAAAGGGTTCTTATAAACAAAAATGTACCAATACATTATTAATTGATGTACAATAGGTCGGGAGCAAGTGCCGGAAAGTACTTGGTTACATACAGTATGTGTATATCACATGATTACTCGCATAGTTGAGTGAGTTGTTCATAGGCTGTATACCAGTACACATTTTCACTATAAAGTACGTTTCCCTCGGCTGAAAATGTGTAAGTAAATGGTAAAGGATTTCCTGTCCAAGGATTAACCCCTTTTCCTCGGTCGAATGAGATCACTAGGCGGCAGTCAGAATTTAAGTATAATTAGTGACCAGCACTGAAAAGTGTTCGTCCTCACAGTGTGGTATGGATCAAAAACGTAAAAGAGAGTTGTGTACATTTTTTCATGAAATTCATTACATGCTAAGGAACTTCGTGGAAATATAAATAAATACACACACATTATATATATATATATATATATATATATATGTGTGTGTGTGTGTGTATATATACATATATATATAAATATATATATATATATATATATATATATATATATATATATATATATATGTATATATATTCACGAAGAACCCACAGTCGGAATAAAAAGGAAACTTTAGAAGAATGTGTAACTTCTATATTTCGGCTAATAGCTATAGCCCTCTTCAGGAAAGTACAGATTACAAGAATTTGCAGAGACATAAGTACAAAGAGATATGTGAAGAAGGGGAACACGCAGAGTTAAAAAAAAAACAAAAACAAAAAAAACAGGATGACCCGTCTCGCAGGGCGGAGTCAGAGGTGAGGGGAAGTGTGGGTGGAGGTGTGAGGTCATGGGAAAGGGCGGGAAGAGTCAGGAGGGTGATAATTCTTCACCAAGCGGCTCACAGCTAGCCGTGAAATAATGTCCGGGGACCATTGACCTTTGGAGATGTTCAAGTTCGGACATTCTTCGATTAAGGCTGATTCAACAATTTTTCTTTTAAAATTATATGTGGACTTGAACAGAATTTTGGCCTTGTCCCAGTCAAGACTGTGATTTTTGGTACTGACGTGTTGGAACACCGCGGAATTTTCTTGGGCATACCTGATGGATCTTTTGAGCTCCATTAACCTGGTGTTAAGATCCCTTCCGGTTTGACCAAGGTACATCAAATCACAATCTTTACAAGGAAGGCTATACACTCCTGGGGACTCATTTCCCTTCAACCTTTAATGAACATTAACAATTTGTTTGTGAACCGTGTTGGGATAATGATAGGCAACTGTGAGACGCTTGTTGGGAATTAATGGAGCACAAAAGATCCATCAGGTATGCCCAAGAAAATTCCGCGGTGTTCCAACACGTCAGTACCAAAAATCACAGTCTTGACTGGGACAAGGCCAAAATTCTGTTCAAGTCCAACTATAGTTTTAGAAGAAAAATTGTTGAATCAGCCTTAATCGAAGAATGTCCGAACTTGAACATCTCCAAAGGTCAATGGTCCCCGGACATTATTTCACGGCTAGCTGTGAGCCGCTTGCTGAAGAATTATCACCCTCCTGACTCTTCCCGCCCTTTCCCATGACCTCACACTTCCACCCACACTTCCCCTCACCTCTGACTCCACCCTGCGAGATTGGTCATTCCTGTTTTTTTTTTTTATTATTATTATTATTTTTTTTACTCTGCGTGTTCCCCTTCTTCACATATCTCTTTGTACTTATGTTTCTGCAAATTCTTGTAATCTGTACTTTCCTAAAGAGGGCTATAGCTATTAGCAGAAATATAGAAGTTACACATTCTTCTAAAGTTTCCTTTTTATTCCGACTGTGGGTTCTTCGTGAATATTAATTACATATGTGCCACAACATTTTGTCAAAGTGATATATATATATATATATATATATATATATATATATATATATATATATTATAAGTGTATTTGGTAAGGAGTATTTTCTCTAATGCATATATCATTAATAGTGATGGCTAGTTCTCCATTAATTATTTTCTTAAAGGTATTTTCCATATACCCTTTTATAGATT
>NC_134811.1:26587745-26602745 GCF_046742065.1 Oratosquilla oratoria | reverse complement strand
TCGTCCTCACAGTGTGATATGGATCAAAAACGTAAAAGAGAGTTATGTGCATTTTTTCATGAAATTCATTACATGCTAAGTAACTTCGTGGAAATATAAATAAATACACATACACATCATATATAGATACATATACCAAATACTTTTCCCCCCTTACACGGGGGTAGCCAAAAAGAAAAAGGCATAGAAATCACTCTCACCCATTTCATTTCCCATATATTCCACTCCCCTCCACCCTCCTCCCTATCTCCTATCTTGGCACCTCCTGGATGATGGGTCATCCTTGCATCCTGTCCACTGCCCTGGGTCAGAAGCAGTGTCGCAAGACACAGCACATCCACAGCAAGGCCGCTTCATAAATTCGGCGACCCCCCTCTCCGTCCCCCCATGCAGAAAAGGAGAAGACGGGGAGAAATCCCTTCGGGATGCGTCAATTTTTTTTTCTCATACATACTTCCTCACCCCCCATCCCCCACCCACTCCCCCTCATGCATCACAAACCCATCTGTACACAACCCTTCTCTATTCACCCCTATCTTCTGTCCTCTCCCGTCCTTCCTCTACAGACATTCTCCTCTTTTGTAAAGCCCCTTTCACCTCATCCATCCATCTCATCCTAGGACGCCCCCTCATATTCACTCCTTCCACCTCCACCTTCCACACTTCTTTTACTAATCTTTCTTCACTCATTCTTTCCATGTGTCCAAACCATCCTAATACTCTTTCATGAACCCTATCTCCCAGCTCCTTTTCCACCCCTGTTCTCCTCCTCGCCTCCTCATTTCTCACTCTATCTAGCCTAGTAACCCCTATCATACTTCTCAGACATTTCATCTCAAACACATTCAAACTCCTCTCTTCCTCTCTCATGTTCCACGTTTCTGCCCCATAATTGCTGTTGGCACAACCACTCTTTCATATAACCTCCTCTTAGCTTCCATTCCCAGATGTCGATTTCTCATTACACTTTTTAATTCACCAAGGCATTTACTCGCTTCTCTCAATCTACATTCTACCTCCACCCCCACTCCTCCTTTTCCTGTCACATTCGCACCCAAGTATCTGAAACTATCCACTTCCTCCAGTTTCTCACCCTTAATGCTCACTTCCAGCCTACTGTCACACTCTCCCCTTGTACATCTCATCACCTTACTTTTGCCCACATTTATCTTCAGCTTCCTTCTTTCACACACCTTCTCAAACTCTGTCACTAACTTCCTCAATCCCTCCTCTGATCCTGCTACAAGCGCAGTATCGTCAGCAAACAACAGCTGGCTCACCTCCCACTTTTCTCCATTTTCTTTAATCATCTCCAACCCCTGACCCACCACCCTTGCATTCACCTCTCGAATTACCCCATCCATGTAAAGATTGAACAGTCAGGACGACATAACACACCCCTGACGAAGTCCCACCTTTACCTCAAACCATTCACTCTCTCCATTTCTAATCCTAACGCAAGCTCTACTACTCTCATAAAAACTCTCTACAGCTTTCCTCCTATCCCATATATCTGCAGTACCTCCCACAGTGCCTTCATGTCTACCCTGTCGTAAGCCTTTTCCAGATCCATAAAAGCCCTAAAATCATCCTTCCCCTCTCCTATAGCTTTCTCACATATCTGTCTTACCACAAAAAATCTGATATACACATCCCCTATCTGTCCTAAAACCACACTGTTCCTCACCAATTACTCCCTCTGTTCCTCTCCTTATCCTCTCAATCAAGACCCTCCCATAAGCCTTCCTAACTACACTCAACAAGCTGATCCCTCTGTAACTACTACACTCACCCTTGTTCCCCTTTCCATTGTAAAGCGGAACTATACAGGCACTCCTCCAGTCCTCCGGCACTCTACCCTCTCTTAAATAAACGTTAGATAACCTCACCAGCCAGTCCACCTTAACTGTACCTCGTTCTTCAGACATTCTGCATGGCATCCATCCAACTCAGGTGCCTTACCTGCTCTCATCATCTTAACAGCTGCTTTCACTTCATCCTTCCCTATTTCTCCTCCATTTTCCTCACTCATCACTCTCATTTTCTTAGCGCTTCCCACTGCAACTACCTTTCCCTCCCTATCCTCCTTCACATTCAGCAACTCCCTAAAATATTCTGCCCACCTTCCTCTCACTGCCTTCTCTTCCATTATAATCTCGCCATCTGCACCTTTTACCTTTTCTTCTCTACTTGATTCGCCTCCTCTTCCTCTTTTAATTTCCTTCCAAAACATCTTTTTATTACTTTCAAAATTTTCTGTCATACTCTTTCCCCATTTTACATCTCCTCTTCTCTTTGCTTCCTTTATCTTATGCTTAACTTCCTTTCTCTTTACTTTTTACCTCTCATACGACTCCCTCGTCCTAATTTGTAGCCAATCTATGAAAGCCTGCTTCTTCTCTTCTACACCCTTCTTTGCTTCCTCATCCCACCACTCACTACCCTTCCTTCTAAGGTCGTCTGCTTGTGTGTTTAGATTTGGGCTTAACTCTTTAATATACAGTGCTTCTAAAATTAGGTGGCGTCCATCGTCAGTACATAAATCCAAAATCTCAGTGTTTTTCTCTAGGGTCTCTCTTGCTAGTGTTATGCCATGGGCTTCTCTTAAGTGATGGGCTTCATTACATATGCACAACACTGAATGGGTCCCAATCAATACATATACATTTTTATCAACCACAATGCACTTTAATTCTGAGCCATCATTATAAAAAAAGACTCGAGGAGGCCAACATGCAGAAATAGAAACGTGGTACGGCCAAGGACTCGAACTCTGGCTAGCACGTGACAAATGTTAATGACTTGGCCAATTGTACATATATACATACAACCTCTGTATTTTGTGTATATAGTTACTTATTTTATATACGTTTATATACTTATTTATTTAACTATTTATTTGTGTATTTATTCATCTATCTATTTATTCATCTATTTACATATGCAGTCATCCACAAGCAAAATGCTGCTGACTGTATTTTCACAGTGAAGAAGATAACACCTGATCCATTTGAAATAAAGCCTTTGTCCAAAGTAGATGGTCTGGGCTGACCCAGATGCACTCAGAATTACTGTTTCATTCAATGACTATCACAGGTAGTTACTGTAGATAGTTTACAGATTATTCCGATATGAAAAGCGATAATCATGGATATCATCTGATGTCTTGATATTGGTATTTGTTTCCGTCTGGCGCTGCCATCACTCATAACATTTAGGACATAGCAAAGTGACGCCTCTTCTGACCATCTGACTAACACGCCACCGCACAAATCTTTATATACTTCACGGCTCTGGTAGCACACCTGTAAGTAGTAGTTACCCATAGTACTAGTCTTAGTTTATGTAGAAATCCACGGTAGGTTCTGATGTTTATTTACAGCAGCACGGAGAGCGTGGTCCAAGGCCAGGTTTCACAACTCTTTCTGTATTCGCTTGATTAAAATTGCTTACAGTATACAATAACTATGGCTATATACAATTTGTCCTGCCATAAACAGAAACTGCTGTGGAATATGCATAAATATTACACACATGTTCATCTGGAGGCCCAACGGGACACCACACACAGACATGAACAAAACATAACTGGGGTGGAAACCTTGTTGGCGGTAGATACCTTTCGTCTTGCCGGGGACAGAACTCACTGAATCTGTGGGCAATAACAACAACAACAATAACAAAGTACTTCTGCTCTTCTCCAAGTAAACGTTCACATTAACACGAGTTCATGTGGTTACTCCTACCTCAGAAGCTGAATGATATTTCTTGCCTACAGCCAGGCAATCGAGAATCAATACTGCCTCAGCGGAATGGTTAATTAGTCAGAAGGCTGATATATGTCGCTTGCGATAAAAAAAAAAACGACCATGCTTATTACTTATTGCTTTTTTTTATATTTAGAGTCTAGACATAAAGAAGTGTAGTTCAACTTTCTGGACATTCTGAAACTGGATTATATGGCCACCATGACAGTTTCCATAATGGCCGCCATCGGAATTTTTTTTAAACTTGTAGGTTGCAATGACCAGAAAACTGTGATGTTTGTATCAACAATACAATATTCCAACACAAAGAACACGTTTATCAATTTATTTTTGCATTGGATCACAAAAATTAGTGTTATCTCCAATTGTAGAAAAAAAAAAGATTAACAAAATACATACATAAATATACCAATGACTATTTCCCCTTTACAAGGGCGGTAGCCAAAATATAAAGGTATAAAATCCACTCCCACCCATTCCATCCCAACATACTCCACTCCCATTCATCCCCCCTCACTCCCTCTTATCTTAGCTCCTCCTGAATGATATTCCTGCATCTCGCCCAGTGCCCTAAGTCAGAAGCATTGGAGCAAGACATAGCACATTCACAGCAAGGCCGCTTTATTTAATATCTGCAAGCCCCCCCCCCTCTCCATCACCTCGTGCAAAAAAGGAGAAGACGGGGAGAAATCCCATCGGAATGCATCAAAACATGATCCACACATACTCCCTCAGCCCCCATCCCCCACCCACTCCCTTCATGCATCACAGCGTCATCCATACACAACCATTCTCGATTCATCCCTATCTTCTGTCTTAACCCTTCCTTCCTCCACAGACATTTCCATCTTTCCCAATGCCCCTGTTACCCAATCCATCCATCTTATCCTTGGTCGCCCCCTCATGCTCACTCCTTCCACCTCTGCCTTCCACACCTCTTTTACTAATCTTTCTTCACTCATTCTTTCCATGTACCCAAACCATCCCAATATTCTTTCATTATCCCTACCTCCCAACTACTTTTCTACTCCCATTCTCCCCACCTCCTCCTTTCTCACTTTATTCAGTCTAATAACCTGATGTGATTAATCATAGTAGAGAGAATTTTCCTTAGGTGAAGAATTAATGAAAGCTTACTTCTTTTCAGGACTTGTTATTTGGTTTTCCGTCCGCCATGATCATAAATAATACACGATCAATATATTAATGTTCTGTACAGAGTATGCAAATAAAGTTATGTATAAATACATTTCATAATACAATGGCCATCCTTGAATGTGATATAATCTTTACAATATACGATTTGATTACAATAGACGTACAACAATGATTTTACCAAGATTACAAATTTCATTTACAATAAAGCTATACGATTGCAGGGGACACTGCAGCAGTGGCGGCGTGTTGCCACAAACCCCTATCATACTTCCCAGGCATCTCATCTCAAACACATTCAAACTCTTCCTTTTTCCCTCTCTTATGTTCCATGTTCCTGTCCCATACAGTGTTGTCGGTAACAATTAATCCTTCATACAATTTCCTCTTAGCATCCATTCCCAAATGTATATTTCTCATTACACTTTTTAATCCATCAAGGCATTTACTTGCTTCTCTCAATCTACATTTTACCTCCACCTCCACTCCACCCTTTCCTGCCACATTTGCACCCAAGTATTTAGAACTATCCACTTCCTCCAGTCTCTTTTAATACTCCCAATTTGCTGCCACATTCTTCCTTTGTACACCTCATCACCTTACCCTTACCCACATTTATCTTCAACTTCCTTCTTTCGCACACCTTCCTAAACTCTGTCAATAATGTCATTAATCACTCCTCTGATCCTGCCACAAACACAGTGTCGTCAGCAAACAACAAATGGCTTATCTCCCACTTTTCTCCGTTTTTTCAACCATCTCTAATCCCCGGCCCATTACCCTTGCGTTTACCTCTTGCAACATCCCATACATGCATAAATTGAATAGCCAAGGTGACATAACACATCCCTGGTGAAGTCCACCTTTACCTCGATCCACTCACTTTCTCCACTTCTTATTCTAAAACAAGCTCTACTATTCTCGTAAAAAAAATCTTGACTGCTCTTAACAGCTTTCTTCCTATCCTATATATTTGCAATACCTCCCACAGGCCTTTCCTGTCTACCTTGCCATAAGCCTTTTCCATATCCATAAAGGCCCCCCAAAATTTTTTACCTTTTACTAAATATTTTTTGCATATCTACCTTACCACAAAAATCTGATCCACACAATCCCTACCTATCCTAAACCCATAATGTTCCTCATCAATTAGTTCTTCTGTTCCTCTCCTACTCTCAGTGAAAACCCTCTCATAAAACTTCCCAACTACATTCAACAAGCTGATCCTTCTTAAACTACTACACTCACATTTGTCCCCTTTTCCCTTGTAAAGTGGAACTATACAGACACCCCTCCAGTCCTACGGCACTCTATCCTCTTTTAAACAAACATTAAACAGCCTCACCAGCCACTCCACCATCATTGTAACTCCCTTTTTTAAACACTCCACATACACCCATCCAATCCAGGTGCCTTACCTGCTCTTATTATTTTAATAACTGCTTTCACCTCATTTTTCCTCATTACTCCTCCATTTTCCTCACTCATCACTGTCTTTTTCTTAGCCCTCTCCACTACAACTACCTTTCTCTCCCTATCCTCTTTCACATTTAGCAACTCCCAAAAATACTCTGCCCTTCTTCCTCTTACTGCCGTCTCTTCCATTATTATCTCTCCATATGCACTTTTTACCTTTTCTTCTCTACTTGATTAGCCTCCTCTTCCTATCTTTCTTTCCAAAACATCTTTATATTACTTTAAAAAAATTCTGTCATACTCTTACCCCATTTCACATCTGCTTTCCTCTTTGCCTCCTTTATCTTATGCTTTACTTCTCTTTTCTTTTCTTTATACCTCTCATATGATTCTCTCGTCCTATTTTGTAACCAATCTGTGAATGCTTGCCTCTCTTCTACAACCTTCCTTGCTTCCTCATCCCATTACTCACAACCCTTCTTTTTATTTCTTCCCGTCCTACTTGTTCCACAAACCAACTTTGCACACCTTGTGATTTCCTCCTTGAACCAACCCACATTCCTCCCCCACTCCTATGAACAAAATAAGGGGTAAAATTGGAGACAACAGTACTGTGTAAAACCATTCTTGTACGAAAGTGACAGTTGCCGATAAGTTTATCGAAATGAACACCAAATGTGCGGACGGAGCCTTTATTGTATTTGTAGGACGTTTCACTTGTTACAGTTTTTTCAAGTAAATAGTTGTAATTCACATGACTGAGATTAGGTAAGAAGAACTGGGGGGAACGGAGGAGGGATGGAGAGAAGAAGAGAGGTAGGTGCGAGGGGGTTCAATGAATATTCAGTGACCCCCCTCCCACCTGCTTCCCTTCCTCTCTCCCTCCCTCCCCCCGTTCCCCCAGTTCTTCTTATTTAATCTTAGTTATGTGTATTACGGCCATGTACTTGAAAAAGATGTGACAAGCGAACGTCGTACTTATAAAAGCTCCGTCCTCACATGGTGTTAAAATCATTCTTGTTTTGATTAACTTTAAAGCTAGAACCTCAAAAATGTGTTATAAAGAAACTAGAAAATTTGTATTATTTGTATCTTTCCTGACGAACAATTATACAGTTGTCTAGTACACGAATTAGTAGACGTCGACTCGTCAAAAAATCGACAGAATGAACACCTCTCTGTTTTACACCAGTGTTACCACTATTACTTATTAGGCTGATGGAATCACTCTTATTGCCATGGAATTGTTCAGAATGGTAAAGGATTTATTAGTGTCAGTTCAATATGTTATTGTTATCAGTTTCCTTCTGACACAGAACTTGGGACATTTTGTTATGCAGAAACCACGAAAGAATGCGCAAACAAGTTTCATTATGGCTTACTGAACTTGAAGAGTAAATGAATTTATGCATATTTCTTTTTACCTACATGCCTGTGTGCACATTTTTAACGTCGGGTTTCACAGGATACACAGTTGCATGTTATGAGCTCTAAAGAAATTGTATCAAGTGGCTTGCCAATCATCAGTTGGGTTGAAACACCTCATTGCTTTATTTTACGACCAGTTCCCACCCACTGTCTTCAGGTGCAGGGAGATGTGATTCAGCTCCACACTAGGGTCTGATAATGTGCCCGTCTGATGTGGAAAGTCAGATCATCACGTGTTGGATGCAGATTCTCAAGTGCTTTCGTCAAGTCAAGGAACAAATCACACCTAACTTGTTAAATGGAGTTGTTTTGGCTACTGGGATCATACACCTTGCATACAAAAGACTGCTTCAGCTAGCACATTTGGATCTGGAAAGTCTTCCCTACCAAGATTCTGCAGAAGTTGAGAATTGCTTAGGACGATAACCCAAGTGGAGCGCTTTCCAATACAAGTAAACAGGCTTGTTGTGTCTAAGCCTGTTATAAGATGAAATGCCAGAAGCGATGTCCTCTGCGAATATGTGATGATAATGAAATAAACAGGATCAGAATTTTGCTTTTTTTTCGGAACTCGCTTGCTAACTCTGTACAGAGGAAGTTTGTCAAGTTAGCTTTATCTTCATCTAAGAAGATCTATCCCACTGCTCAATGGGCTGACTTCTTGCCTGCACATCTCGTCTGATTGCTTTCTTGCTCCGTGGCCTCTGACTTCGATAAATGACAAAGACCCTGTGTACTTATGGCGCAGTTGTGGGCAACATACACATATCAGCAAGGGAGGCAGCTCCCCAACGTGAATAATAAAAATGATCAAAATTCCCAAACCAATTTTAGATAATAGCTGCATTCTAGAAATTAATGCATCGCGTCAAGAGATGTCAGTATCTTTTATGAATTTGAGTTCTAGGGTTCATTTTAATGCCAGAATCTACTCAGACATGATAAAAAAAAACAAAAAACTTAGAGACTGACTCTAACTTTGTAAGTTCATTCCAATTACAAGCTGAGGTATGAAGAAATGTTCAAATTGTGGCGGCCATTATGAAAACTGTCATGACGGCCATATCATCTATATCCAGAATGTCCAATAAGTTGATTCATATTTATGTATATTTGGACACTCCATTTTAATATGCAATCAGCAGGGTGTCGCACTTTCTGACTTCAGTCTCCTCACTGGAAAGTGTCCTTGGAGTCATTAGAATCATCTACTGTAAACAAGAGGTTTGACACCTTCCATGGTGTGGTGTATGTGTGCAAGGTCACAGTATCACCCAGAGCTCGAACTCCATGACCTAAGCTCTAATCCAAACGGCTAAGTGCAATCGATCACGTGTCCAATACATGACTGTAAACCATAGTGAATTAAGCACGGAAACTCTCTCTCGCTCTCTCTTGCTCTCTCTAACTCTCTCTCTCTCTCTCTCTCTCGCTCGCTCGCTCTCTCTCGTCACCCTCGCTCTCCTGCTGCTCTTTCGTTCACGCTGTCACTCACATTGCAGTTTCTCTTAATTGACTTTAGTTAGCACAAAGCTTCAGCTGTCTACACGGAAGGGTAAAGTGTTGGATGGGCCTACACACGTTTGACCAGAGGCAAGCAAATAATCCTTGGAGAGGGAGTCAGAGAGCAAAACAGGTACATAGGAAAACAGAAGAGGGAAGAAAGGATGAGACGAGATGGGAAGGGAGAAACAGCCATGCTTTTTTTTTTTTTAATGTTCAGAAGTCATTCCGAAAAAGTAACTCACTTACTCTGTTGGTTGTCAGGCCGGACGGCCCTTCACCGCTTTCACTATGCCTCTCCAGATGGTTCTATCCTCTGCCAACTCCTTCCAGTTCTCTCTTGGTGCCACCCTCTCCACGTCCTTCTTTACTCCATCCATCCATCTGTACCTGCAGACTACCATTCCGAAAAAGAGATATATAAATTATAATTTATGCTTATTTCACTTATTCATTTATTTGTTTATTTATCTATTCATTGGTTTATCTATTTATTTATTTATTTATTTTTTTTTTTTCAAATGCGGCACTGTAGACTTCAGAATTTGACACAAGTTCTCTTGGGTGAACTGCAAGTTAGTTTTAGTGAGTGCATCTTAAAGAAAGGAGCTGGAGTCTGTCAAAATGTACTGTTGAGTGTCTCCTTGGATGGAAAACTACAGAAGAGCCCGTGGGATTGCCTCAGACAATTTCCCCTCTGAGCAGATACACTGAGGGCTCTCGTGTAAAGGTAATGTGTGCTTTTGGTAGGAACGTGTTGAACTGATTTGGTTTGTGTGTTATCTGTATAAGGCATCAGGTAAACCTGACAGAGTGTAAATATGTATGTAGATTTACTTTTGAAGCACTACTACCGGCGGCGGCCTCTCCTGTGTCCGCGTCGGGGTTTCGAACCCGGGTCATTTGTGCACGAAGTGAAAGAGCTAAGCTCCCAACTCCAGCAGGAGGTATTGATGGCATAACTTTCACAAAGTCAATATTTGAGGATCATCCCAACGGGGCAGTCAAGCAGCACTTTTTTTTTTTTTTTTTTTTTTTTTTTTTTTTACGATTTTAAATCAAAGTCCACTCAAAAAAAAAATAACGATCATTTTTCCGCTGCTACCCTCTTTAAATCTTTCCTCTATGATTTCACTGTATCGGCGCGATGTTGCTGCAGGGAATAAAAGTGCCGGATATTGCTCATAGGAACAAATATTCCCCACCCGCCGAACTGTCCTAGGCTCCGCTTCCGGCCACGAAAGGGGTCAAGTAAAACAGAGAGTGTGCAGCCAAGTGGTTGGATCCCGAGTATTAGTTGTACGAGTATCATTTCAACTGCGGTAGTGTGCCTTTTTCTCGTCGCATATTTAACCAAATTCTCACGGACGCATTCGTGCCCTGTCTTTATATATGTATATATATATATATATATATATATATATTTATATATATATATATATATATATATATATATATATATATTTATATATATATATATGTATATATATATGTATATATATATATATATATATATATATATATTTATATGTATATATATATATATGTATATATATATATATATATATATATATATATATATATATATATATATATATATATATATATATATATATATATATATATATATATATGTGTATATATGTGTATATATATATATATAATATACATATGTATATATATATATATTTCTCTCTCTCTCTCTCTCTCTCTCTCTCTCTCCTAAGGCGGAGGCATTCTTCGTGGATTTTGTTCCGTCTTTGAACAGGCGTCTTTATGTACCTGCGAAGAAAACGTAGGGCTTAAAGGAAACCTCGATCGAGAGGGTTAAAGATGCTCTCAGTCTGGGCAAGAACTTCAGTCTGCCAAAGGCCTTGGAAACTGTGTACTCAGGGATTCCTTAGTTATTTATGAGAAGCTTCACAGTTTACATTCTTTTCGTGGTTTCAACGAACACTGGAAGGAGCTGACGTGGAGAGCCAACGAGAGGTCTGTGCCAGAAGGGTCTGCAAGATGAAGAACACTCCTTCGACGTCGATGGAGGTTCCCGCATAAATAATTTCCCCGGAGTGCGAGGGGAGCAGTCAGCCTTGTCGGTAAAGGGCGACGTAATATAAAAAGCTGGGGAGCAAATATTATTCTCCAAGGATTAAAATTCGTTGAATAGTCGTTAATTCAATCACGTCCTTCCGCACTTCTTCAAATTGTGTTGGGAGTGGGTGGGGGAGGAGGAGTGGGGGGGCGGGGGGCATGCTATCCTTATCCCAAGAACTTGTTTGAGTTGTCTTGACTTTTTTCCTGACTTATGGTTAGTCGGAATATAGTAATATATATATATATATATATATATATATATATATATATATATATATATATATATATATATATATATATATATATATATAGCCTGTAGGGTCAACCATATGTAGTTTGGTAAACGGTTGCGAACAATTTTCAGAGGTGCTACCGCTGTGTGTGTGTGTGTGTGAGCGTGTGTATGTGCGTGTGTTTGTGTGTGCGAGATTCACTAGTTTGTAGCATACGGAGTTGGAGCTGTATGCACAAGTTCTCGTCTGCATATCTCCACTTATCAAAATTTGCTTATGACACATTTATGTGGGAAACTACTGCTTAACATCTGTAGTGAACGCTACTCAAGCAGACCACGTGGTCGAGTGACTGAAGGGGGATGAGGAATGAAAGACTTGGTGTCTCAATCCGTTCTGCTTTATTTGCGAGAGACATGGCTTATATAGTGAGCTCTGGGATCACGCGGCAGTCCCATCGGCCAATCAGCGATCGCCGTCCCGGTGCGTCCCTAACAATAGCGACTGTTAGAGTAGTTGCTGAGACCGGCAAGACGGCTTGTTCTAGTTGCCAGTTAGCTGTCGGCCTGCGTGGCAAAGCGGTCGTTGTGGTGTGGACGCCCCACATCTTTTAAGCAATCTATCATTAAATTTTTGTTACATCTTATGTCTTTTTTTATGATTATCATCATCCGGGTTCCTTTTCTCGTCCTGAATATATCCATCACCTCTCTTTGCTCCCCCAGTGTGGATAATCCTAGTTTTCCAGACTCGTATTGCATATCTTATCAGTCAAATGGTATCAGTATGGTTGCTACCCCCTCTTCTTCTTCTTCTTCTTCTTCTTTTTCTTCTTTCTTCTTTTTCTTCTTCTTCATCATCTTTTTCTTCTTCTTCATCATCTTTTTCTTCTTCTTCATAATCTTTTTCTTCTTCATCATTTCTTCTTCTTCTTCTTCTTTTTCATATTTTTCTTCTTCTTCTTCTTTTCCCTCTACTTCTCGTTTTTCTTCTTCTTTTTCTTCTTCTTCTTCTTCTTCTACTACTACTACTACTACTACTACTACTACTACTACTACTACTACTACTACTTCTTCTATTTCTTCTTTTTATTCTCCTTCTCCTCCTTCTTCTTCTCCTCCTTCTTCTCCTCCTCCTTCTTCTCCTCCTCCTTCTCCTTCTTCTTCTCCTTCTTCTTTTCCTTCTATTTCTTCTTCTTCTTCTTCTTCTTCTCCTTATTCTTCTCCTCCTTATTTTCCTTATTCTTCTCCTTCTTCTTCTTCTCCTTTTTCTTCTTCTTCTTTTTCTTCTTCTCCCTTTTCTCCTTCTCCTTCTCCTTTTTCTCCTTTTTCTCCTTCTCCTTCTTCTCCTTTTTCTCCTCCTTATTCTTCTCCTTCCTCTTGTCCTTCTTTGCCTTCCTCTTCTTCTTTTTTCTTTTTATTCTTCTTTTACTTTTTCTTCTTCTTCCTTTCTTCTTTTTCTTTTTCTTCTTCTGCTGCTACTGTACTTTAATGACTATACCACCGTGGCGCATCTTTGTCTGGGGCCGATCAGGTTTACAATAACTTCTTTTCATCACATTCTCATTAGTATGATAAAATGCTACTCTTGTGCTCATCAACACTTCATATGTCTTTCTTGTTTTTCTTTTCATAAGATTCTCATGCAACATTTCATCTCTACTTAAAATGTCTAAATCCTTTTTCTTATTTGCTTTTGTAATTACTTTATCTTTCATTTTATAACTTCATGATGGTTTTGTTTCGTCTTTATCCATATCTAAACTCTTGCATTTCTTTGCATTGAATTTCATTTTCCACACATGGCTCCACTTACAAACTTTATTTAGATTTTCTTGTAATTTAAATTCCTCTTCACTTTTCACTCCTTTTTATGAGATTGTCATTATCAGCAAATAAGATTGCGCAACTTCCCATTCCGTTTGTTATGTCATTATTGTACGCCAAGAAGGATACTGGTGTCAATACTAAGCCCTGTGGTACTCCACTAGTCACCTTTATTCAGTTCAACGATTCATCCTTTACCTCTGTCCGCATGTGCCTATCTGTCTGGAAATCCTTTATTCATTCCAATATGTTTTTTCAAAGTCCTCCAACGTTTGACATACTGTCCTCTCAAACGTCATCATAACACTTAAAAAACATACGACAACCTCAAAATATCTAGGATGAAAACATGACGTCACTCGAAGTGTAGTAGGAATGGATCTGCAGTGTTCGAACTCAGAGAATGGTCCCACTGGGAAAGAATTCTATGGATCATAAGGCTTCAGTACCTTCGGTTTTTGTACGGATACATCAAAGGTTGGGTACATCACATCCGGGTCTCCACAGGGCCTTTGTGGATCGTAGATATGGGAGGTCATTCTCAGCCAAGGACACCTGACTGTTTTCAAAAATACTAGGACTATTTTCGACAACTGTATCACTGTCTTAATAAAACGTGTATTTTGAAGCAGCATAATGAGACCATTTAATTGGCAATTGTATCATGTGCGACAGTCGATAGATATAAGAGATTATAAATTATAGTTGTGTTGTGCATTTTTCAGTGGTTTGTAAGTTAAAAAGGATGTGTGGACAAATTATGATTATTGGAAAATTATGATTATAGGTATTTTGTCAGCTACAACCGGTGCTTCCATCCTTGGGTACAACATCACACCGAATAAGTGGAGTCCTAGAGATAGAAGAGATTTGATGAGAGATAATAGAACTAAGGGAGAGTAAAAGTGACTATCATCCTTTTTTCAGTCATAAAAGAATAATAATAGTGATATATTCATTAAAATCTACTCCCTGAGACACCTAAGGAAACATCTTTCAGCTGAACAAAGTTCCAATGGACAGCTTGAAAAATAAGAGGAGATCTGACTTCAATAATTTGAACTAAGTTTGGTGATGGCTAAAGAAATGTCTAAAAAGACCTGCTGGCTTAGACAGGTGAAGATTTTTGTATTAGAAGTCTTTAATCAAAAGACACGGAGTGAGAGAGAGAGAGAGAGAGACAGAGACAGAGAGAGAGACAGAGAAAGAGACAGAGAGAGAAAGAGAGAGAGAGAGAGACAGTCAGAGAGAGAGAGAAAGAGTGTGTGTGTGTGTGTGTGTGTGTGTTGTGTGTGTGTGTGTGTGTTGTGCGTGTGTGTGTGTGTGTGTGTGTGTGTGTGTGTGCACGAGTATGTCTGAGTGAGTGAGTGAGTGAGTGAGTCATAGTCATTTCAGAAGACTTAGTGAATGGTATGATACCAAAAGATATTTTATATGCTGTGGAACAATCCAGACGTTCTTCATAATTCGACAGTTGATACAGTCTGAGCAGAACCCATGTGCGTCCCAAAACTATCCGACTGCTCCTTAACGGGTTTCTTTAGTTATCTACTTGTTTTTATCTACCTCTTTACTAAC
>NC_134811.1:26570245-26572745 GCF_046742065.1 Oratosquilla oratoria | reverse complement strand
CGATATACTCGGACTCCCGGTAACCTGAAGTCCTCCTCCTCTTCCTCCTCCTCGTTTCCCTCCTCCTTCTTCTCTTCCTTCTCATCCTCATCCTCTTTCTCGTCCTCAACCTCCTCCTCCTCCTCCTCTCCCCTCTTCCTCACCTTTTCTCCCCCTCCTCCTCCTCTTCCTTCCCCGTCACCTTTCCAACACAGTGGAACATCAGACAATTTCTGTACTGACGAGAGTCAGACTATTTTATTCAACTGAGAGATGGACCCGGGATGAAACAGGATCTCGACCGACCGGGACCCTATTTTGCCTTCCCTCACCCCCCCCCCCACCGACACTCTTCCAACAAGACCATCACCCAGTTGAAAGAAATCGTCTACTGTCAACCGAAACATAAAACTATGAAGGAAGTTGCTCGCCAACATCCGAAGGAAGACCGCGACTCCTTTGCAAGACGAGTGTCCCGGAAATGAATAGCCAGAATAAATTTCAAAGGGCCAGTTGGAATTGCGCCCGAGTTAGGCGGCGCGTCGTCAGCAAGAGTTGCACGGATCGTTGACCGCTGCAACAGAGGATGTCGTCAAGTTATATTATCTCTCTCCCTCTCACTTTCTCTCCCTCACTCACTTTCTCACTTTCACACCATACTCCCCACACACTCTCTTATTTTCATTCACACACTCTCAGTCGGTCTCTTATATTCATTTTCTTCACACACACACCCCCGCCGCTCTCTCTTCGTGCCTCTCTCTCTTCGTCCCTCTCTCTGTGTATGCCTGTGCATGTGCACGCGTGCGTCCGTGTACGTGTTTGTGTCCCCGTCCTTCTCGCTCGCTTTTACCCTCCTCTCTTTTCTCCGGCATTGGTGCAATAGGTCGAATACCATGACTAAAAGACCTTTTTCTCATCCTTTACGTAGAAAATCTCCCAAGAGAAAAGTTCCAACCTTATTATGTCGTTTTTTCTTTCTAGTATTTTTCTTCCCAATTACAATCAATGATTGTTGCGGGGCTAAGGATGATTAAAGGGGTTTCTGTTTTGCAGTTTGTTTAGGGGACGTGGGTGGTTAAGGAAAGGCTATAGAGAGGAGGCAGAGCGGAAATAAGTCTCCATTTCAGAGAAATACGTCTCTATTAACTCAATTAGACCAGATTTGTAGACCACAGCTTTTGGGAAGGAATCTGATGGGTAGGAGGAAATTAATTTTCGTCCAACATATCAAATGGCATTCTGTGTGTTTTTGTTGAGAAAATGAAATAGTTTGCTTGATTTTACGGCGGGAAAGGTTGTGGAGGTGGTTGGTACCGCCGATTAATCGGAAGTTGCTCAGTTTGATAACCCTTTTATCAAGGCGAAAAGTGGCGCCTGCGAACTGGCTTCTATGTGTTTTGACACTGCGCGGCGTACGACATTCATCAAATTTGATTCACGCAAATAATGTATGTATATGTATATATGTGTATGTATGCATATGCATAAATATGCATATATATGCATATATATATATATATATATATTACATACATATATATATATATATATATATATATATATATATATATACATATATGTATATACATATATATATATACATATATATATGAACATATATATATATACATATATATATATATGTATATATATGTATATATATATATACACGTTTATATGTATGTATATATATATACATACACACATATATACATACATATATATATATATATGTACATATATATATATATATGTGTGTGTGTGTGTGTATGTGTGTGTGTGTGTGTGTGTGTGTTTACATATACATATATGTATATATATGTATATATATATATATATATATATATATATAGCCTATGTATATACAGATGAAATTAACAAAGAAGTGTCATTAGAAAATGCAAACTCAGACTCTGATGTAGGAAATGCCAAATCAGCTGGTGCAAAGTTAAGCGAGATTCTTCTTTCTGATGGAAGCAAGGTTGTAGAAGAGCTACATTATAATTATTCTGAGAGTACGAATGCTACGTCAGGTGGCCTTCATATTGGGGGTATTACAAAATAATGATTATCCTACTCGAGCAGAAATAGGACAAAAAATATATTAATATTAGTCTCATCCCACTACCTAGATAATTTCCAAATGACTTAGACAAACAAACTTTTCCAGAAAGTACTTTGAAATTCCATGGTACTAATGGTGAAATGCACAAAAGAGAATGGCTTGTTTGGAGTCAAGTGAAACAAGGATTATATTGTTTGCCATGTCGACTGTTTTGACACGCCACTGGTGTTTCATATTCAAAGTCTGCGCTAGCATCTCCTGGATGGTGGACTGCTAGTACAAAGTAGCGAAAAACTAAGTGATAAGGTCCGGTAACATGAAAAAGCAAGAGCCATAAGGAATGTTATTACTTTGAGAATGTCCTGGTAAGGACGAAACGTCAGTAAATAAAACTCCAACTGTTCTCTGTGTTTAGCTCACCACCCTTCCAGTCAATATTATATAGCTTGGAGA
>NC_134811.1:26547745-26567745 GCF_046742065.1 Oratosquilla oratoria | reverse complement strand
ATACATATACATATATATATATATATATATATGTATATACATACATATATATTATATATATATATATATATGCATGTATATATATACATACATATATATATATATATATATATATATATGTATATATGTATATATTATATATGTATGTATATATTATATATATGTATATATATATATATGTATATATATATATGTGTGTGTGTATGTGTGTGTGTGTGTGTGTGTGTGTGTGTGTGTGTGTGTGTGTGTGTGTGTGTGTGTGTGTGTGTGTGTGTGTGTGTGTGTGTGCCCAAAGTGGCTCGACAAAGAAACTGCCCAAAGTGGCTTGACAAAGAAAATGAAAAAAGTATTGCTAAAAAGAGACAGGCTTATAAGAAATATAAGTGCTCGGGTGCATCTAATGACTATGAAAAAGAAAACGACAATACGAAATGAACATCGCTGATAAATCCAAAGAGAATCCCAAAGAATTCTATAGTTACAGTAGAGATAAAAAGGTTGTTAGGAATCACATTGGTCCACTATTATCTGCTGACGGTCAACTTGAATATTCAAATGAGGGAATGTGTAATATCTTAAACAATTACTTTAGCTCGGTATTCGTAAACGAAACACCTCAAAGTGAATTCCAAACTGAAACCTGTGAAAAGTCTGGGGTAAACTTACTCACTACAGTAAATATAACAAAAGAAAAAATTAAAAGGTGTATAGACAAACTCAAAGTTAATAAAACACCAGGGCCTGACGGTTGGCATCCAAGAATCTTAAAGGAAATGAAAAATGAGATTGTTGTTCCATTAGAAATCATTTTCAAGAAATCCATCATATCCGGAGATGTCCCAAGAGAATGGAAGCTAGCTAACGTTACTCCCATATTCAAAAAAGGTGACAAAAAGAAACCAAATAACTATAGGCCTATAAGTTTGACATCAATCGTAGGAAAAATAATGGAAACTATCATCAGAGATGCTATCGAACATCATTTAGAAAGTAACCGTTTGATAAATGATAGCCAGCATGGTTTCAGACGGAAACGTTCTTGCGTGACTAACTTACTCGAATTCTACAACACAGTTATCTCGAATTATGACAAAAGAAACAATATAGATTTAATATATCTAGACTTTGCAAAAGCTTTTGATACCGTCCCACACGAAAGACTACTTACTAAATTAGCTTTGCATGGAATAAGTGGTAGCCTATTAGGTTGGACTAGTAATTGGTTGAATGGTCGAAAACAGAGAGTTGTTTTAAATGGAAAAACTTCTGGATGGAAAAGTGTTGCAAGTGGAGTTCCTCAGGGTTCCGTTCTTGGGCCACTTCTATTCATAGTATATATAAATTATATAGACCATGGACTAAAATCTACTGTTTCCAAATTTGCTGATGATACAAAACTGTGCGGAGTGGCAAATGATCACTCAAACCAATTAGATATTCAAGAAGATTTAGATCAATTACAGCAATGGTCTGAAAAGTGGCTAATGAAATTTAACACAAGTAAATGCAAGGTAATGCACATAGGTAAAAGTAACAGTATGTACGATTACAAGTTATTTGGAAATTCTTTAACAAAAGTGGATAGTGAAAAAGATCTCGGCGTAATTATCAGTAACGACCTCAAATCATCCAAGCAGTGTATTTCAGCCTCTGAGAAAGCAAATAAGATTCTGGGACTGATTGCGCGATCTTTCGATTTCAAAAGTCCATCACTCATTAACAAGCTATATAAATCGTTAGTTCGTCCACATTTGGAATATGCTGTTTCCGTATGGTCACCGAATCTCATTAAAGACATTGACAGACTGGAAAAAGTACAACGGCGAGCCACAAAACTGATTCCAAATATAAAAAATAAATCATACGAAAATCGACTAAAACACATGAATCTGTTTTCCCTAAAAAAGCGTAGACTCAGAGGTGACTTGATACAGGTCTTTAAGATTTTAAAGGGAATTGACAACATCAAAAGTGACCAAATTTTCACATTGAATGAGAATCAGACAAGAAACAATGGTCTCAAACTGTCCGGAAATAGATTCAGTTTGGAAGTAGGTAGAAACAACTTTGCCAACCGTGTAGTTAATGAATGGAATAAACTTCCTGCACAGGTAGTGCAATGTAGTTCAGTTCGAAGCTTTAAGAATCATTTAGATAAATACCTAAGTAAGATGCTGTAATGATTATAATTTATCTTATACTATTTATTTTTGTTTTGTTATCATTTGTCTGTCTGATTTTCATTTATTATTAGTTATATGTCAATTAATTATTATTGACTATTTACCTGCTTGTTTATTATTTAACTATACCTATGCATTTATTTATGTATTTTATTTGTTATTTACATTATTATAGTTTTTATTTATTGTTTTATCATTAATATGATTTTTTTTCGCATCCGACCTAGATATGGATCAAAAGGTCTCCTGTCGGCATGCTCCGCCTTTGTAATTCTTTGTGTGTGTGTGTGTGTGATATAATACATGTGTATATATATATATATATACATATATATATATATATATATATATATTTATTCATGTGTGTGTATAAACTTTTATACTTGTGTGTATATATATATATATATATATATATATATATATATATATATATATATATATAAATAATTTGGTAATATGGAGATTGAAGAAAAACTGGCAAAAGGAACACCAACGAGATCTCCTTTGTTTGCCATACCTTGGTGTGTCCGTGAAAGGAAGGAGGGTAAATAATGTAGCAAATTTCCTTTTTCTCGAGCAAGACCGCTTAACAAGAAAGGTGATCCCAGTCACCCTCTTTGGGCTCAGGATTTCTCTCCAAAAGCTCTTCCTCCTTCTCTTTCTCCACCTCCTCTTCTTTCTCCTCCTCTTTTTTGTTCTTCCTCCTTCCTTCCCCCTTTTAGGGTCCCATATCTCTTCTTGGGCCCTATTGCATGCTACAGCCGGCTTGGGTCGTAAGATACCTTTCGTCAGGCCTTGTTGTTCTTGTTTGCAGGCCTGCCTGTGGCTGCGTGGGTGCGTGGGAGTCCGTGCGTATGTTTGTTTGTTTGTGTGCAGGTACGTGCGCGCGCATTTGTATGTGTGTGTATGTATATGTGTATCATTTTTGTATGTATATATGTATGTTTTTATATATGTATGTATGTATGTATGTATGTACGGTATGTACGGTGTGTATGTATGTACGTATGTATATATGTGTGTATGTACGTATGTGTATGTGTGTATGTACGTATGTGTATGTGTGTATACGTGTATGTTTTTATGTTTGCATGAGTGTGTATGTGCTCATATATATATATATATAATATATATATATATATACTGTATATATATATATACATTATATATATACATATATATATATATATATATATGTATATGTAACTGTGTGTATATATGTATGTATGTACATATGTATGTATGTATGTATCTATGTATACATGTATGTATGTATGTATGTTATCTACTAAATTCATAGGTACAGACACAAATATAACCCACACGGTTGAAAACTGTCAAAGCCTCTTAGGCATGATGACATATTGGCAGGTTTTTATTTTTGGTTAAGAACCGACGATTTGATCCACCAATGTGGAAGGCGTTGCATTAAAAGAATTAAGAGTGGATAATAATTGGGTTATTATTATAGGAGGGCAAGTCGAGTCCCATTCGATTCCCAATTGGGATCTCTAAGGATGAGCTCCGTTAGCTGATTTTTTTTTTTTTTTTTTTTTTTTGCTATTTTTTTTTTTTTTTTTTTTTTTAGTTTTTTTTTTTTCTGCGTTCGAGAGATTAATGTTGTCGAGCAACCGCGACAGCGTAAAGATGTATGGGGATCCGTCTGTTGTCAGATTCAGCTACAGTATTTTCTCTACAGAAAATCTTGCTGCGTTTGTCAAAGACGTGAGTGCCCTTGTGTCTGTGTGTTTATCTATTTATTTATATATTTATTCATTTATTTATTTATTTTTATCTATTTATTCATTTTATTTTATTTGTGTGTGTGTGTGTGTGTGTGTGTGTGTGTGTGTGTGTGTGTGTGTGTGTGTGTGTGTGTGTGTGTGTGTGTGTGTGTGTGTGTGTGTGTGTGTGTGTGCGTGCGTGTGTACGTGTGTGTGTATGTGTGCGTGCGTGTGTACGTGTGTGTGTATGTGTGTGTGTATGTGCACGTGTGTGTGTGTGTGTGTGTGTGTGTGTGTGTGTGTTAGTGTGGGGGGATCTGGGGTGTGCGTGTATGAGTGTGTGCGCGTGCTTGTGCGTGTACGAGTGTATGTGCACGTGTGTGTGTGTGTGTGTGTGTGTGTGTGTGTGTGTGTGTGTGTGTGTGTGTGTGCACGCGCGCAAACGCGTGTGTTCATTAACAAGTTTGATAAAATTTCTCATTGGTCTGTGACAGTTTGATAAAAGAATTTCCTCTTTTTTTGGAGAATCTCTTCTCTTATCTGAAACAACATTCTTTCGTCGAGGCTTTGGGTATCTTAATGAGCACAGGAATGATGATGTGTATCTTTTTCATATAAAAATAAGCGGAACGTTTTTATTGGTGAACAATATTTAGATCACAACATAATCAAATATTACCCCTGTAGGTCTCGACTGAGTAATATTGTAACATCCCAAGAAGACATTTTTTTTTTGTACAAGACAGATTCATTTGTTCACATTAGTGTGCAATGACAATTTGTACTTGTCTCGTAAAATAAAATAAAAACTACAAAAACAGTGCTTAATTTGCTCTACTGACGAGAGATTAATAAAGATTTTCTCATTATTGTAACATTTTCCCATTTCTATTACAGATGAGTATAGACTATAGAGGAAGCTGTTTATCTGACTTAATGACTAATCTTAATTAATATGATTTTTTTTTTTCGCATCCGACCTAGATATGGATCAAAAGGTCTCCTGTCGGCATGCTCCGCCTTTGTAATCCTTTGTAATGAATTATGCATCTTTTCATTACCAACTAATCCCTCAGTTAAAGTTTTGAAGCGAGTTATTCCCTTTTGGGAGCTCGGCTGTTTCGGTGAAAATTAGTTTGAAGTTGCTACTTGATTGTTTCTACGTGATCATAAAGCCATTATCTCACTGGGCTATAGTCATTATCACACTGGGCTAATTTTCCCTCAACTGTTGGAGCAAATTTGCAGCCCACACCTTTCCGGAAGGAATCGGGTATGCCGGCGAAAAATAATTTTCCCCAAAGCATATCAAATAACATTCTATGTAAATTATTGCAAAAACAAAATAGTTTGGCCATAGTGATTTCACGGCGGGAAAAGTTCCGGAGGCGTGCGTTACCGACGATTAGTCGGAGGTTGAAGGTAAAATAACCGCTTAAAGTGTACCGTGCAACTTATCTTTAAGTGGGTTGCGGCTATGCATGTACAACCCTACTAACGACCGTCGTGAACGGGTGAGTCAACATAAGATCCGAGGACTTTCATCATCGGAGTACTGAAAACTTTATCGAGCTGGCTACGTTACCTTTTCGAAGTTCATAACAAAGCCAGGTTTTGTTCCGGCAAAAAGAAAAGAAATGGTAATGATAATAATGAAAAAATCTCAGCATCAACATGGTTGGAAGTGGGTGCAGTTCAATTTTTTTTTTTTTTTGTATTTTTTGTATATATATATATATATATATATATATATATATATTGTATTTTTTATTTATTTATTTATTCATTTTTTTTTTTTCGATTTCGGTGTAACGTAATGTGTTACGGTGTGCTGTTAAGATGGCGGCACACTAGGCTATCAAGCTACTTACTTTTGCTATGTCGTTTGAGTAGAAATGACTTTCGTTACATTATTCTAGGCTTCCGTAAGAACATTTCACCAGTGTGTCTAACATTCGTATTTTAGGATTAACTTCTCTTAGCTCGTCATTCAGCTTCTAACCATATGACGTAAGAGTATTTTGACCTTCGGAAATTTGAAAAACAAAAGATCATAACTGAGCGTATTGGGTTAAGAGTTCTGACTTTGTTAAACAGAAATCAATCATTCGTTCCATTTTCTATCTTTACTCGTGTATAATCACTCGAAAACTGGGTAGGCGTCCGCCGAAGGCTTCCGCGAAATTCTAACAATTTCCAATAATTTTTTTTTTTTTTTTTTTTTCGAAATTCGGGAGTGAAGAATCACTCCCAAAGCCCGTGGGAGTGATTCATCACTCCCGAATTTCGAAAAAAAAAAAAAAAAAAAAAAAAATGGAGATTACCACAAGCCATGCCTAACCGAAGTGGGGCCACGGGGAGTAGATTAGATCGCCTGTCGACAGCAAGGACGAAAGGATCTGTACCACCCGGTATGCAAGGGTTTAACGGTGATATTCTTAAAAAAAAAAAGTATTTCCCTATATATATCTGATATAAACCCTTGGAATTTATATAAGATTTATATATGGAAAGATGGAACTGGAGACCAGAATATGGAAAAGATGGAACTGGAGACGAGAAGGTAGCAGATCTAGAGGTAGACCGAAGAAAAGATGGAATGATGGCGTTGAAGAAATCCTAGAGGCAAATGGATTAGGAAAAATAGAGGATTTGAGAGAGGAATGAAGCTTTGAGATGACAATCTGGAGAAATTGTGCTGCCCCACTGACAGGCTGAAAGCCTACCTGGGAGCAGAAGTAAGAAGTAAGGGATATGGAAAGATTTTTTTTTTTGTTTTTTTTTTTTCTTTTTTAGAATACCACCGTAAGCTTCTTCGTCATTGAAAGATTGACATGAAAACGTGGGAAGGAGTCTGGCAGGAGAAGAAATAAACAGGTATGCCCCCCGTGCAGGGGGCCGTAGTTTCTTCGTTGTCATACCATTTTTTAGAAGTTTATTCTAGGTATTCAACACTAGAAAATTCTATTCAACTGAAGATTGAGCTCGGAAGAAAAATCAAGGTCCGTTTTGTTCCTTGCGTAGGACAGAATATCATTAACTAAGATACGTAAGCGCGCTGAATAGATTAACTAAATTAATATCCTACCAAATGTACTGTCTACTATACTCATGAAAACAATAAGAATATTAAAAAAAGGAAAGGAAATTAACAAGTACATGTGGAAAGGGAGGGAAACTATTCCAACCTTTCTCTGCAATCGAAAAAAGTCAAAGAATAAATGTGAAATTAGTTAAGTAAAGATAAAGAAAGAAAAGGTCATAAATCGTGGAGAAATGTGTGCTTGGCCTCTTTGTTAAGACGGTTGGTTCTCTTTGTAGATTCTGCGATACCAGACAATTTCATTCAGATAAATCGGAAGGGGGATTGATGTATTCACATTTGTCAGTTTTGGATACGAGATTTGAATCTACGAGTCTTGATACTGCATAATGCTTCACTCCAGGTCTAAATACCTTTAAAAGTGATGTTTCTTTCAGATGTCAGCACGTAGATTGAACTTGAATGTAAATGGAAGCAATTTCACCAACCACAGAAGCATGCAGAAGACTTTTTTTTTTTTTTTTTTTAAGATTTAGTTCAACACGCAAGCAGTATGCAGTAATGTCTATCCATTGGATATTTTGTTTGTCTGTTTGTTTGTTATATTCTAGTTTCCTGTTGGGGTATTTGTTTTTTACTGTTTATTGCTTATTTTCCTTTTTTAGTCATTACTTATTTTGTCTTTGAAAAAAGGACGAATAGAGTGCGTTGCAATAGTAACTCATAAGACCCCATTTTAAAATCGAATTTAGCTAAAATAAAAGGCTGAGTAGAGTGCGTCACTGCTCCAAAAAGTCTCAGTGAGATGACGCGAAATGATGAAATGGACCACAAAAATCTTCTTTGCCGCAAGTGGAAAGCGATGTCGTCTTGGGTAAAGTCTGCGCGTCCTCGATCTTCTTTCAGATTGAAGAATGGCGTCTTAAGTCATCACAAACTTTCGAACGTTTAGAAGCTCAAAGTGACTTTCCTTGGTTAAGTGGCGAAACCTCGGTGTGAAATTGTCAAAAGAAGAATATAATAATATAATGGTTGAATGGATCTCAATAGAAAATGATATATGAATTCGAAAAAGCCACACTAAGAAGCTATTAATATTTCATAACATTATCAAAATCCTTACTTAGTTTCAGTCTATATATAATATCAGAGTCAACTTGCCTTGCTAGATGTGCGGTGTCACTTAACTAATGAGATTCGTGGAGTTCCAACGTACAATGCACCTCTGGTCATAATTCCCACCTAATCTCACATTATACGATGTGGATCCTTGTTCGACTCCAACGGGTCACGTTGACTGGCACTTGCCTAGGCTATCGAAGCATTTTAAGGCTTAAAGGTTTTGGTCACAACCAAGCATCTCCTGATATAGACTAATCGTTCATATATATATATATATATATATATATATATATATATATATATATATATATATATATATATATATATATATTCTAGATAGCGATTGGATGTCTTATTCTGCCTTTGAAAGAAAAAGGACGGAATGGCCTAAACTCACAAAAGTCTAAACAGTGTAACATTAAAACGCTGCATATCACGTCATGTCGTGCGTCACGTGTTACATAAGCCACATGGCACAACAGAACTATGTTACATCACGTCACAATACGAACCGTCACATCACAGTATGCCACAGCACGCCACGTCACGCTATGTCGCAAAGACATCAATACACGTCACACATCACATAATCTTGCTTCTGCTTCTGATTCTTCTTCAGTATATTTATTTCTACTTTCTCCCTCTCTCTCTCTCTCTCTCTCTCTCTCTCTCTCTCTCTCTCTCTCTCTCTCTCTCTCTCTCTCTCTCTCTCTCTCTCTCTCTCTCTCTCTCTCTCTCTCTCTCTCTCTCTCTCTCTCTCTCTCTCTCTCTCTCTCTCTCTCCTCTCCTCTCCTATTTCTCCTTTGTTTCCTCTCTCTTGTCTCTTCTTACCAGTCTTTCCTCGATTTTTCTCTTTCATCTCTCTCTACAGTCTCTCTTATCTTTCCTCATTATTCTCTCTCCTCTTTCTCTCTTTTTTGTCTTTCCTCTTTTTCCTCTCTCCCGTCTCTCCTCTCTCTCTTCTCTCTCCTCTGTCTCCTTTCTCTCTTCCCCCAAGACTCATGGTGCACCTAAGTTTTAGACTCGAGGGCAGGAAGTCTCCGCGCTTGTTACAAGAGTGAAAAGTGGCCTTAGGGATTTTTGTTCTTCTTCATCTCGTGCTGAAAAAATTTACATCAGAAGAAAACCTGCAGAGAAGTTCTTCGCCTTTTTTTTTTTTTTTTCTCGGACAACTTAGGCCGGTGACAATTACTCACAGGTGTTTGGGATTGGTCTAATGTCCTTAAGATTGTAATTCTATTTGTCATGTGGTTTGTAATGAGGTTTGAGTCGTTACTGAGACTTGCCGCTAAACTATGCAGGTTTTATTTAGTTGAATAAAGTCATTTGACGGTAGTGAGGTGGCACACAACTGAATAAAATTGCCTGGCAACAGCCAAAATAAAGTGAGTATCTCCCGATGTAAAGCAGGAGTTCATGGAAATGAGTTTGATCATTTCCCTGCCGGAAGGTACATCTGGTGTCTTAATGAAACAAATACAGCCACATTCCAAAGTTCGTCGACAGTTTTGAGTTGTTCCTGTCAGATTATAGATGCGGATATGATTCGCAGCTTTCGTACTCTACTGTAGATACGTCTTATGACAATAAGTGATATATTGAAATATTATAAAAGTAAAGTCAGTATTCTGTGATATAGTTTATTAGTAGATAAGGATAATGGAAAATTGTCGGTGAAACCAGAAATATTGTTGTGTTCCTGGTCAATACTTCAACAATCTCAGAACCGTACGTGTTCCACTCTTCCACGTAGTGATTATAACTTATATAAATATTTGTCAGCCAAAGAGAGACGACTTAATTCACAGAAGGGATTAAATTGAGTCTTTCTTTTAGAAACAAGATAAAAGATATTTTCTCAGCCGAGGCATGTAAGCATGTACATTATTGGTGTCTTAAATTGAGTACAAAGAGTAAGGGATTATATAATTATGTAAACTAACTATCGAGTCACAGGTTAGCTTATACAAAGTTTACATATTGGCACATTTGCTATATTTGAAATACCGTTACATTTCCCTGCAACAAAAGTCAGTAGGAAACGCTCACACATGCACACACACACACACACACACACACACACACACACACACACACACACACACACACACACACACACACACACACACAAATTGCGCATATACAGCTTCAGGCATCCAAATCGGCGTGTGGGCAGTTATGGGATATATATATATCGATCATTGTGCAAATGCGTCTTGCATGTTGGCTATAACTTATGACCATGGTTTTCTTATATAAAGTCTGTGTCGGGACTGAAGCTATATTGATTCTGCAGACGTGGATACTAAAATAGCTTTCCATTGTCTAAGTGGAGGTAAAAAAAAATTGCAATGATAAATCAAACTTAAAAAAATAGGATCAATAAGCAGAACCCAATGAAAGACCTCAGGTGAAAAGATAAAATGCCTTAAAAGACAAGACAAGACAAGACAAGACAAGAAACTATAGTCTCGATATTAGATTTCTATTCACAAACGTTCCAATGGATGGAACAAATGGTGCGGTAAAATAAAGAATAGACAATATAATTGATGTAGAACTCTAATCAAATCAGATTATATCTAGATATATATTTTTGCATTGATTTCGACTTTTTCATGTTAAACTACGATGCATATAAACATCAGGGCCTGAGTATGGGCTCTCCACTGAGGGCAGTGGCAGAATGTCTATTTCTAGAGACACTAGAGAAAAACACCAAATCCGATAACATTCAGATAATTTTTTTGCGCGTTGATTTCAACTCTTTCATGTTCATCTAGGATGAATGTAGACAACATTAAGGCGTAATATGGGGTTCCCTTTTAGCGCAATGTTTTTTTCTTTCTTTTTTAGATAACAATTTCCTAAGAATGATAAGTGGGTGTACCATATGATTACGATATGTTGACCTATTTGTTGTATCCTCTAGAACCATAAAGATACAATGTTTTCTGTTTTGTTTCCACGGATTGGACATAAACAAGGCTCAAACATTGAGTTTTGAGAATTCTTTGACAAAGAGAGAAGGCAACAACTGTAAGTACCTCCGCCTCTTTTACGTCAATATATTTTACCTAATAGATATTCAGGGTTCTGTATCATATGACATGCAAGTGCGATATTATCCTCAAGAATAGAATCGCTAGTAAATTTGTTGGCCAGTCACGCGATACAAATATGGCATGCAAATGTTTATGTCAAAATAATAGGATTTCATGTTTTGGCTTGTCAGTAATTAAATTCGTTTCATGTAACCTTAGGATTACTTCCAAATTGATATTGCATGACTTAGTGGCAATGCATAATTTAGTGGTAAAGTATATTCTAACATTATCGGGAGTAGTGTCTCAGTTCCCGATATGCAGTAAAAATTTGATAACAATAATGATAATAATAATAATAATTAATAATAACAATAACAATAACAATGAAATGATGAGGGTGATAATGATATTGATGATAATGATCATGTTTTTTTGTTGTTGTTGTTCTTGTTGTGTTTTCGGTCAACAGCCCTATACAAAAGGCGTTGGATATATGAAATACAATTACTCATTATTATGCAAATGAGGGAAAAAGAAATAAGCTATGAAATACCTCACAAAAAAACTTGAGAATAATGAAGGTTAATGTAAAAGAGGAATGAAGATCAAATTATAAAATAAGATGAAATTAGAAACATTGTGTAATCTATAAAATATAAATGTAAAATAGAGCAGCACAAATGAAGAGGGACATTACCTAGAATATAAGAGAATTTATACGACAGATATCCATGGTCTGCGGACGTAGTCACAAAGACAATTACATATAGATAGTTCAGTGTGACCTTAAGGCTACCTCATGTTCAGTTAACTAAATTGGTTTTAGTGAAACGCAGCTGATGCCGCTGCCTGTACAGACCCGGATTTAGTGTCCCAGATGGCGACAAAATCAAATCCCGGATCTGTCTCAGCTTTGCCATATGGACATATAATGCAAACGCACTCACGCACGCTTTCGCGCACACTCACATGTACCTGCGAACACAGGTAAACCCACACATGCACACAGATGCGCTCTCGCACACATACAAGCACATACGCACGCGCGCGCGCGCACACACACACACACATACACACACACACACACACACACACACACACAAAAAAAAAAAAACAGATATATATATATATATATATATATATATATATATATATATATATATATATATACATATATATACATATATATATATAATATATATATATATACATACATATATATATATATATATATATATATATATATATATGTATACATATATATATATAACCTTAATCACAGTTTTCTACCAAAATATTTATAGCAGTTCGTAACAGGAAGATGAAAAACATATTAAAGGCATTGTCTTAAGAAATTGCAAACCGGTGGATGACAGCCATGTCTTACGAATGGTGATTTTCTGTAAGAACCCTCGCACTTACTCCTTAGTTCTGATTTTTTTTTTTTTTTTTTTTTCTAGCAAGTGTGAGACTCAATCAAAAACTAATGTTGTGTATAAATTTAAATGTAATTTTGGAGACTGCGCGCTCCACAAATGTGCATACATTGGGTTTACGACTTGTAGTCTCAGCCGTCGCCTAACGCTTCATCTCCAACAGGGAGCGATTAAAAATAATTTTCAGCACGAGTACTAGTTTTCCCTTGATAGAGCAACCATTGTTAACAACACAGAAGTAGTTACCCAATGTAATGATATTAAAGAATTAAAAATGTTAGAAGCTAAGTATATTAGGGAATAGGCTCCTACCACTAATATTCAGTCTAATATGGTAACGGCCATTCCCTTACTCAATAGCTCTTCAAGATATGTGAGAGCTAGCCCTACCAATAGTGGAATTGTGTCCACCCCTCTTGCATTGCACTGCGCTATCAAGAGATATAAGTTGTGTGTATAATACTTTCCCACGCGTACATACTACCATTGCTCTATCATAGTGGGAATGGGTTGAGCATAAAAATTCGTGAATATGTATGTAACTCGAGCATATAAAAAAGAAACTGTGCTCAACTTGTATCTCTCTTGATAGCGGTGTGGTTTAAGTCATTGTTTAGTTGTTACGTTTCAGCTGAGTTGGAATCCTTGGAATGTCTACGTATTAGTTTCTGTGTATGCTTTCGTCGAGTTCCAGCCAGTCTTGATGGTATGGAATTAAAGTGAAAAAAAATTAATGTTGTTGAAAAATATCAATATCTGTGTACTGGGGACCATTCAGTGTGTGTGTATAATACTTTCCCACGCTTACATACTACCATTGCACTACCATAGCGGGGATGGGTTGAGCATAAAAATTCGTGTATATGTATGTAACTCGAGCATACAAATATAAGAAAATGTGCTCAACTTATATCTCTCTTGATAGCGCAGTGGTTTATGTCATTGTTCATTTGTTACGTCTTAGCTGAGTTCGAGTCCTTGGCTTAACTATGTATCAGTTTCTGTATATGCTTCCGTCGAGTTCCTGTCTGTCTCGATTGTGATGGCATGGAATTAAAGTGAAAAATTAATGTTGTCGAAAAATATTAATATCTGTGTACTGGGGACCATTCAGTTTGTGTGTATAATACTTTCCCACGAGTACATACTACCATTGCACTACCATAGCGGGGATGGGTTGAGCATAAAAACTCGTGTATATGTATGTAACTCGAGCATACAAATATAATAAATTGTGCTCAACTTATATCTCTCTTGATAGCGCAGTGGTTTAAGTCACTGTTCACTTGTTACCTCTCAGCTGAGTTCGAGTCCGTGGCTTGACTACGTATCAGTTTCTGTATATGCTTCCGTCGAGTTCCTGTGAATCTAGATTGCGATGGCATGGAATTAACGTGAAAAATTAACGTGGTTGAAAAATATTAATATGTATGTATATATATATATATATATATATATATATATATATATATATATATATGTATGTATATATATATATATATATATATATATATATGTGTGTGTGTGTGTGTGTGTGTGTGTGTGTATTTTTTATCCATACCACCAGTGATCAAAATACCTGTCAAGAAATATAAGTAAAGTAATATCAGGCAAAATGTAACCCTGCGACTGTGACCTAATGTCGCCCTGCCATCATTAATGGACGCATTGACCCTTGCGACCGTGACCTGATGTTGCCCCACCATCATTAGTGTATTGGCATTGACCTTCCGCCTTCCAGGGGGTAATTGTCCACTACCCTTATTCAAACTGTCCTTGTTCCTTTTTCCATGTATATATAATCTATGGATATCTATTACTATGTACTTTTTCCACTGAAGATGTGATATACGAAAGCGATATATATATATATATATATATATATATATATATATATATTATAATAAAGTAGTAGCCTCTGTCTGTCTGTCTTTTTTTCACGAACTCCTAGGGTTTTGGAGATAGACCCCCATAACCATATATAGTATGACACCTTTTCACTCCAGGTACTTGGATAACTATATTTCATTTCCTAAAAATTATTTTGGTTAGGGTTAAGGGTTAAAGTTAGGTCGGGTATTGTTAGGTTAGGGATTATTCACGAACTCCTACGTTTTTGCAAATAGACCCCTATAACCATATATATTCTGAAACCTTATAACCCAAGGTACTTGGATAACTGTCTTTTATTTGTCTGTCTGTCTTCTGTTTGTTTGTTCACGAACTCTTAGGGTTTTGGAGATAGACCCCCATAACCATATGTATTCTGATACCCTATCACTCTAGGTACTTGGATAGCCATATTTCATTTGAAAAAAATTGATTAGGGTTAAGTGTTAAAGTTAGGTGGGGTATGGTTAGGTTAGGGATTATTCACGATCTCCAAGGTTTTTGCAGATAGACCCTTATAACCATATATATTCTGAAACCTTATAACCCAAGGTACTTGGATAACTATCTTTCATTTGTCTGTCTGTCTGTTTGTTCACGAACTCCCCCTGGGGTTTTGGAGATAGACCTTCATAACCATATATATTCTGATACCCTATCATTCCTGGTACTTGGATAACTATATTTCATTTAAAAAAAAAATTGGGTAGGGTTAAGGATTAAAGTTAGGTGAGGTATGGTTAGGTTAGTGATTATTCACGAACACCTATAACCATATATATTCTGAAACCTTATAACCCAAGGTACTTGGATAACTATCTTTTATTTGTACCTACTATAATAAAGTAGTAGCCTATGTCTGCCTGTCTGTTCACGAACTCCCCCCAAAACCATATATATTCACCATAACCCAGGCTACTCGGATAAGTATATCTGTATCTATCTATATACATATATATATATATATATATATATATATATATATATATATATATATCAAATCAGCAATCCTGAATACACTGGTGAACAAAGGCCTCTTTCATAGCATTTCAAGATTTACACCACTGCGACAACCTCTGCCTCGTCACTCTTGGAAACTTCTCAATCTCGTCTCCCCATCTTCTGTCTGGTCTCCCTCTTCCACGCTTCCTACCACGCGGCGTCCACTTAGTAACACATATGTTCCATCGCTCATCAATCGTTCGCACTAACTTATCTGCCCAACTCCATTTCTTCTATTTTACCGACTCTACAATATCCTTCACTCTAGTCTGTTCTCTCACCCAACTTACTCTCTTTCGGTCTCTCAGCGCTATTCCCATCATTGATCTTTCCATTCTCCTCTGTGCAGTCCTTAGCTTTGTTTCCATTGCTTTCGTCAGTTTCCAAGTCTCACATCCGTAGATTATTGCTGACAGAATGCATTGATTGTAAGATTTACGTTTCAAATATAAAGGTAGAGAACCCCTCAGGATTTTACTATACTTACCAAACACTTTCCAACCAATTGTAATGCGTCTTTCTTATTATTATTGTCATGATCTTTTGTCACTTTCACCATCTGACCTAAATAATTATACTCTTCAACTTCTTCAAGACTCTCACCATCGATTATAATATCTTTACTTTGAACTTTCGTGTTGAACATTACTTTGGTTTTACTCTTATTCATTTTTAAATCTACTTTGAGTCTTTCCTTGTTCAGATCACTCAGCGTATTTTGCAAGTCTTCTTCTCTTTCTGAAATAAGAATAATGTCATCCGCAAAATTTAGGTAGTTCAAATATTCGCCATTAATCTTCAAACCTTTCTTTTCCCAATTTAACCTTTGGAAAATATCTTCCAAGCAAGCTGTAAATAATTTGGGTGAAATTGTATCGCCTTGTCGATCTTAATATTTTTTCGTATCTCAGAGCCGAGAAAAATAAACTAGTTTAAGAAAGAAAATCAGCCTTGGAAAGGTTAAGGATAATAATAAGAAATATCAGTTAGAAATTAGAAATAGATTCGAAACTCTATAAACTAACGAGGACACCGTCGAAAATATGAATTTAAATTTAGTGAATATCATTAGGGATTCGGCAGAGAAAGTAGAAAGTACAAAAAGTATTAGAGAACACAAATACTTCAAAGCTACAAATGACCTAATAAAAAAAAAAAAAAAAAGACCTTACAGATTAAAAGCAGGAAAGACGAAATAGAAAGAGTAGAACTAAAGAAGCTCATCAACAAAAGACAGATATCAGAGAAAAGAAAGAGAAACATGAATGAAATAGAGAAAACTATTCGGAAAGGCGAAAGTATTAAAGGGACCAAGCGCAAACATGCTTTAGGAAGATAGCAAATGTTTAAAGGATAGAAACGGAGAGATCATTAAATGCAGACAGAATGGTAAAAAGAGTAGAAGAAATTGAGTCAGTAAATTCATCTGTAGACGTTAGTAATGTACCAGAGATTACAAAGGAAGAAGTAGAATTTGCTCTAAAATATGAAACAAGGTAAAGCACCTGAGGAAGATGGTATACCGATAGATCTCTTGAAGGACGCAGGGAAAGAAATTCATATTAAGTTAGCTCAGTTGTACACCCAGTGCTTACGTCAAGAAAGCGTTCCTGAATCATGGTGCAATGCTATAGTGATTTTACTTCATAGAAAAGGAGACCAGAAGGACTTTAGTGACTACCGACCGATTAGCTTATCAAATGTATATATATATATGTATATATATATATATATATATATATATATAATTATATATATACATATATATATATATGTATATATATATATATATATATATATATATATATATATATATATATATATATATATATATATTTAAATTCCGACTGTCGTCCCCGGATTCGAACCGAGGCTCGTGAAATCATGGAGCCATCGCTCTGCTAACTGAGCCAACAGGCCCGTTAGCTCGGTTGGCAGAGCGATGGCTCCGTGATTTCACGAGTCTCGGTTCAAATCTTTGGATGACAGTCGGAATATTTGATCGACATCACCGTCACTGGTGATTCTATTCATATATATATATATATATATATATATATATATATATATATATATGTTTGTGTGTGTGTATGTGTGTTTGTGTGTGTGTGTGTATTCACCTCGGATCTGCTGCAGCCTCTTTTCGAGACAGCCAGACACCACCCTACGGCAGTGAGCTCAGAGCTCATTATTAGCAGATCTCTGGGTAGGTCTGAGACCACTCACACTCCACACACCGGGAATGCAAGGTCACAACTCCTTGACTAACGTCCCGTACCTACTCGCTGCTAGGTGAACAGGGGCTACACGTGAAAGGAGACAAACCCAACTTGTCTCCGCCCGGCCGGGGAATCGAACCCCGGTTCTCCGGCTTGTGAGGCCAGTGCCTTACCAATCCGCCACCGGGCCGTGTGTGTGTGTGTGTGTGTGTGTGTGTGTGTGTGTGTGTGTGTGTGTGTGTGTGTGTGTACGTATACATATATGTCAGCTATGAGGATACAAAATTATCACAGCCGACGGTATATATATATACATACACACACACACACACACACACACACACACACACACACACACACACACACACAAACAAACACACACACACACAAAAATATATATATATATATATATATATATATATATATATATATATATATATATATATATATATATATATATATATATATATATATATGGTGCCGATCCCCTTCATGCTTGCAGAAGAATTTCCATTGACTTGAAAGGCAAATACTGACGAAAAGTAATTCTGCTTGGCCGCCAGCCATCAGCCGGGAGCTACGGAGAGAGCGCCGGGCATTCATGCCCGGAAGCCCCGGAATATTTTGTTTATGAAGAAGACGTGACTCCATGGAAATTCTTCAGCGAATGAGAAAATAGTGACGGGGGCGAGTCATTCCACACACATACATACGGCAAAGTAACGTTAATATGTCGACGCCGAGATGCGGGAAAACGATAACATATATGTAACTGTAAATACTTAAATTTCTTCGCAGAGGGAAACTATATTAATTCATTTAACTACTTTTTCTTTTTGTATGCTTTTTTCATTTACTTATTCATAAGTCTACATACCACACTGCTCGAGTTGGCATTGGGGTATGTACAAGATAAGTTCCGACGCGTCGTAGAGTCATGAGTCTTGTGATAATAATGACGCACAGTCAAGGGTTCGAATTCCGGTGGTAGAACTGTTTAATCCATTTGCCTAAATTTTCACACACTCGTCGGGTGGCTCTCCTGAATTAAGGGCTCAGTGAACTAAGTCTACATACGACGTACAGTCAAGGGTTCGAATTCCAGTGGTAGAACTGTTTAATCCATTTGTCTAAATTTTCACACACTCATCGGGTGGTTCTCCTGAATTAAAGGCTCAGTGAACTAAGTCTACATACGACGTACAGTGAAGGGTCTGATCCCCGTCATACTGTTTGAATCAAGGCAAATGACTCGAGGCTCAGTTCTTTTAGAGCAGGTTCCGACAGCAGAATCTAATTTCCCTCAACAGCTTGAACAGCTTCAACAGTGACCCCCCCCCATCTCTCTCTTTATTAATTTTAAATAATTTACCTTTTCATCCATTGACAATCTCTCTCCATTCACTCCTATCTTTTGAACTCTCTCTTCCCTACTCGACAGACATTCCTCGTACATTCAACGCTCCCTCCTCTTCACCCATCCACCTCTTTATTTATTTTTTTTTTTTTTTAAGTTCATCCCATTCATTTTCATCTTCCACATTCTTCGTATGAATTTTCGACCGCATATGTTTTATGTTGTCTGTATTTCAGGGGCTTTGTAACCACATAAAACACACACCCATGCATCACCATCACGTGTGCACGCACGGGAAAGGTCCTATCATGCATTAACCTCATGATACACACATGGTCAGGGCAGATGCCTGATATCGCCATTCATCCACATAACCACTATACTTTCAATGAAAATATACATATATGAGGGGCTCAACACGGCCAAGACAATGATGTAATGTACTATAAACATAATATACATCCAACCTGGCCCCCATATAGTTGTAAATGCCAGGTCAGAACTTTTGACCTAGGACGCCCAGACAGGTCGAGAACCTCCGGGCCACTAGCTTGTAAAGTGTAAAAATTGTGAATAGAAGAGACTCAGAAAAAAAAAAAAAAATGCTGATAAATTCTAAATTTGGCTTTCCGTCCTTTCTGTTGCTTTCCTTAAATCTCGTCTTTACCACATCAGACCTCCTCGGCGTGACATTGCCCTCACATATAGAAGCGCATTCGCTTTGGTAGTCTCTCCTCAGCACCATTTGATCTACCGTATATTTTATCTTCTTTTTCCCTTCCTCCCTCCTTCCCTCCCTCTCCCTTCCTTTCTTCCTTCTTTCCTTATTTTCTTCTTTCCTTTGTTCCTTCATTTCTTCTTTCCTTTCTTACCTCCTCTTTTACCTTCCTTCTTTCCTTCCTTCTTTATTGCCTCTCTCCCTTCCTCTCTCCCTTTCTCCATTCCTTTCTTCCTTTTCTTCCTTCCTCTCCTACTTA